>NC_134239.1:39417625-39726856 GCF_965152275.1 Natator depressus | reverse complement strand
CTCAGATTCTGGACAGCACTTCAGATTCTTAAATCTTGGGTCAAGTTGTGTAGCTATTTTTAGAAATCTCACATTTGTACCTTCTTTGCGTTGATGTCAAATCTGCTGTGAAAGTGTTCTTAAAACAAACGTGCTGGGTCATCATCCGAGACTGCTATAACATGAAATATATGCAGAATGCGGGTAAAACAGAGCAGGGGACTTACAATTCTCCCCCCAAGGAGTTCAGTCACAAATTTAATTGACGCATTTTTTTTTAGCAAGCACCATCAGCATGGAAACATGTCCTTTGGAATGGTGGCCAAAGCATGAAAGGGGCATACGAATGTTTAGCATATCTGCCATGTAAATACCTTGCAATGTCGGCTACAAAAGTGCCATGCGAATGCCTGTTCTCACTTTCAGGTGACATTGTAAATTTGTAATTTGTTTGTCTTAGCGATTGGCAGAATAAGAAGTAGGACAGAGTGGAATTGTAGGTCTAAAGTTTTACATTTTTATTTTTGAATTCAGTTTTTTATACATAATTCTATATTTGTAAGTTCAACTTTCATGATAAAGAGATTTCACTACAGTACTTGTATTAGACTTATTGAAAAATATTGTTTCTTTTGTTTATCATTTTTACAATGCATATATTTGTAATAAAAATAATAACATAAAGTGCACTTTGTGTTCTGTGTTGTAATTTAAATCAATATTGAAAATGCAGAAAAACATCCAAAAATATTGAATAAATTTCAATTGGTATTCTATTGTTATAAATCTGATTAATCGCGATTAATTTTTTGAGTTAATCGCGTGAGTTAACTGCAATTAATTGACAGCCCTAACTTTAATCAATTATTGTAAGTTTTAGGTCTTATAATTTCTAATTTAATTTAATTTTTGACATCTTATAACAGTTTTATTTTTTAAAAAAATGTAGTTTTAAATAAAAATCTGATTTATATTTTAAAACATTTTTATCCATACAGAGCATGGTTTTTGTGAGATCAGGCCCCCATGGTGTTTTCCTTTGTTTTCATGTTATGAAAACCTGCCACATCTCATTCTTTTCTTTAAAAGTGTCATTGTGTTATGGGGAAAAACGTCCACCCCAAATTTATAAACCTTCATAATTTCTTCATGTATTACTTGATCAACTCAAGTAAAAACAAGTCCTTTCAGTTGCAAAATACCCCTTTCCATTTAAAATACTTTTTTGACCTATTATCACCAAAAGAGCAAGATGGAATTTCTAAATGCATACATTAAAAAATTCCATTAGAGCAGTCAGTGAAACAGCTATAGGAATGTGAAGGGTTTAGAAAGCAGCACAATCCAGATAGGATTTACAGTTGTTGTTAAGCAAAATAAGCACTCACCTTTCCTGTCAACAGACTTGCGTTGCTGACATTTTGTAGGGTCATTTTGTCATCCCTCTTGCTGGGTTTGAAATGTTATAATACATGTTTTCTAAAAGTATACAAACATCACTAAAAAAGTTTACAAAAAATAACTGATTAGAAAAGTTAAACATAGCACATTTTAACTGGCAGGTTTATTTTGTATATTTATTTATAGTAGAGAGATATCCAATTATTCTGTAGTTTACACTATTTTCTAACATTCTTAGAAAAAGAAAGTAAAAAAAAAACCAAACAACACATTTTACTGGGCCAGATGATCACTACAAGGCTGTTTTAGAACTTGCTCTGAACCAGGATTATTTACTCTAGTAAATGTAAGTATCATGTAGGCAAAAACATTGTGTAGTAAACTACAATTTACCATTTCATTCTTGTATTTACAGGTCATGGGGAGGGATTGGCTTGCTTTGGGTTCCCTCTAGAAACTGAAATAGGTGTAAGCAGCCTATTGTGTCTAAGCACCTACTGTATAATGCATTGGTGTAAGCTTGGTGATATAATACTGGATCTACAGTGGCAGGCAGAGTAGCTTTATTATCATTCTAATACTCCAGTGAATTTTATGGTGGCATACATTTTATCATCTGGTGCTGACATTAAACTTTGTTGTTCAGAAATACACTATCTACAGTATATCTGCTCTCTAATCCCAAATCCAGATGATAAAGAAACCAATTTGATTTTGTCTGTATTAATAAGAAATGAGGATCATGAATGAGAAACTGAAAAGACTAGAAAGTGTAATTGCACATTTTTGATAGAGCTCCCCACCTTCTGTCCATTCAGAGTCCAGAATAAAGGTGGGTGAAATTTTTTGGCTGTACCTTTTTTGTGTGAAAAATGCAGATCTGATGTTACTGACATACTTTGCGAATTCATGTTGATTTTGCTGAATTGTTTAGAAAACAACATTCTTAAAAATGTTTTGTTGTAATATTTTAGAAATAAGCTTATTAGTAGGCTGGGGATAGTAAACCCTGTGTGATGGGTTATATGGTGGGAACCCTGTGAATGCCTGGACCCACTTCAGTGCCTGGTATGTGAGGATTTGGGAGACAGGGAAGATGGAGCCAGTGTTCAGTTAATGAAGTTGCAGCCTGCCTTTAAATCCATTCCTGTGTCTGTCCTCATTCAGCTGTGTCTCTTGATCAAGGGTGATAGAAATAGAATAATCAGCATCATGTTACCAGTAAAAATACATTTCTGTATAACTGCATCTTTTTTTATTATTGGGCTGTCGTCAGTGTGCACTGTGCTGTACAAAACACAGAGGAAGATTATGGTTCCTGTTACAAGGAACATAAAATTTAGGGGCCCGAGTCTATAGCTCTTCTTTGGACAAAACACCTGTTGAACTGTGGAAGTGGAAACTGAAGTTAGACAGACAATACAGTTTAGGCACACATCTGTTGAGGTTCTTGTCTGGCATCCATCACTGTAGTATGGGAGCACCTCTCAAAACAGAACTAATGCAAAGCAAGGCCCAGGCCGTGTACTAGATTTCTCTCTCTTCTCTTGGAGGTTGCCAGACATTTTTAATTTAGTAGATGTGTGTTCCTCCCTTCCCCCTGCCCCACTTCTCTATCTTCCATTCTTGTTGCTGTTATGGGGAAAGTAGGCTGAAGAATGTTAAGCCTTGCATGTTATTCTAAGGGTCATGGGGATGATGTCTTGTCTGGAAGGCAGAGATCCATAAGATCAGGCCAGTTGTCAAGCAAGCTATTTCTCCCACTCTCTCAGGTTTGACTTTCAAGGCTGACAGTCTCACCATTCCTGTTGAATGTCACTTTTGAGGGAAGCCTTGGTCCCTTCGTGAAAGATAAGGAGTACTTGTGGCGCCTTAGAAACTAACAAATTTATTTGAGCATAAGCTTTCGTGAGCTACGGATCGGATGAAGTGAGCTGTAGCTCACGAAAGCTTATGCTCAAATAAATTTGTTAGTTTCTAAGGCGCCACAAGTACTCATTATCTTTTTGTGGATACAGACTAACACAGCTGCTACTCTGAAACCTATCATTAGTGAAAGGTGTTTTTTTCAGTGACTTGGTTCAGTGCCATGACAGGCCTTAAAGTTAAGTCCATGCTCTTGAAATTTAACATTTTTATGAAATGTATCCGTATTTCTGAAAAGCTGAGCTCTGGGATTATGTGACCTTGGTGACTGATTGGGATCGGCGTGGTTAGGTCATTTATTATTAGATAGTAGGAGTCACGGTCTTCCGGGTGGTTACAGAGTGCATGGTAGTTTTCCATCTTGAAAGGAGGCTTTAACCCTTTGGATAACCTGGTGATGATCAGAAATCCCAAAGTAGTGCAAATATTACAATTTTGTAGATAAAATACACTTCTTTCTTTGGATTAATGTTGAAAGGGCTTATTTTTCCCTTGTTTTGTGAGAGTGTTATACTTGACACTTGTTCACTTTTCTGGTAAAATGTTACTTTAAAGAGATTTTACTTTTAAAGAGATTTCTTTGGTCAGCTGTGTGAGCTTTCCTAAATGACTTCTTTATACAATCTTCTGATGCATAGGTGCTGGGACTTGGGGTGCTGCCACACCCCCTGGCTTGAAGTGGTTTCTATTACATACAGAGTTTGCAGCACCCCCACTATAAAAATTGTTCCAGTACTCCTGTTCTGATGTTAAACTTATTATTACTGTCTGATCAAATCCCTCTTAGTACAGAATAATTGCAACCACTCATGCGGACTCATCCACCTTCCAGAGTTACAACTAATAGTGTAAAAAGAAAAGGAGTACTTGTGGCACCTTAGAGACTAACCAATTTATTCGCGCATAAGCTTTCGTGAGCTACAGCTCACTTCATCGGATGTATACATGCATACAGTATGCATCCGATGAAGTGAGCTGTAGCTCACGAAAGCTTATGCGCAAATAAATTGGTTAGTCTCTAAGGTGCCACAAGTACTCCTTTTCTTTTTGTGAATACAGACTAACACGGCTGTTACTCTGAAACTAATAGTGTAGATATTGACTGTGGCTTAATTGATTCTTAATTATACTGTACTGTAGCTGCTTTTAACCATGATGTTGGTGCAGTGCTCATACCATAATGCACAGCTATAACAAAGAAAACACTCTCAACAGAATGTACTGAATAAGTGAAACACAAGGCACTTAGATTCAGTTAAATCTTTTCTGAAATATATTACTTCCAACATTAATGTATGTGTTTTTTGGCTTATTACTCCCTATAGAATTCGTAAGAGGTATGTATGCTATGCGGAGGTTTCTTGAATATGAGATCTTGAATTCAGGCACAAAAGGAATATTTCTATTTAAAATAGAAAAAAAAATCCAGCAGCTAGTATTTCTATTCTAAAATGATGAGAGTTTGATTGTTTACATTTTAAAACATTTTTTTCTTGAAGAACAAGTTCTGTTGGTTTAATTTCAAAACCAAAAATCAAGAATGTATGTTCTAAAGGTTTTTCTTTTCTTATGCATAAATATTTAAGATAATTGCATATCAAGCACAATGATGGTCTTTGTTCTAGCTTGACTCAAGCTTTTTTAGTAAATGTGAACTTTTATTCTATTATTCTTATAGAAGTCCTGCCAGCACACCTTTCATGATAGTCTTTCTGAGAATTACATTACAGAGATTTTGGAATGACTTAATCAAAATGAATATTCATTTATTCCAGGCTTAATATATTTTTAAGTGTAGCTATAATAGTCAGTGTCACACTTGCTTTATATTAGGAGATTTCCATTCTTTCTTTACCCACCACAGAATCCTGCTCATTAGATATGAGACAGTCAAAATATCTGCGCTGCTACCACCACTGTCTTCCCTTTCCCCTGATGCTTTTGCATTCAAACCTTTAAACATAGGATGCTTTTAAACAGTGGAAAACTTCCGAATCTAAAAGTACATATAAATTTCTCCATTAGGTATTCAAAAATTTAATTAAAACAAAAAAAAAAGGCTCGAGTGTCTTGTGGACCCGGAACTGATCTTCACACAGATGTTGGAAATAGAGTAGAGAAGGGTTCCATAATTCTCCTCTTCTAGATATTGACTGAAATAGTATTTTTCACTTCCCTACACTTCTGAATTCTTTGCCTTTCTTCAAAGCTGCATGGAGGATTAACTTTAGGCTGAATTATGTAGTCACAGGCAACCTAGCACTTCATGTGTCTAAACAGAGCAAACTCCCAGCAAACTCTTTACTTCTTTTAACAATTTCTTTAGCAGACGAGTGGATTACGGAAGATAGACTCTTTAGGTTTGTCTAGACTAAACCTAAAGGTTAAGATTAGGTCATTATAAGCCTCAGTGTTTTTCGTAGTGTGGATACCACTTAACACCTTTTATCGCAAGTTAGCTGGTCAAGATCACCTGTAAACACAAGGGAAAAGATCGTGTTCAGGCCTGGGTTAGCTAACGCACACTAGCTAACCCCAACTGACCCTCAGTTTCTCTTACTTATCTTGACATACTCTTTATGTATTTAATTGATATAACCAGCACCGTTTTCCTAGATTGACAAACATAAGCACTGTGCTGTTGATTTTTAAAAGCCATTTAAAGATCTGTAGCAGTGCTAAGTATTGTTTGTTCAGAGCCTGATCCAAAGTCAATAGAAATCAATGGGAGTGTTTCCATCAACATCAGTGGACATAGGATCAGTACTTTGTGCTGTTTGTCTGGGTAAGACTCCTGTGGCATATTAAGTCATAACAGCAGAGCCTGCGCTTGCTCAGTCCAGGTTGATATGGAACCTACAGAGCTGAGATATGGGGTACTGGCTACAATCATCATTCTATAGGAACAACAAAAAAAGTGATATCAAAACCCTTATACAGCTGCTTTGTCATTCCAGGATTTTAATCAAAGCCCAAGCCATAGGGAGCCTTGAAGTTTAGAATGAGCTAAAATAGTAAACTGGACTATACAGTCCAAACCAATCCAAGAAATCAAAAACCAACAATGTAAAGCTAGCCCGTCAATATTTAAAATATATACATGGTCATGTCTCCTGTGTAATCTAATTTCTACCTGGAATATGTAATTAGAGAATTTTTAATATATTTTCAGTTGTACTGATACAGAAGAGAGGGAGTAACTAAGAGAGGGGAAGGGAGTCAGGATTTCTGGGTTCTGTATTTGGCTCTGCAACTGAACAATAATACTTAGCCCAGTTATCACTTTGTATTTTCAAAAAACTTAAAAAATAAAATAAGGCTCTGTAAAGATTTTTTCTGTGTCATTTTGGCCAAATCAATGCTCTCTGTGAAAGTTTCCCACCTATAAATAGCATGTCTGCAAAGTGCTTCAATCTTCTTGAATGAAAAGTGATTCATACTTGCAAAACCTTATTAGAGTTATAGTTATATGAAGGCTTCCATATGAGGAGAGATTAAAAAGATTAGGGCTGTTCAACTTAGAAAAGAGACAGTGGGGGGATATGATGAAGGTCTATAAAACCATGAATGGTGTAGAAAAGTGAATAGGGTAGTGTTATTTACACTTTCCCAAAGGACAAAAACCAGCAGTCACCCAGTGAAATTAATAAGCAGCAGATGTAATACAAACTAGAGTAAGTACTTTTTCACACAGTGCACAATTAACCTGTGGAACTCACTGCCATGGGATGTTGTGAAGGCCAACAGTATAACTGGGCTCAAAAAAGAATTAGATAAGTCCGATAGGTCCATCAGTAGCTATTAGCTAAGATGGTCAGGGATGTAACCCCATGCTCGGAGCAGCCCTAAAACTCTAAGTGTCAGAAGCTGGGAGGAGAAAACATTGGATGGATCTCTCCAAATGGCTCTGTTCTGTACGCTCCTCCTGAAGCTCTGGTATTGGCCACTGTTGGAGACAGGATACTGGGCTAGACGGACCATTGTTCTGACCCAGAATGACATTTCTAGTGCCATTTTTGTTGGTCATAGAAGAGAGAGTGCCAAGTCCTAACAGAAACACCTTGAGTTCTGTCAGAGTTGCTGTAGGGTGAATTATTAACTGTACGCATCCACAACAGTAGAATCTGAATAGCAAGTGACATTTTCAAGGGTGCCTACTATTATCAATTCAACTGCACAGTGATTGATGCAGCCGGTGGTACTCATTTAATTGCTGAACACAGCAGGCTTAAGTTTGCTGTTGTGACGCACTCTATATGATTTTATAAAAGTATGCTGAATATAATGTAACTAAAATATACTTCATGCAAAAGGTCTCTTGTAAGGTATCATTACAAAGCTTATAATCTACTGAGTGTGGTCATCCTATTTGTATAAATGTATCACTCTTGTATCTGAAACTAGAAATATGAAATATAACTCTGAGGGCCTATTGTAGTTATGCAAAGTGTGGGCCATTAATGGTGATTTGGAATCTTGATGGCTCCCATCAACCAGGACAACTGACTGTGGATGGCTCTGTTTGCAGGCAGGCCTTCCTGTGAATCAGGATGGGAGGAATGAAGGCTTGGGGTCTCGCAGGAAATGTGACCATGTCACCTGGTACTGAAACCCATCTTAAAACTGGTGCTTTTCCATTGTGGGGGGACCCAGAGAGACAAAAGATTCCCGCCTTGTGCCAAAGCCATATAAGGGGGTGGAACAGAACAAGGGAGGGAGCCATCATGAGGAATCCCCTAGCTACCACCTGAGCTGGAACAAGGGCTGTACCAGGGGAAAGGATCGTGCCCAGACTAGGAAGATGTCCAGTCTGTGAAAGAAACTTATTGAAACATCTCTAAGGGTGAGATTAAATCTGTATTCAGTTTTTATTACTGTTCTAGACTTGGGTGTTTTATTTTATTTTGCTTGGTAATTCACTTTGTTCTGTCTGTTACTACTTGGAACCACTTAAATCCTACTTTCTGTATTTAATAAAATCAGTTTTTACTTATTATTTAACCCAGAGTATTTATTAATACTTGGGGGGGGGGGATGGGGAGAGGGGCAAACAGCTGTGCATATCTCTCTATCAGTGTTATAGAGGTGAACAATTTGAGTTTACCCTTCATAAGCTTTATACAGGGTAAAACGGATTTATTTAGGGTTTGGGTCCCATTGGGAGTTGGGCATCTGAATGTCAAAGACAGGAACACTTCTGTAAGCTGCTTTCAGTTAAGCCTACAGCTGTTACGGGACATGGTTCAGACCTGGGTCTGGGTTTGCAGCAGCTAGTGGGTCTGGCTCAAACCAGGCAGGGCACTGAAGTCCTAAGCTGACTGGGCACGAAAGCAGGAGCAGTAGTAGTCTTGGCACATCACGTGGCAGCTCCCGGGGGTTTCTGTGATCCAACCCATCACAGCAGTATTGATCCAGTTTTGGTCAAGGCAGAAGACAGAGGTGGGGGAGTTAGTTCTAAAGTTATTGCTCATTCAAATGTGATGTGAAGTGAAAAAAATCTATTCGCTCTAGTATCACATATGGTATTTTTGCAGAATAGTCCAAATAAAGACAGTAAGGGGCATTTCAGTAAGTATACATTTATAAGTAGAGCAGAGGTTTGTTTGTCACTGAAACAAATTCCAAGATAAAAAAATCGGATATCTTCCATAAGAAGTCAGTCTTTGTTACCTCATCTGTGGTGGGGAAGTAGGTATGCTATGCATTCCGACTCAAAGAGCACAGTTGAAAAAAATTGCCTGCCTGTTGCAACTAGAGCTCTGAGTTTCCACCCTGCAGGTGCAGTATAGAATGGTGACTTCAAGGAGTTGGTTAGAATTTCTAAACTTTTTGTTCTCCTTTTTGGCAGGCCCACAAAGATGAACAATTTCTGGCTGCCATCTGATGTGACATCCCTTCTTATGCTTTGCTGCCATGTCCATCTCACTGCTGCACAGCACTGGAGACTAAAGACAGGTCAGTCTTTTCCTCCGCCAGATATTGTTTCACTTTTTTTTTCTTTCTGTTTCTTGGATCATGGGTGCATTTGCATGACTTGATTGGAACATTCACATCATTGTGGGCCTGACTCTCGGATCTGTGCCAGTGCAATGCCACAGAGGCAGTTTTGAATGGACAAAACTAAGAGCAAGGTGGAGAATCAGATCCAGTTTCACTAGGTGGTGCTGCAGAGTAGATTTGTGTTGGGTTAGTGCAAACCGTAACCCTTAGTTATGGTTCAAGGGGGGTGGTTATCTTTGATTTAGCTGTTTTATGTGACTGTTAACCTAAAATGGTTTGGATAGTAGTCCTCTCTTCTTGGCTGCATACCCATTGGTATAAGTACTTTTTGATGTGTGATTTGAGGGTGGATGAAACAAGGCAGAAAATGTGAAAGAAGACTTAAAATCAACTTCTGAGGATCTCTTCATTTGGTCACAGAAAGAAGAGAGCACCCAGGGCTTGGGGCTTAGATGAGTTACAGGTTTTAGGAACTAACACGTTCTAGACAGACAGACAGACAGGGTGTCATTCCCCAGAGCCTTGCACCTTGTGGCATCATTTTACAACTGTGAAAAGTGAACATAAAGAGCTACCAAATCAAAGTGGCAGCGTTTCACATCATTCTTGCAGAGGTGTAAATTATGACACCATGTACAATTCCGTGGAGAACAATTTGTCCAGACTGCAAACGGAACTGAGTAAACTCTTAAACTAGGAAATGGCACAATGTGTGTGATGTGCTGGCCTAATTTGGCTCCAGCAATGTGGCCTGGTGGATGAAGCACTGGATTGGGACTCAGGAGACCTGGGTTCTATTGCTGGCCCTGCCAATGGCCTGCTAGGTGACCTTGGGCAAGTAATTGCTTCTCCGTGCCTCAGTTTCCCCTCTGTAAAATGGGGATAATGATACTAACCTCCGCTGTAAAGTGCTTTGAGATGAACTGATGAAAAGTGTTATATAACTAATAAAAAGCTAGCTAATGTTGTTGGTAGTAGTGGTAATAGTAATATATATGTATTAACCAGAGGATTTTGATATTCCCAGAAAACCTGGCACATTCTAAGTTGAAATACCTTGGTCTGGAATGCTGTATCTTTAATTCTTTTTCTTTTCAACTCTTTGCCAATTATGATTATTTAAAGTTCAGCATTCCTTGTGAACATCTGGTTTTTATTAACAAAAGGTAATGTATGTTCTACCAGAAAATTGTAAACCAGCCTTACAATGTTATCAAAATATATTTCCTCGGGTACAAAATCTGCTTTCCGGTGATGAGTTTTTTCATCATGATCATCGTCAACACCACAATGTCAAACAAACAAAATTACTACCCTGGGAACAGTAGTATGAAAAATTTTGCATGGCTACGTTAAATCCAGGAGAAATACAATGCAAATTGGTAGCAATGGGTTGTATTTGCTAAATGACTATATAGAATAAGATTATGAGAAACACCCGTATAGGCCAATTCCACTCATGCTACTGTTCAGTGGTGGGTGTGAAGACTCCAGCAACATGCATGCTGGGATGTTACAGTAAGCAGGAATTTGTAATTGTGGTGGGGAAGGGTTTCAGCTTCACAGAGCTGAAAAAAAGGCAAAATAAATTGCTGATGTGCTGAAATGCCTCCTGTTGTTTATCCTGTTTATTTAGGACACTTACATTATTTTTTTTTTTAATAAAGAAGATTTGTAGACCATCTTCTAACTGTGATACATTCCAAGTCGTAGTTTTAATAATGACCATTTTAAGCCATGTATTATCCATCCCCAATGTTTATAACAGGCAGGTGTGCTATTAAATAGCTATAAATTGCCTTGAATTGAAAGCCTTTTTTTTTTTTCTTGGATCAAGAGAGAATCGACCCAAACTAGCTAGTCCCTTAGCATTTCATGCCATAGTTATGTTTGTTTTGTTGCCAAGGTAATTCTGCTATACTATGTCAACTCTGCATCTTTCTGTTGCATTATTGCAGCTGTAACAACTAAGAAGTGCAGCTAGTAAATTAAGGTTGTCAATCATATGAGCAAAAAGGGTATTTAAGAGGTTTCATGTCCATTTCCAGTATCCCAGGGGACTAAGTCAGAAGAATAATTCCAAGCTCTAAGTGATGTTTTTTCTGCTTGGTCCTCGTTACTCTTATTCATACAGGAAGTTCTGAAGCTGTATGGGAAATATTTTGTGGCCAAAAGGAATTAAAAACTTTTCAGAGCTTTCTCCAGCTATTCATAGATTCCCAGGCTAGAAGGAACCATTATAATCATCTAGTCTGACCTCCTGTATAACACAGGCCATAGAACTCCCTCAAAATAATTCCTAGAGCATATCTTTTAGAAAAACTTCCAATTTTGACATAAATATTGCCGGTGATAGATAATCCACCACGACCCCTGGTAAATTGTTGCAATGGTTAATTAACCTCTCTGTGAAAAATGTATGCCTTATTTCTAGTTTGAATTTGTCTAGCTTCAACTTCCAGCCATTGGGTCATATTTTACCTTTCTCTGCTAGACTGAAGAGACCATTATCAAATGTTTGCTCTCCATGTAGGTACTTGTACACTGTAATCAAGTCACCCTTTTGTTAAACAACAAAAATGATTAGGGGACTAGAACACATGACTTATGAGGAGAGGCCGAGGGAACTGGGATTGTTTAGTCTACGGAAGAGAAGAATGAGGGAGGATTTGATAGCTGCTTTCAACTACCTGAAAGGGGGTTCCAAAGAGGATGGATCTAGGCTGTTCTCAGTGGTAACAGATGACAGAACGAGGAGTAATGGTCTCAAGTTGCAGTGGGGGAAGTTTAGGTTGGATATTAGGAAAAACCTTTTCACTAGGAGGGTGGTGAAACACTGGAATGCGTTACCGAGGGAGGTGGTGGAATCTCCTTCCTTAGAAGTTTTTAAGGTCAAGTTTGACAAAGCCCTGGCTGGGATGATTTAGTTGGGGATTGGTCCTGCTTTGAGCAGGGGGTTGGACTAGATGACCTTCTGAGGTCCCTTCCAACCCTGATATTCTATGATTCTATAAATGCATTATTTCTGAAAAATGCAGCTGTAAATCAATCATTTGGCACCATTTTATCTGTACTTAATTTGCGCAAAGACATATTTATTTGATTTTTGCTATACTTTATCTTTTTATTAAGTGAAGAATTTGAAATAAGCAATGACTTTACTCAGTTTTTTTTGAGTGGCTGAAAACTAATTTGAGTGATTGGGAAACATCTACTGTGCTGAAAACCAGATTTAAAAAAAAGCTGGAAATAAGAAATTTTTGGCTGTCTTTATTCCTGGTCCTAATGTTATGCTGCACAAGACAAAATAACTAGCAATAATTACAAATCAGAGGGGATGACCTAGGAATACAAGCTACCCATCAAAGTACCCACAGCTGTTGTGCTCCCGAACCGGTTTGAATCAATTTTATTTTGTTTCCATTTTCTTTTAACAGCCTTTTCTCTTATGTTAACAAAGCCTACTGGCTCCCAAGGTGAGATTAATACGTTTCTGGTGGGAGTTCAGTATTGTCCCAAGGAATAAAACAGACTTCAGAATTTAATAGAGGCCAAAGCCTTTCAATTCAAAACATTCTTGTTTCCACTTGCTTAACTCCTACCTTTTGGTTATGATGCGTTAAGCCCCAAATGATGAAGCAAGGGGGGTTCTGATTCGTTAACTCTAACTAAAAAACCCAAACACATAATATTAGAAAAACAGTCAGTACATTGTGTGAGTTGGAGGACTTTGCAAGTGGCCCTGGCTAGTTTTAGTCATTGTTGGCAATTTACTTCCCTAAGGAGAAGAATTAGCTGTTTGTTTCAGACTGTGAAACTAATGGAGTTTTAATAAAAGTGGTTTAGCAGGCATGCATGCACCAAAAATTATTCTGAATTCTGTTTGCTTACTTTACGTAGAAAGCAGGCCGAACACATTTTGGTCATTAACTTTTAAAACCTTTATCATGCCAACCTCCAACTTCCTGTGCATAGGTGTCACCTCCCATATTCTGCAAGCAGTGTGTGCACCATAAAACAAAGAGGACAGTCAGCAAGCTCATTAAGCTGAATATGCGTGTTCATTTAGGGAGCAAATCCTAGTGGAGCATAGCTTGAGTAACCAGCCTGAGAGGCAAGGACTGAGAAGTTTGCACCTCTACAGGCCGCAAACAGCGGTGTTGTCACTCTGCATTTGCTACTGCAACATCAGGGCTGCCCAAGAACCTTTTCGGATTATGTCAGTTAGGCCCTTCCATGGCCCTAGTCACATTTGTAGATGGAGAGTGGATCAGGATTTGAGCCAAAGGCCTCTTCTACACTTAGAAATTTGGCATTGTAACCACATTTTGACCCGCCTGCCTCATAACATACCACATGTCCACACTGAATTGATGCCAATGGTGCACAGGTGTTTACCCCACTATTTGGATTGCTCTTGATTTGAGCAAGTCTAACCACCATGGCATCCGTGGATGAAATGCTTGGTGTAGAGACTGGACACTGGCTTAGAAACTGCACATCCCAGTGCAATCCCAGAATGCCTTTCCTTTTGCTCATTCAACTTCTGAACCATAACACTGCATTAACGTCAGCTTTTGGCAATGAATAATAATCTTTGTGATCTCTGGAGTCTGTGTAAACCTAGAAGCGGGGATTATACATTCTATTCAGTGACTCAGAAATTTTATTCTCAGGCTATTTTCTTTTATCGGAAGAGCTGATAAGAAATACAATAAGCTGTGATACAGGCAAGAGCATAATAAGCAATCAGGCCCCCATGGAACCTTTGTTAGACCTAAAGGTGCATCAAAACCTTATTCCCCCTGGATGGAGCAAGCAATTATAATACTCTGTGAAATAAATGACAGCTCTGCGAGCTCACATACTGGTTATGGGAAGGGAGTTATCTTACATGAAGATCAGAGGGCATTTTATAGGAGTACTTGTGTGAGTGAGGTGAGGTGGAGAAAGGGCACCGTTACAAGTAAAGCTTAGAAATCTGGGAACAACAGTCTTCCTATTTGATGCCCCCATGAAAGACACATTAATAAGACGGAACAAAAATCAATGCAAATGGAACTGGAACCAGACACACATAGCACTTACAGAACCTGGATGTGCTTTGAGGATTTACTCCCTGCAGGTGGGGTAATAAGGTAGGCAGACTTGTAGCCTGGCACTGGGAGAAATATAGAACCCATTAAGCTCAAGAACTACTCCAGCAATTTTGCATGAAGCTAGGATCTCTGTGGTTGACACCAAACATATAAATGAGTCCTTTCTTTGTTCAAGTCCCTGTTCTTGACCCTTAGACATGAGGTAGTGCCTTACTCTGTGACTTGAGTAGAACTAGTTGGAGAAGGCTGGTATTTCCTATGAGCATGAACTGCACTCTCAGCAAGTATAGTAATTTGTTGCCATGGGGTCGGGTTTTGCAACCTTTGCTCACGGCAGCGAACGTTCACACACACAATCCCACTGAAGCCAAGGGGGCTACTTGTATTGAGGGAAGTGTTCAGCAGCAGGAAGGCACAACTATCTGGGAGATGCTATTTGTCTTTTAATTTGAAACTGATGTGTTGAAAGGAGTAAGAGATACAGACATGTGCAGGATACAGTGATGGTACAGGACATCTCTGTTGCTGTATTGTCGCAGTTCTTGATCACAACAGAACACTGTTCGATGGCATTAATAACACATCCTTTCCTGCAATGAGAGAGTATGTTCTACGGGCAGAAGGGAATGTCTGTAGGTGCTTTGTAGTCTTTTTTTGCAAATTTGGATGGTAGTACCAGATTGATAGTAGCCACGTTGCTAATTGAATCATTGAACTAGTACAGTATGGATAGTTGTGGTGCAAGTTTCCTTATTCCGCCTTCCAGTGTGGTTTAGCCCTAACCAAGACAGATTGCCTGGAGAGGGTGGTTTACTCTTCATGCTTCTGTAATCTTTGGTCCCTACACTTAGGGAAATGGAGCCATCTGTGGTGGAGGTTATGCAGATACCTCTCTGTTAGGAACTGGTCTGATACTGACAACTCATCTCCCGTAGGCCACCGAAGATTTGATTTTTAGTAACTCCTAACCAGAGCTGCTGCTGTGTAAGTTCATAATTCATTATAATGTCCTCTCTGGACAGGAACAAATTCCTTCTAAATTACTATATTTAGCATTTTGGCACAACAGTGATGAGCATTTTAAAACTATCCAATATTGAATTAGCCCATTGACCTAGAGGTGAGAGTCTGTTACTATACAGCTCTCCATTCAGTCCTTCAGTGAATCAGATTTATTTGCCTATGTAGTGGAGATACTCCCACAGTTTTTTACCCATTTTCTTTTAGAACCAAACTGAAATGGAAACTCTTTAACAGAGGAGAAATGTTCGGTCAACTTGCTTTTCTTCTCGTACACATTTGGGCTCCATGGAGTTGTGAAGACATGCCCCACAGCTCTTCTGCATAGCTGAAAATGCCTCTCCTCAATGGCGGAATCTTTGTAGTCACCTGCACAAACTTTTCCATAGCTCATTTTTCCATTCTATGGATTTTTCTGTACGAATGGAGCACTTGCCCCCAGGAGATGATGTACCTAAGCCTTCACAACAGGATTGCACTCTGCTTGTGTAAGAGGACTGTTGCCCCCTTACTAACACTTAGTGGGGGTGTTTTAGTTGCTACCTCCCAGTATTAAAAGGGGGAAGGGTGGATGGGAAATCGGGACCCTGAGTCTGACAGTCCCCAGGAACAATGGGGAGAAGCCAATGCTCCAGGTCAGCCTGAATGACAGGGCGGGCAGGCTAATCAGGGAGTCAGGAGGCTGGAGGGGTCCTGTCCTCCGTGTGAGCTGGAATTGCCTGGGTCAGACAGAGTGGGGCTGAGCTGAGGAGAAAACAGGGGCCCAAGCTGAGCTCGGGAGCGCAGCTGTGCCAGAGCCAGAGGGACCAGAAAAGCAGCCCAGAGAGAGCAGACCCTGTGCTGGGAGCAGAGCTGCAGCCCCAAAGCCAGAGGCAGAGCCCAGAGAGAGCAGACTTGCCCTGGGAGGAGAGCTGCAGCAACCAGAGCCAGAGGGGCCAGAAAAGCAGCCCAGGAAGCAGGTCAGTGCTGGGAGCAGAGTCACAGAAGCAGCCTGCAGAGCAGACCTGTGCTGGGAGCAGAGCTGCAGCAACCAGAGCCAGAGGGGCCAGAGAAGCAGCCCAGGGAGCTCGAGGCAGAGCAGCAGCCATGCTGAGGCAGAGTGGGGCTGGAGGTAAGACAGAGTGGAGCTGGGGCTGGGGCTGGAGCAGTCCGGAGCCAGGTGTGGTGAGCAGCTGGGGAGAGTGAGGGGGACCTTGGGCAGTGGGCCCAGCACAGGGAGATGCCTCAGCCAGGAGGCTCTGCAGGCCAGACTCGAAGCGGGATTGGTAACCCTGACAGGGCGGGGGCAACGCTGGGAAGAAGGGCCCTGCCACCCAGAGCCTGAGAGCGTGTGGCCACCACCAGAGCGAGCGTCCAACCCACAGCATCCCTGCAGCACAGCCAGAGCCTGAGAAGAAGGCCTGGGACTTACAAGGAACAGACTGTGAACTGCCCTGACATTCCAGAGACACTGTTTGTGATGTTCCCTGCCACAGAGTGGGGTGATGTGTTTCCTTTAACCTTTCCCATTTTTCCTTATTCTTTTTAAAATTAATTGTTGATTAAATTACTTGCATTTGCTTTAAATTGTATGTAATGATCAGTGGGTCAGAGAAGTGCCCAGTGCAGAGAGAGTATCCCGGAGTGGGGACACCCTTGCCCCTGTCCTAGGTGACCACAGCATGGTTGGGGGTTGAGCCCCCAGGAATCCTGGGCCCACCCTTGTTGGGGTTATGAGGACTCTGCCAGCCAGGAGAGTGGAAGGGGAGTCCTCAAGGGCAGGGAGGCCTCTGGGTAAAGGAAGTGGGAGCGAGGACTCAGATCCTTTTGCTAGCCCACTTCACCGGGGTAGTGCAGAAGCCAGGAAAGTTTCCCACAATTGCGGGACTATTCCCCTGCTTACACTTGCATAAAACTCTTTAAATCACTTCATTACACAATATTAGATGTCCTGTAGCTTGATGATCTATTTCTGTGCATGAGCTGTGAATTATTACAGGAATCAGGTTAGGGCAAAAGTTGAGTTATACCTTGAGCTAACACTGCGGTGAAGACATGCTCTTAGTATGTCACTTAGGCTTGGAGAGTAAAAGTCTTTTGGGCTGGACTTCTTCCTGTTTTATGCTGATTTCTTCTGTGACAAACTTCTGCTAACCCAATTCAAGGCATACTCACCCCAGAGGCAGAAAGTTTGTCTGGAGTGTGGTTTCAACAATGCAGAGAGGCTTCAGTTTTCCTTCTGCTAGGGACCTGGATGTATAGTCCCTAAAGCTGGTGTTGCTGGCTTGGAAGGGACTACGGCAAGAAAATGTGCTAATTTTTGGTATCTTTAAAGATGGTTTTGCTGTTGGAAACTTCAAAAGAAGGCAGCAGAGCAGTGGCCCCTTCCCCCACTCCCAGGGTGAATCAAGATGGTAGTACATATTGTGCAGTTACTATGACATAAATGGAAGTTCTGTGCATGGACTGAGAGCAGTGTGTGCAAGAGATCCATAGTTTGGAGGAGACCAGATTCTTTCCCTTGGCTTGCAGGCGGGACTATTTTGATTTCTTGCTATTTATCTAATTATTGGAGAGACATGAAGTGCCAGTCTGGGAGAGGACATGCATTCTGCACTCCTACAGAAAATAGCAGTCCTACAACATAAGTTGCCACTGCAATAGCTGGGAATGCACTGGAGGACATTATGACAAAACAAAAATGAGTCCTGTTGCATGCTAAGAAGCTTATGGGAAGTTTCATGCTAACATAGGTTTTCTGGGCGGGACTGTTTTTGCATCATGACACTCTTCTCTTACCTAGTTTTATCTAGTTTTTGCTCATTGGACGTTACTGAGAGGTACAGTTTTGGTAAAGACTGTTGGGCATTTGTATTAGTTTTCAAGCCCTTCTCTCCTGCCTGTGCTCTAGAAAAAAGCTCACAGGACAGCTTTCCTTCTGCTCCTTGCACGCTGCAGGGATGTCAGCTGCAGGGGTGCTGCTAGCTTTCTCAGTCCCACTCTCTCCATGGGCGGGCGGCGTGCATTGCATCATGGCACAGAATATTTGCTTTACAACATTATGTCATGAGACAGTGATGCTAATGTCTGCCAAACCAGCCACATCTGAGAGGCATCAGGGTTTGCTCTGCACTGCTCTCTCTGTCCTAGTTAAATCCATTGATAAAGAGCTTTGGCACATTATAAACTTTAACTGTGTTATTTCCTTTCCCTGTACTTCACTTGCAAGTTCACTATTGGGGCAAGGATGTTGAACTCTTTTTTGTATTTAAAAATAAAGCAGTACAGTGCTTCTCTTTGCTTGGAATTTCCAAGGCAAAATTGCAGCCGTCTTGGCTCCTAGTGGGAGCATAAATTTCTCATTGATTTGGAGATCTCTGCGTGTAGCCTCCACTGCATCAACCTTGATAGTGCTATGCTGGCAGTGTCCTGATCTCCAGTATGGCACTATTTGCTGCAGCTGAAGCTAACTAATGAGAGTTCCGCTCACTATGAAAAATCGTTTTTACTTGCCAGGGTAACACTTTTGCTTTAGGGGATTTAGGAGGATGGATTTAGGGGGTGGGATCTGAAGCGCTTGTGTAGGAAAGATTAGCCAGGTTGTAATCCAACTTGATTGCTGGCCAAAAAAAGGGTGGTTAATGACTACAAGGCAAGTAGGCTGAGTTTGTAGGAAGTGAAATTATCTAAAATTACAGAGAAAAGTGTTTTAAAATGGGATTTAACAAGTATTTGGCTTGGGCTTTAGCAAAATTTTTTTTTTAAGTGAATCTATTGAATGGCGAAAAGTGTCAAGTGGACTGCTCTGGAGACTGAAATCCTCTATCTATAGAGCAGGTACGCCATAGGCTGCAATGGTGATAGTTTGCCCACAGTACCCCATCAGCATGCCTGAGTCCTGATCTGGTGGGGCCACCTGCAGGGCTGATTTAGGAACCTAAGTTCCATTGGCTTTCAGAGAGAGAGAGAGAGGCTCTTAAATCACTTTTGATAATGGGAATTAGGCTCAAGTCATTTTGGTGCTTTTGACAGTTCTAGCTGTGGCTTTATATTCAAAGTTGCTCCAGTTTAACTAAAGATGTGATTTTTAAATTGGTGTACTTAAGCCAGTGAAAAAACACTTGTAATTTGATAAAACCTGGCTGGTATCAGATTAGCCCAATTCAAAAAGAAATCAAGTTAAGCTACACCAATATAAGCCAGGAAGAAACTGAACCGAGTGTTTTAAAGTTTCACCGGTTTAACTTTAAATCAGTTTTTGAGTATTGGGTATGTCTCCACTGCAGCTGGCAGTGTAATTTCACGCGCGGGTAGAGGTACCCATGCTAGCTTTGATTGAACTAACATGCTAATAATAGCAGTGGGGCAGTCCAGGAGGTAGCATGAGCTAGCTGCCTGGATCTGTGCCTAGGGTCTTGGAGAGGATTGTACTTGGCTGGGTAGGCCATCCTGCTGTCTGCTCCACTGCAGCCACAGCTCTATTTTTAGTGCACTAGCTGGATCAGAGCGAGTGCATGTACATCTAGTTGAGCTGGGAATTACACCTCCAGCTGCAGGGCAGACACACTCCTTGACCAGGCCTATGTCTTCATGAGCATTCAGTGTTGGTGTTTTAGCAAAGACGACCAAGAGGGACAGAGCCATAACCAGGGCAGGGTGAGCAGGGCAGCCACCCAGGGTGCAAAGGCACAGGGGTGGAAAAATGGGGCCGCATGGGGGAAACATATGGGTCATGTGCCCCCCTCCCCAGATGTCTGCCTTCCATTTAGCACAGACGTTTTCAAACTGGGGTGTATGCCCAGGAGCTGATGGATTGGAAAGTGATACAAGCAGCTGGGCCCACTCGGGCCCTTGGCTCTCTCTGCTGTGGGAGCCTGCTGGCTGCCCAGGAGCTCCCCCTACCCTGCTCCCCAAACTGGACACTCCCCAGGCAGGCCAGGTGGCACTCTTGCCTCTCCCCCGAAGAAGCCCAGTACTGGCTGGCGATGCCCCCTGGAGCTAGCCCCTGCCTGCAGAGCCCAGCTGCCATGAGATGCTCCCCAAGGCACTTGATCGCCGCTGCCCTGGTGCTACTGGTTCTGCTGCAGGAGTTGGAAAACCTCCTTTCACAGTTTGAAAACCTCTCTGCTAAAGGCAGAAATCTGGGGGGCATGTGACCCTGGGTAACCTTCCCTCCCCATTGCCGCAAGGGGGGGCACATATTATGTTTGCTCTCCCTGGGTGCTAGAATGCCTAGTTAAAGCTCTGAAGAAGGGTATAAATTGTGATGGGTGACATGTGAACAGGTGAAATGCATAAGAGAGATTGTTCCAGAACCTTCCTCCTCCTTAAAATTTGTCTTTAAACTTAACAGAAGTACCAAATCTCTAAAATAGGACTGTGTCTAACCAACATAAAAGGGCTTTTCTCAGCTTGACCTCTGGTCTCTTCCTCAGCAGACTTCACTCCTCTCTCAGCCCTTAATATCCCTAACCTGGAATGACAGCAACCCACTGGGTTTGCCTGCCAGCAGCATAGGCCTGCACCTTCCAATAGTGTACTAAAGCCTGACACCAGCTTATACGGGATTTTTGATGCTGACATTTGTGGACTGATTTTCAGAGGCACTGAGCCACCCATAATTCGTATTCCCTTCAGTAGGAACTGTGGGAGTTTAGCACCTCTGAAAATGAGGCTGTTGTCCTCTGCAATGAGACCACTTGGTCACTTCACATAGATCATCAAACAGTTTGTGTGATCCAATGGTATGAAATGTTACTGACCTGGATCAAATCCAAGTTGATGACCTGGAGATGAGTAGCTCTGCATCTCATTACCAGTCTCCTGAACCATCCAGGGTCCCGAAGCAGCAGCAAATCTGATATTTTTAGGGTTGAATTCTATTTTTGTTGGTGCCACATCTGGTCCTAGAGAAGTAAAACAAGTGGAGTTCTGCTTTATAATCTTCTCCATCAACTAATAATCTAACATATGTTGTTTTACAGTAAGTAACAGTAAGTATAGCTTTAGCTTTTCAGTGTTTGGTTAGATAGCCATGGATAATTTAAATCAGCTCAGCTTGTATGGTTGTAATTTGTACCTCATTATTTGAAGGAAACAGAATAGCTCTGAAAAATATTAAAGTAAGTGATAATCCCTCCTGTTATGAAGAAGCAGGTAATAGAAGCTCCATGTTTCTGTTAGCTGTTGGAACTGTTCCAGTATTCCCACTTCGGACTGATGTTGGGTCACGGAGTGCTTGTAAGAAAAGACAAAAATTGATATCTCTAAAGAAAATTAGACTGTCTTGCAACTGAACTTTTTGATGGGCCCAGCTGGCTAGAAGCGTGCCTCCTCCATGAGATGCCATGCTATCAGGTTGAGTGTGAATAACCAAGTATGAAAACACAGGATAGTGTATGCATAGCTTTTCTCCTGAGATGTTCTGAATTTTCCTTAAAAGCTTATGTCAGTGTTTGGGCTTGTGCCATAATACAGTGAGTACCCTATGAGCTCACATATAGACGACAGCTGATTTACACAGGTGTGAGATCAAAATCAGGCCTCTAATATCTTGCTAAAAATAGTCTTTAAGATGACTGAATGATACATTTTGTAAATCAGGTTTGATAGAATTCTCTAAGAGACTGTCCTATTTAAAGAAGTAAATCTTATGAATTTCAATAGCAGCTATGTTGCAGACAGTAGGTCAGAGTAAAGGCCCACCAAGTTATGGCAAGCTCTTCAAACCATATACATAAAATATCTCTAAATTAGTCTAAAAATTTTTTTTGTTTGCATCTTGGATATAATTGACACTTGCACCCATAATTTTGACTTGGATTTTTTCGTGGTGCCAGGAACAGGGGGAATTTAATTAACCATGATTTAAATTTGAACTAGGATCTGAAGTAAAGAGTTACCTTTTCACAGGCTATGCTCGTTCTGTGAACATTTTTAGAAGAAATAAAATAATGGTTTTCTTTTCCTGAAAATAGATGCTGCTATAATGACTATATTGCTGTTAGCACATCTTACAGGCATTTGGACAAGGATTGCAGTGCCCCATCATACTATTGTCTGAATGATCCTTAATCTTGAGGGGAAGGCAAGATGGATTGTATGTAAATAAAATGAATGAACAAAGGAGGCCCTACGCAGTGTCAGACTTGTACTCTTACTTGTCCCTCAGCTGAATGACAAATACAGTGAAGGAGACACACAGGGTAATGACTGCTCCAGGATCTTCAGCCATTCATTTCTTTATCATAGTGGAGTAACTAGGGCTGCTGTTGCAGAACATGTCACCACACCATCAACCGATGAAACTCGTGTAATGGATGAGAACGGATATAAGTGTTTAGCTCCTGTCAACAAATGCGGACCAAAGACAAGAGAAGCTACTGAAACTGTAAAGAGACTCTAGTTTTAATAGCTCTGACAGCTGTTCGCTCAGCTGCATAGGGATAGCATGCTTCGAGGATGACACAGTTAGATGTTGCAAATACACCTCTACCCTGATATAACGCTGTCCTTGGGAGCCAAAAAATCTTACTGCATTATAGGTGAAACCGTGTTATATCAAACTTGCTTTTGATCTGCCGGAGTGCACAGCCCCCCCCCCCCCGAGTGCTGCTTTCCCGTGTTTATATCCAAATTCGTGTTATATCGGGTCGCGTTCTATTGGGGTAGAGGTGTACCACCATTCTATTGTTGTTTACTAGTCTCTTAGGGTATGCTCCACTGCAATGTAAACCCAGGGTTAGTGCGACTCAAGTAAGCTGTGACCTATACTAGGGAACCTTAGGTTTGACCATCTACGTTGTATTTTAAGCCTATGTTAAGACTTTTCTAACCCATGCTCAAACCTAGGGCTCTGGCGTCCACACTGCAGTGTGAAGACCCAAGTGAAAGTAACCATATTCCAGAGTCCGTAGCACCGCCCCTGCCATCCCCACTGAAATGTGGCCACTCTAGCCCTAGGACTGTGGTGCAATGTAACATAACTTTACCTCCCACCTTGCACGTTACAGGAAGTTTGAACAACCCATCAACGCAGCCTTCCGAGCAGTCATTTTGGTCTGTGCGCTCCCACCGATCAGAGCCAGCAACAAGGAGGAGGTGCCTTTTGACTAACTTCTCTTGCTTGCACTTTCACTCCTATGGGAAGAAACTAGCAGAGCATCCGCGAGGTACCTGTGGACATTGTGGTGGTGCTTTCTGACCCACCAAAGGCACCTGATGGATTTCCCGATGGCGCTCCAGAAGGAGGAAGAGGAGGCAGGAGTACCCTGGCATCGCAGACTCTCACTGGTTGATGCTGCTGAGCAGAATTGGCATAGTCACTGGTGCTCCCTACGTTGATTCTCTTCTGGCGCAGGGCCCCAAGCACAGACTGGTGGGACCACGCCCTCATGCAGACCTGGGATGACCAGCAGTGGGTCCAGAATTTTCTCATGAAGAAGGCCACATTTCTGGAGCTTTGTGAGCAGCTTGCCCCACCCTCCAGTGTAAAGAGACAAATCTGAGGTCACTCTTCCCAGTCCAGAAGCAGGTTGCTAAAAGCTGGCTACCCCAGATGGCTACAGGTCTGTTGCCAAACAGTTTGGTGTAGGAAAGTTGACTGTAGGTGAAGTGGGGGATGGTTTAGCTCGAGGTGGTGGGCATTAAAAATATTCTAGAGGTAATCGCTGGCTTTGAGAGAATGGGGTTTCCTAATTGTGGCAGGTATATTGATGGGACTCATGTATGCAGTTTGCCCTCCTCAAGGAGCACATGAGTACATAAACCACAAAGGGTACCACTCTACTGATATGCAGGCACTAGTGGACCACAGGGTCAGATTTATGAATGTCATGTGGGCTCTGCAGGAAGAGTTCATGGTGCCTGAGTGTTTTGCTGCTCAGGATTCTACATTCATGGACAGGCTGGGACACTATTCCCACCAAATGACATGGACATAAATAGTGTTACTGTCCCCACTGTTCTGGGGGACACCATGTACCCCTGTTTGCCTTGGCTTATGTTACTGTACCCTGATTTGAGGCCCTGCAAAAGAAAAAGTTTTAATTACACTCTTAGCAGGTGTAGAATGGTTGTTGCATGTGCTTTTGGCAGATTGAAATCACATTGGAGGTGTCTACAAATCCATTTGGATGCCAGTGTCCTCTGTACTGTCCGCATTACTGTGGCTTGCTGTGCTCTTCACAACCTTTGTGAAGCCAGAGGTGAGCCATTTCCCCCTGAAAAACCTATGACAGCAAGGGGTCACTGGATCGGTACCTCAGCCAGAAAGCGCAACTACCACTGCAGGAGCTGGTTGCACTGGGCAGAAGAAATCAGGGGTGCCTTGTGTTCTCACATTGTGGTCTTGCATGGCCCAATGGAAGAGCGGGAATAGAACCTGTATGAATGTGCTTGTGGGGGGAAAACTGGCTCATTTATTTTTGTGGGGGGCTGAGCCTGGAGGGCAGGGTGGGCTTGATTGCCATGCAATACAAGTCTGAATGACATAATGAATTTGTTGGAGGGAGGCCACAATGGCTGCACAAATGGAATTTGTTGAATTGTGAATTGCTGAACCTAGCTAAATAGAGGAATAGCTTTTTGCTTACTGATGTGTAATTGCTCTTGAACATGTTTTTAGCTGTATTATCTCAAATCATGAGAGTATGAAGTGATAAAGTGATAGCAATAAACTTCCTTGAAAACATAACATGCTTTATTTATAAACATATCTTAAAACAGTAAATCACTCGCACAGTCTTGGGCAGACCAACTTCAATTACAGCACCACACCCCCAAAAAGAAACAACAGGAAATAGTTAATACCCGACACAATCCCCCAGCTGCTTATGTGTCCCCTGGCCCCACATTCTCCTTTTCCTTCTTTACACATTTTCCCTTCACTTCATAGGTGCTGGAACTAGAGGTGCTGGGGGTGCTGCTGCACCCCCTGGCTTGAAGTGGTTTCTGTTATATACAAGGTTTATGGTTTGGTTCAATGGCTCTCAGCACCCCCACTATACAAATTTTTCCAGCACCCCTCCCACGGGGGAGAAGGGCGGAGGTTTCCACTGGAGATGGCTGGAAGAAGGAAGGCTGCATAGTGTTTAGTAGCCCTGCCCAGCTACTAATGAGTGCTGAACGCATGGGCTGCCCTGACATGGAGTTGTCCAAGCTACTACTGGGCTGAAGGTGTGCCATGATGTGGGAGAGGCAGCAGGAGATCGGACTCCTGCATTCATTATAGACAGGAGTTGTTGAAGCAGTTTTCTCTGTGCTCTGTCCTACTCCCTTAGCCGCCATTCCTGTTACAGGAACTGCTCTGCAAGTGCCAGCTCCCTTTCTGAAATGTTGTCCTCCATCTGGGCAGTGAGCCTCAGCCTGTCGTCCTGCCTGTCAGCTCGCCATTGTTCCAGTATTTCTTCCCTCTTTTTCTTTTACTGCTGGTCTGCCCTCTCAAGAACATCGACATAACTTCACCATGGAAACACTGGAATTCCTTTTGGAATGGTCCGTGACGATATGTTGGGCCCGGGATCAAATTCCTGAAGAACAGCAGGCAGAATAGGTCGAGTGTCCTGAAATACGATAAGAAACAGAAGATTATTGTTTAAAGTAGCTCAGTGGAGCAGCACAGAATTAATATTGTGGAGTCTCAAGAACCTAAATCTAACTGTTCTAAACTGAACTGAAGGGGATGCTCCAGTCCACACTCTGGATACAGCCTTGTTAATCACAGTTAAAGAAGTACAGAGACAACTGTAAGTCTAAAATTATAACCTCTATTCTGTTCTATAAAAAAAATCATAACTAATTGCCATATGGGTGGAGGTGTATAGTGCCTTTGTGGCAAAAGGCTTTTTCTGTCATTTCAGGCCTTTCGTATTTTGGAAAATGTAACCATTCTTGTGGTGCCCTATTGGCAGAGGGAGATGTTATTGCAAACTGCTGAAGGGAAATCTGCAGTGTCTGCAGCTGAATTATTCAAACAAATAATGACTGAACAGCACATTTGTGAGTGGAATGAACTAGTCAACTCTACAGGTGGGCCTGGAAAATATGCCCTTCCCTGCAATGTGACTAGCTATTTGGAGTTCTTGCTCTAGGAGAAGTTTGCAGCCATCAGCAGCTAGGATTCGGTCAGAATCTATGTTGGAATTAACATGTTGCAGTGTTAGCTCACACTGTTACTGCTGAATGCAAACATGCTGAAATCTGCAGTTTTTCTCCACCTGGCACAGTTCTGGGGGAAAAACAGATACCATACTCGTACTTTGGAGAAATGATTTTGTGACCTGCAGACTGCATGCACTAGCTCTAACTGAAATGCATTAGATTTGGAAATAAAATACCATTTCCCAAACACGTACACTCAGTTCACTATTTACAAGCAGCTGAATAGACCCAGGAGGAGTGATTGCAGAGTTGCAAATTTCTAATTACTGAAAGGAAAACGACAATGAACTTAGCAAACCTCTGTGACTTAACAGTTCAAATAACCTTTACAGCTGTTTATGAGTATCTGAAATTCCTTGTCGCCATTTTGAACTCCACATGGGATTGGGTGCTGGGGGAACGTCTAGGCATTGTGATATGATCCACCTTTTAGTGGCCAAACACCGGTAGCCAGGGCTTACCATTTTTGCATTGCTTCTTACAGCAGAAATCCCTCCCCCTCCATTCCTGTAATAATCTTTTAATTTGAGTTATACACTGACCAGGCTCTGAGGCGACTTCTGTCTCCATCGGGTGCTCGGCAGGCTAAGCAGAGGCCTGTTCCTCAAGGGGGGGAGAGGAGGGAAATCAAACAGCTTTTGCATGTAGGCACCAAGAATTTGCTGCTGTTCCTGATCCACAGCCTGCTCTGGATCTGGTTTCATTAACAGTCACTGCATGCTCCTGACTGGGCACTTGCTGTTGACTCCCATCAGTCCAAATGCTGGATTCAGGGGCCAGCAGGGCACTATCCCGGCTCACCAAGTTGTCTTGAAGCATGGTTGACTCCCTGCTGGGTGCAGTGCCCAGGTCCCGGTCAAAGTCGTGGTAAAATGGGCACGTCATTGGCGAGTGCCCGATGTGCGGTTCTTGTCCCTATTCGCTCTTCAGTCTCTTACTACACTCCCTGCACTGACCACCTGTCTGGAAAATCTGCAGAGCTGTCAGCTTTTTAGCTGTCGTCTGGTACACGTGGTCATTCCTGGTGCTTTTACTGAAGCCCACAGTTTTACTGGCCTTGTACCAGTGATTCACCAAGATCTTGTTGTGCTCCTGTGACCAGGAAGCAACTCACAGTGCAAACGGCTTGCTCCGTTCTCCATTGCAAACCCAGGAGGCTCTCTGATAGTGTGCTCGCAGATCGGTGATCAGAAGAGAATGGATTAATGCTGACCTGAGTTGCTGCTGTTTGCAAAGGGGCGGGGGCTTCCATTTTCCATAGAGTGGATTGCAGATTGTTGGGATAGAGAGGACTAAGGAAAGTTGTCTCATGGAATTGTGGGATACTACCAGGACTGGAGTCAGGTGGGGCTGCATCTACTTTGCAAAGAAATAGGGCTCGGACCCTGGGTCCTTGCTTAACTTGAGCTTGGATCCTCCAGCCCTGCAGGATTCTCAACCCTGGGTCTGAGGCTTGGATTAGTGCAACTATAGTATAGATGCAAAGGGAGGTTAGACTTGAGCCCAGGCTCAAGCATGGGCTTACACTGCAGTGTAAACATACCCTTAGACTGCTTTTAATCTTGATCATTTTTCCCCGATAACTTTCTAGCTCTGATGCTCGTTTTAGAGAAAATGTATCTTCTTCACTCTGATTATCACAACTTCATGTAGACTAACTGCTGCAAATGCAACTTTGGTCCAAATTGTTTTCAAAGATTAATGCGCTGCTCTGCAATGTGAGTTGTAGTGAAAATAATTTTTATATATGTATGTTGAACTCATGGTGAGCCCATACTTGATGTTGTCCAACGCGTCCGATAATAAGATTCTGTTTTCAGTTGCTTATGACCTTTTGCCATACTTTAAGTATTCAGGCTGAAATTTTCCATGCCGGGTGTCTGCCTCAGGCTGTGCACTGAATGAGGTGGGGGACCTGTAGGGAAAAAAAATAGCATGTGATAGTGTAATTAAAGACTGTATCATATGTATATGTACTAGCAAAGGTTTCACAGGTGACCTTAATTCTGGGATATTATAGCTTTTTTGAGTGCTTGACCTTGTAACATTAATTTATGAATGTTTTTGTTTGTGTAGGTAATATGTTGATATTATGCATACCAAGGAAATCCAAATCTTTAAATGTAACTATTGAAGGGCCAGTAGGAGCAAAAATTCCTCTCAAATAGGGATGTTCTGTAATTTAACATGAACAAACAACTTGTATGCATTTTTATCCAAAACCTCCCCATTGTATTCTAGTAAGTCTCATCAAATGACTCAAATATCTTTCAAAGAAGAATTCATTTTAATTTAAAAAATGCAAATCTTTAAACAACAAAGGTAGAGGCAGCCAAGTATTACAGTCAAAATGACTTTTTTCTTGCTGGTTGAAATGGTGTAGGGTATCTCTGGTTTTTAAACTATATTCTCCCATGACATTCATGGGGCCGCTATAAGCCAAATTGGTGTATCTTGGTT
Organism: Natator depressus; assembly: GCF_965152275.1. Lineage (NCBI taxonomy): Eukaryota > Metazoa > Chordata > Testudines > Cheloniidae > Natator > Natator depressus. Next base: position 39,697,832 of record NC_134239.1, on the reverse strand, counting down.
CCAGAGCGCCAGCGTGGCTTTTTAACCTGCTTTTGTACTCCAAACAAAGAAAAACCTGCCATTTCTGCCACATACATACAGTTGGCTCCAACTCATTCCCGAAAGGAGATGTGGTCTGGTAAAAGGCAGCCGCTTACAGTTCTTTGCACTGCTGATACAGTTTCTAGTATCCTGAAATGTATGACAGTGAAGGCTGTGTAATGTCTTGTAGAAAAGATCTTTTTCTTCTTAGGTTTTTTTGCTGCTTACTAGCCTCTGTCAGTTCAGAAACACTAGAAAATGCATTCTTAACCAAGGCTCAGTGTGGTAGTAAGAGGAACTGCAGTGTTGTAAAATACATTGTTTGGATAAGGCCTGAAAATGTATGTGATCATTGAAGATCCCATGACACATATTGCAAATATCGAGATGTTGGCCCCATTGTCCTGGCCATATTTCAGTTTGGATAATTGTTAGGTCAAATATGTCCGTATAGTAATGCCATTGGCCAATTCTGTCTATTTTAGCCCCCCTGCAATCTCTATTGAAGTACAATATTTTTCCTCTCCATGTTTCTCTTATGGCACTGCTTTACAATGCTGGACAGTTGCCACATTCCGTTCGAGTTGTGGTTGCAGTGAACTATTGGTGTTAGCAAAACAGTTTGTGATCCATGTGGATGAAAGGCACTAAATAAGTTCAAGATCATTCCTGCTCCGTCTGTAGCCAGACAGGTGCAGAGAAGAGACTAAAATACGAATTTAAGAACGTTGACTGAAAAGTAGAGGACAGTGAATGTAGACTGTAGCAAATAGCTTTAGGGTCTCTGAAGTTCTGAAAAAAAATATTTCATGAAAGATTTAGTAATGTGTGGCAGAGAGACAGAAGAGAGCTGATTTTTCCCTCTGAATACCCAGCACAAAATGTCCCAAAGCATGCTCTGAAAACACACTGCACTTTGGCACCAAACACCGCAACCTCCATTGTGCTTCTCAAGCCCTGTATGGTCTGACCATAGATACTTCACTTGCAACTGTGAGGCAGAAACTACTTCTACTAGCATTTTACTGGACCTCCCAGGCCTGGTTTGATCAACAGCTCTTTCAGTTAGATGCGGTGTTCTGGGTATCCCAATCTAACATGACAGCAGACATAAAATCAACTACAGTTAATGAATCTTGCTTGTTGTTAATGAACCATAAGGATTGACAGCAGTGGCTGTAGTCATTAATTCTCTCTATTGTGACTTCACCCTTTCCATTACGTTTTAGGACTTTTTATCTACACTGGTTGCCTAAGGCAGAGTGGCCTGCAGAGATGAGACTAGTAAAGCTTAGAGCCCAAAAAATGACAGATTGCACTGACAGCATTTTAGCGTTTAGTTTTGTATTTGCTCAGCTGTAGCCTAGAAGCCCTGCCATGTGAGACATTTAAAATGAGACTGGACAAAGCTCTTGAGAATATACTGTAGGGGAACAGTCCTGCGCTGGCCCATGAGACATGAGTTAAACAACATAGTAAGGCCTTCCATCTTCCCAGAGAAAGAGAGAGACTGTGCAAGTCTAAACCTTTCCCTGTAAATAACCCTTCCTTTAAAAACTCCAGCCTGAGTGTTTACGTAATAAAAAAAAAATTTCATTTTCACAGCTACAGCACTGGTCCTCTCCTAATCAAAGGGAGTCTGAATTGGTCCCATGGTGATGTTGTACAGTATAAGACAAAATCTTACATGCCTTTCTTGCTCAAGATTCCCAGTGAAGTCAGTGAGCATGTTCTCTGAATAAGGAACAACAACTAGGTCCCATAAGTGGTAGTAACTTATTTATTCTTCCATTAAGATAAATGGCAACTGGAGCAGCAGTTACCTGCCCTATTGTTATGTACTGGCTTTGAGTTTTTATGAGTTGACTTTTGCCCCTTTCTGATTGATATTTCATAGCAGCTAAGCACATTTGCCTTTAGCCTGTGATTTTTGGAGCTGATAGATCAGGATTCTAATCCCAGCATTTTGTGTATCTGTGTGATTTATATGATAACTGTTCGTAGTCTGCAGCATATACACCTGGGGATTTTTCAGAATGTGGTTGGCAGCAGTAGTGATTAAGTGTTGGCGGGCCAGGCAACTGAGTTACTTAAGCTAAGGTGGTAATTTATTTTTTTTGTGGTTGGGATGAGCGAAGCTCAAAAGGCTCAGTTTGGATTGGCAGGCACAATTTGAGAAGCTCATGCAAACCATCCAGACCAGTGATTCTCCAACTTTTGGGGCTCAGGACCCATTTGTAAATGTCTGGGGATGGAGGCCCTGGGGTGGTTTCAGTTGGATCCCGCTCTCCAGGAGGGTTGGGTCCTACTCTGGCACTCACCCTACAGAAGCAGATGTGGGGCTGTCTAGATTTGGCTCTCTGCTCTGGGTTTGGCCCTGCCACCCTGATTGGACTCAATTTGTGTGAGTGGAGTTGTGACCTGGCTCATGGAATTGCAGTGCCAAATTTGGTCTACCTGGACTCCTGTTGTCATGATGGCTGGGCCAAACCTGAGTGGCACTGGGACTCCAGAGGTTGCAGTGCCTGGAGCAGGGAGGTGAGCCCAGCCAGCCCTGTGGGACAGGAGCTGATATGTGACCCTTTGAAACATTCTGAGAAACCCCATGTAGACCCCTGAAAAGCTAGGCTGGAAATTTTAGGAGAACCGGCATTCTTATGAAGTTTGATCACCTGCTTTCAGTCTTAGTTGAAATATCACACAAACAGCATATCTTGTGGTATTTTGGCATTTCTGAGACTGACCCTGATGCAATGAAAGATGAGCCTGAGTCCTAAAATTCCAATCTGAACATGCCCAAATTTGAGGAAGCGTTTGAACCCATCTACCAGAAATTGGAAGAAAAAACCTCTTAAGTGAACATATCAGAACCTCAGAGGTTGCACTTCACTCCTAACGCTGCGGAAAGCTTTGCAAAGGTGGGGGTGGATAGTGGTAATGGAGGGAAACTAGTTTGCCCTTTCCTGCTTTTTAGGCCTTCTGTACTTCTGCATGCTTTAAAAATCTTTTATTTTACTGTGAATTTCTCTTTCTTATTGCACATAACAAGCAGAATATTTTATTTATTCTAATTTAGCAAGTGCCTCTGATGAAGTCTACTAGATACTAATTTTCAGTAATGCTTGTACGCGCTCTATACAGATTTTACTGTTCAGTCTGCAAACTCTGTACTTAAGGATACTAAAATCAGAGATGTCAATTGAACTAGACACTCAGAAGTCAGGCTCAGCAGAATCTCATGCGAATCTCCTTAAAATGTCATTTATTTTCTCCAGAGTCTTTTGCAAATTACTACATTAAAATGAAGGATTTTAAAGCACTTTCAAGATGGGAATGATTTATACACTACATTAAACATTACATTTATACACTACTTAACTTTATATGTTGATTTCTAACCTGAATAGCATTAGCTACCAAATGTATATTAGGGTTACAAAATGTAAAACATTATTCATCATTGATAACAAAAGCATTACTTCTCAATGGCAAAAAGGACATAAGAGTCACCTGTCATCCTTAATATTTAGAAGTAATGGTCTTTAAGGTATGATCTGTGACTGTCTATGATAAAAACAGTAGTTTGGCTTTTTTCCGTAGGACGGGTAAAGTACCCTTTTAGTGCTAAAAATGTTATCCGGTGAAAACAGCAAAAGGAACAAGGCTTATTAGGAGAAAACTTATGACTTTGATGCACATTTACAACATAATGGGAAACTTTTCAAAGTAGTGTGTGGAGATTAGCAATACAACTCCCAGAGATTTCAGTGGGAGCTGCATGGCAAAGTCACTGCAAACTTCTTTGAAAAGTATACCCTGGTGTGTTTAGAGAAGTGTATTTGGAATGGAAATATAGCATTAGTAACACTCAGCTAACACTTCCCATCCTGCCCACAATAACAACCCAGTATCTGACAAGGTCCCATTTTGTTTTTGGCTGAATATCCTTCATTCTATTTTCACTGAAATACTCAACTTTATTGTATTTGGCATTTATGACACGCATGTCTTCTTGTCACACAGCCAATCAGAGGAACTTTATCTTGCTATTCTTAACTACCCGTACAATTTCTATTACCAGCTTGGCACCCAAATCAAATGTGAATGGCAGTTATATTTTCTCTGCTCCCCCACCAAAAGTGGTAATGACTGAGATGAGTGACAGATATCTGTGGTAAAAACATTTACAGGTTTATTCTGCAGCATCCTAGTCCATTATAAAGCTGAGGGTGACAGACAGCTGAGTGCTAATTGTAGTGCTGATGGACTGAATAAACTGCTGTGTTGTGTTGGACTGCAATACAGACCAATATGCATAGAGAACTCATGAAAGTAATTAATTGGATTAGTTTTGCTATTAGATTGTAGAAGAGTCTCCTAAGGGAAGTAGTGGAAGCCCTACTTGCTTAGGACATCTAAAACTAGATTGGACAAATCAGTTGAAACTGTATTATCAATGGTACATATGCGGTTCCCATTACTGTAATATGTGAGCACTTTCCAATTTTGAGTGAATTAGGGAAGTGGTGTTGTCCTTATTAACAGATGGGGAGCCAAAGCACAGAGAGACTAAGTCAATTTTTCAAAAGTGCCCAAGTTCCATTTTCAAAATAAGTTAAGCACTTAAGAGCCAAAGACCCACTGAAAGTCAATAGGACAGAGCTTTTGAAATATCTAAAGTCACTTAAAGTCAGGGGGCGAGAAGCGGGGGGGACAGATGGGGGTGGGGTGGGGATGAGCCATGCTCCTTCCCCTAACCGGCCCCCCATACAATTTTCGAAACCCCAATGTGGCCAAAAATCAGCACTAGACCTTCCTTTCTCCCTACTAGACAGGGAACTATCATCTGTAATTTCTATTACTATAATAGAGTTCTCTGTATATCAGATGACTTTCTGTGGACCCAGGATGAATAGTTGTTGCATTTTTGAATATGTCTTAAAATTTTTGTGAATACCCTATAAATACATCAGGCCAACAAGTATGCCTGAAGATGTCTATTAGGGTAATGTCTTCAGACAGCTGCCTATGAGGTGGGTTTGAGTGGGGAACAAAGAGCTGGGCTTTATTATACACAATTCAGCCTAGAAGCAAGGGAAACAGACTTCTGGGCAAACAGAGATTGTCAGGTACCAAGAGCAACTATGAACTGGCATACTGCTATTAGCATGCAAGAACCACGCACACTAGCTTTTCATCCTTATGTTTTCTGGACCTGTAATAGTGTCACTCACCAAAGTTTCATTTACACAAGAGTAAATGGTTTCCTTTATTATCTGTTTCTGAAGAAAATATATTGTTCAACAGCCCTGGTAATTTGGATTTGACTGTTTAATACCCTAGGGGAAAGAAGAGTAAAATTGAGTTGAATACGGTACATTGACCCTGCCCAGATTGTGGTTAGGGCACAAGGGAGAGGGGTGTTGCCTGCAGAGAGACAGCTCACTGATTTAGGGTTCCTGGGATACAGTGCCACCTGCGATAGTTATTCAGAGTAAACATACTTATCATACATTATAAGGGAATATATAACTTGTGTATCCTTAGATTATTTGTGCATCAAGAATAGCTTGCAACCTCAAGATTTCAGTCTTCCCAAATCTTTTGAAGTTGGGTCACTACTTTGGTGGCACATGCTGCAGGAAGTTGTTGATGATCAGGAGGTGACACTCGTCCTTCTGAGTATATTGATAGGGTTCTGTATTGTTGGCAGCACCATCTGTTGAAAGAGCCATTAAACTAAAAATCTGGCTACTTGTGTGTGTTCAAAATATCTTTTCACTTCTTTGCAAGACTAGGGATTCTAGCCCCAGTATCCTCACCAAATTTTTCCTGCCTCATGTTAAGATTTTCAAGAGTGGTTAAGGATTTTGGGTGTCCAATCTGGGACACCTGAGGATAGTCTGACTTTCAGAAAGCGGCTCTGTTTTTAGACATGGCTCAAGGCCCAGTTCAAATTAAGTTGGGCACACCAAAATTCCCTATTCTCACTTGTAAATCTCTACCTGGGTGGTAATCACACTTGGCCTATATAAAAATTCCCTCTGTCATTCCATAAGTTGACTACACTATTCCTTACCTCGTGCCCTAAACTGTTCAATGCTGTTGTCATGTACTGCTAAACAGCTGTTGCAGCCCATATCATAGGGAGCTACACTTTGTTAGGAGACAAGGTACTTCCTGTAATGCCTCTGTGCAATCAGGTTGTTGATTTTGGATGAAAGCTGTTAAATAAATGCAAAAGCATGATCATTACCAGACTGGAAAAAAACCCCCTAAATTACAGATTTTCTTCATGTTGTCCTACTTAACACCCCCTCCCCCCGTTAACATATGAATGTCAGAGTTTCTATGTAGTTAACTTTTCTTAGTTTCATTGGAGGTGACTTCTGATTTAATTTCTAGAAGTCAAGCAGAATGTAGTCATCGTTCTATGTTACAGAGCCATTACCCATACCTCTGTGATCGTGGATACTGTAACAGTAACCACTGAAGGCAGTGAAAACTGACCCCAGTCCAGTGAAAAGATTCTAATCTTTTGTAACCCTGGCCTGTGTCATATGGCTTTGGCCAGGAAATTAATATAAGTCTCTTATCAGTACTCCTGTGTATTGCACCTTCATTACAGAAACTAGGAGTACGGATTGCAGTCTACAGTGACTCTATTGACTGTACTTTGGCTGAGTATATTCATTGAATCTACTAATGTTAACACAAAAAAGGAGGAATCTCTGAGGCAGAATGACAGCTTTGATCATAGTTATTCAGATCAAAAAAATCCTTATGAAATGACGTGTTTCCTGGACCCCTTGGAACATCTAGGGTGGCAGAAGTTACTTAGGAAACCAGAGATGCATGTCCACACATCTTTTTGGTGCTCTGTAACAAATGGTTAATGTGAGTTGGGGTCTGAACAGTGTGTTCCAGGGCGCAGCAGCTGCTACACGCCTAAAAGATGCTTGGAATTGCATCTCTCGTTTCATAGGTAGCTAATCTTCAAGTTAAACAAACTTAAATTTAAAATGCTGAGAGTGGGAGATAACATCTTCTATAATATATGTCCTGAAAAAGATAAAAATTCTGACCACTGGGTTTTAATTCAGTTCTTAGCCTTCTGAAACCATTCTGAATCAAGAGAAATACTATGCTGTTGTGGTGGACAGATACATTTTTTTCTGCCCTTCAGAAGTCTCCTGCAGTCACCCACAGAACCGGATTAAAGTTATTCAAAGCCTGGGATGGATTACTGGCTGATGGCTATTCAGCATGCTATGGGATAATGTTGAGAAATTTAGTATTTTTCATTCCTAGAGCACCTTGTCATTCATTAATCTTCCCAATACCCTTGTGAGCTAGTAAGGAATAGCCCAGTTTTGAAGGCCAATAAGAAACTAAAAACTTGAATGCTGCGTGCAATTCTGGTCACCCCATCTTGAAAAAGATCCATTAGAAATGGGAAAGGTACAGAGAAGGGCAATAAAAGTGATTGGGGGTATGGAGCAGATTCCATAGGAGGAGCGATTTAAAAAACCTGGGATTTTTTCAGTTTGGAGGAGAGGGGGGTGGGATATGATAGACTTCTATAAAATCGAGAATGGAGTGGAGAAAGTGACTAAGGAAGTGGTGTTCACACAGCACAAGAAGCAGGGGTCACTCAATGAAATTAATAAGCAACAGGTTTAAAACAAACAAACAAAAGTCCTCCTTCACACAACACACAGTCAACCTATGGAAATCATTGCTAGGGGAGGTTGTGAAGGCCAAAATTATAACTGGATTTAAAACCAAATTAGATAAATTCATGGAGGATAAGTCCATCAATGGCTATTAGACAAGATGGTCAAGGATGCAACCCTATGCTCAGGGTGTCCCTAAGCCTCTGATTGCCAGATACTGGGATTGGATGACAGGTGATGGATCACTTGATGGTTGCCCTGTTCTGTTCATTCCCTTTGACACATCTGGCATTGGTCACTGTTGGAAGACAATACTGGGTTAGGTGGACCATTGGTCTGACCCAGAATGGCCATTCTTGTGATAGGATGCAAAAAAAAAAATGCAAACACAGCCAAAGCCTTTAGGCTAACCACCGACTAGATGGCAGGACACTGTATGCATGGATTTGACCAGACTGGGCTTAATGGAGGAACAAGCCGCGGACAAGGAGTGAATGGCAACAATGACTGCTTACTGTGTCTGCAAAGATACTTAGGGATGGAAAAAAAAGGAGAAAAAGAGAAACTGACGTGGGGATGTTATGTAACTTACCCCAGGACACAGAGACCCTTCTGAGAGCCAGAATTAGAACTCACTGCAGCTTCTCTCTGTGCTATGGTCCTATCACTAGACCATTTCCTTTCTTCCTCATGTTCCCAACATAAAATTGTCTAGGGGCAAAACATTTCACAAAACATGGATTAAGACACAGACCTTTCCATGAAAAACTTGTTTTAGGGACTAATGCTGCTACTATTGAAATCTACGGGAGTTTTGCCATTGACTCCGAAGGGAGGAAGCGTGAGTTCTTAGTTGGGTACTGAGCAGTTCATAATCCCATTCAAGGGAAAAGATGTCTCTTGCCTGTTTGGGTCTATGAACCCTTTCTTTCTTTATTTGTTGAATGGTATTTGAAAACGTTATTTACATTTGGTTTCAACACTGTTCTGCCTAAACCAGCTTCCAACTGGATTTGGCAAACCAGGGTCTGTTTTAAAAAAACATTTAAAAAACCCCTCTTTGGGGCCAGTTTAGTAGTAGTTGTAGTAAATATTGTGGTAGCTCCCAAAAGCCCAAATTGGCGTTGGGCTCTGTTGTACTGGGGGCTGTACAAACATTGATAAGAGAGAATCCTTGCCCTTGAGGATTTTGAATCTAACAGACACAGATAAAGGCTAGAAGATGGGATATAATATATGAGCAAATTAGTACTGTGAAGAACTGGCAGATGATGTTAATTTCATGTGGTGGTGTTTTTTTAATTGCAGCTACTGGGAAAGTGTATGGGAAGAGGATAGAAGCGAAAAGAGGGACAGTCACAGCTCATCACCTGCCCAACCATTATCAGCAGGCAGGGTTTTGTGGGCATCAAGGCTCAGGTAAATCTTGAGGGATTGGAAGGAATATGAAGTAGAGGCTGTTTGGCTATTTCAGGGCAGTTTTCCCGGGCATAAAAGCAATGTGGTAGAAAGCACAGGATATCTGAGGGAATTTGATGATTTGTTGGTAGAGTGAAGATGGGGGTCAACACGGGGGTGTTGGAACAATTTTTATAGTGGGAGCGCTGAAAGCCATTTGAACAGAACTGTAAACTATATGATTGAAGCTATGTATTCGGTTGCTATTATTACGTGAAGCCAGTGGGTGCTTCTGCACTGCTAGTCCCCTGGTCAACATCTTGATAAATTACTTGGTCAGCTGGATTGGAAAGTGATGTAGCTAGAATCCTGTTTAAACAGAGTGAAAGGTCTGGTGTTAGACATGATTTAAGATCCAGTGCAGTGAAACTTGCCAGTTGCACTAGTGTCCAAATATTTTTTGGACTTCATATGGGAATGGGAGAAGGTAAGGAGGAGGAATGGGTTAAGAAAAGTGTACTGGATTTAGAAGATCTAAGTATTTCTAAACTTTCTGAAAATAATTTACAATACATATATTGAGATAGGGCCAGAACTTTGAACACTGCCCTCCCTATATGCATTCAGATTTCTTTCCAAAATCAAGTACTTAAATGTCTACACAACCTGAACTGCACCCACAAATAACTGAGGACACAATATAGCGCACACACAATAATGTGGGCCTGCAAAATTACAGATATAAAAGTTTCAGAGTAGCAGTGGCAGTATGTTGGAATCCAAATATATTATGTTTCTTTGGGTAAATCAATCTTTTGTGTTGAGAAATGCATCTGTCTTATAGATTCTGTTCATTTTGCAATGGAATATAATAATACAAATAGCAAAAGCTACTAGGTCATCCAGCCCACCACTGCACTGATGTAGTATTGCTGTCTACATTGAAGTTTCTAGCTCTTATCCAAGCTAATTTTCCATTTCCCAAACAATAGGGTTTGAACTATATCCCCTGGAAGATTATTTCATAGTACAATAAATCTGTTGATATGTCTTCCTGATAGTCTGCCTAAATTTTTGCTTTTAATTTCATCCCATCAATTCTAAATTATTTATCTCATCATAGCACCCAGGAGCCCCAATCAAGGACCCAGGGAACCCGCTGTGTTGGGTGCTGTAGAAACAGAACAAAAAGACAGTCCCTGCCCAAAGAATTTCTTCTTCTTCAGTCCTTATCTTTTCAGTTATTAGTAGCTTTTTATGTTCCCCCACTCACTTGACTTGGTGCTTACCCAATATTTAAATGTAATATTTCCTTATAAATCGGTCCCTTTTGGCTCAGTGATGGGATGTATGCCCCACACTGGCAAATAGAGAGTTAACGGGAGTCTGAGGGCCTAATTAGCCCACCAGGTTACCACCTGTGTATGTGGGAGGGCGAGATGGGGCAGGAAAGACCAGTTGAGTATCAGGGCCCACCTGAGAAGGAGGCTCCATAAAGACAAACCTGAAGCAAAGTAGGAAAGACTCTGAAGTTAAGAGGCTTATGATTGTAACCCTTCTGCCAGGCCAAGTTGATAGCAGCAAGGGCCGGGTTCAGTACACAGGGGTTCCCTCTCATCAAAGCAAATACAAAACTGGCTCGAGCCCCCACCCAGTGACCTGGGAAAATCTTACACACCCCCTGGGCGCCTCGAAGAGGCAATACTTCCCCTCTCGCAAGCACGGAGTCTCGGTGTAGTAGAGAATCTTTAATAACATGAGGTAAACGACATCAGCATTAAATTGGGAAAACACCACAACTAGTGTTCATTAACCAAACCATGAGCAAAGACCCACCCCAGAAAATTGGGCCACATCCTTTCCCTCGGGTTCTTGAGTCCCAGAACCCAAATGTCTCTTGAGTCCAGCAATCCTCAAATCACCCAAAATCCAAAAAGTCCAGCCCCAGAGTTCAAAAGTTCATCTGCAGAGTGTTACTCCCCAGTCTGGCTAAAATGTGCCTGTGTGTGGGGGAAAGAGGTAAGGGGTACCTTACGTGTCCTGAAGCTGACTGCCCCACAGGGCTCTGCTCTGCTACGCTGTCTCACGAACGGCTCCGCTCCACCACGACCGGCTCCACTCTGCACAGCTCGCCGTCTCACGAACAGCTCTGCTCAGCTTGCCGTCTCACGAACGGCTCCGCTCCACCACGACCGGCTCCGCTCGGCACAGCTCGCTGTCTCACGAACAGCTCGGCTCAGCTCGCCGTCTCACGAACACACCGCTGTCTCACGAACGGCTCCGCTCCACCACGACCGGCTCCCTCTGCACAGCTCGCCGTCTCACGAACAGCTCGGCTCAGCTCGCCGTCTCACGATCACACCGCTGTCTCACGAACGGCTCCACTCTGCACAGCTCGCCGTCCCACGAACAGCTCTGCTCAGCTCGGCGTCTCGCGAACACACCGCTGTCCCACGAACAGCTCTGCTCAGCTAGCCGTCTCGCGAACGGCTCCGCTCTGCACAGCTCGCCGTCTCACGAACAGCACCACTGCACTCTAGATCTTCCGGCTCCCCACTACTTGACACAGTGCTCAGTGATTTCAGCTCTTAGTGATTTCAGCTCATAGTAGTGGGGGCCTTAGTGCTGGTGCACCATAAGGCCAAAGTGAATGCAGCACAGTACCTGTGGCAAGACTCTTAATAGACCCAACATTAGCTCTGACATTCCACAGTGGAGAGAGACAGAGGTGCAATTGGTGCTTCAGGCCCTCACAAAGGGGCCCACACCACCAGGTACTAATACCTGTCTCAAGTCTCTCTCCCTTCACAGAGTTTTGGAACCCATGTCCCTTGCCTAGCGAGTGCTACTCAGTTGATGGTGAGTCCCTCCATCATAACAAAAGGCCAAGTACAGTTCCAAGCACAGTTCCCATAATCAGGGTAATAACAATTTACTCTTCCCGCCCCAATAACAAAGACACTGGGGATCCCACAACAGCCAAAGTGACCATTTGGGCAGTTATGGCCTCAGTCTAGGCGGGGTGGGTGTGCCTATGCAAATTGAGATCAGCCCCTGAAGTTCTTTTCCACTACTTGCCACACCTCACCACCAGATGTCAGGGTGGAGCCCATCCTGACTCTGCTTACATGATGATGCTAGTCACCTCAGTTCTGAGGATGACATTGACAATTATAGTTTGTACTATAATTCAATATGTGAAGAACATTATTTACTGCGCTGGCCACAGAGCCATTTGCTTACTTGTGTTGACTGAGCTGCACTTTGTTTCCATGCCTGGTGGTGTGCTCCCAGCTGTTCAACACAATTCTTCTGAAAGTCATGGACACTGACTCTTACAGGATGGCCACATGCAATGCAATAAATCTCCAGTTGCTGAAATATCATATCAGAAATGTTCACTTTTTGTGAAGGTTTTGTTTCAGGGAGTCTTTGAAGTGTTTCATCTGCCCTCCGTATGTATGATTGCCAGATCTTAATTTGGAATATGATTTGTTTTGCTAAATGGATGTCAGGCAAATAAATTACATAGTCAGTCCATCTCAATTGGGTACAGATCAAATGAGCCTCCATGCCGATTGAACCAGCTTTTGCTATGGAAACTATCAAGCTTTTTAACGTGCCATTGATAATAAGTATGTTTTATACCCATAGAGCAGTGTTGTGAGGACAACAGCATTATAGACTTTGATTTTTGTTTGTGGAGAGATTTCATGTTGCTTCCAGATTTAGTGATGGAGGTGACCACATGCAGTGCTGGCTTTCTTAATTCACACATCCACTTCATGGTCGATGGGTCTTGGTAAAGTAGTTGGGGAGCTGGCTGGTACGTAACCTCAGGTTTCACTCAGCTAATAGTGAGGCCAAAATTACAAACTGCCACAGCAAAGCAGTTTGTAAGTTCTTGTAGTGCTGCTTCAGAGTGCACTGTCAAGGCCAGTCATCAGTGTAGAGCAGTTCCTGGATCAATACTTCTGTCACCTTAGTGTTTGCACATAGCTCGGAAAGATTGAAGAGATTACCAGTGTGGAAGCATATAATTATGTCATTTGAAGAGCCACAAAGGGCTTTTTCTAGCATGGCGGCAAAAAGACCCAAAAAGCTAAAAGTGAGCACACATTCTTTCTTCACCCCATTTGTGATTGGAATTGGGTCTATTACAGGGGTGGGCAAACTACGGGCCAGATCTGGCCCCTCAGGGCTTTGGATCCAGCCCGCGGGACTGCCCCCCCAATGGTGTCGCAGGCCCCATGCCGCTCTCAGAAGCGGCTGGCACCACAACCCTGGGGCCCCGGAGGGGTGAGGGGGTGGCAGAGGGCTCCGTGCATTGCCCTTGCCTCCAGGCACTGCCCTCCGCAGCTCCCATTGGCCTGGAATGGGGAACTGCGGCCAATGGGAGCTTCGGGGGAGGTACCTGGAGGCATGGCAAGGGCAGCGTGTAGAGCCCTGTGCCGCCTCCCCTCCCCCAGGGGCCATGCAGGGTCGTAGTGTTGGCCACTTCCCAGAGCGGCACGGCGTGGGGCCAGGGCAGGCATGCAGGTGCTGCTGCCACCCCAAAGCCGCTTTAGGTAAGCGGCGCAGGGCCAGAGCCCGAACCTCTCCTGCACTCCTGAGCCCCCTGCCGCACCCCTTCTGCACCCCAACCCCCTTCCCTGAGCCCCCTCATACACTCCACACCCCTCCTCTGCCCCAATCCCTTGCCCTGAGCCCGTTCCTGCACACCACACCCACACCCCACACTCCCTGCCCGGGCCCTGCATACAATTTCCCCACCCAGATGTGACCCTTGGCCCAAAAAGTTTGCCCATCCCTGGTCTATTAGATCACCATTAATGTTAACTCTTCCAGCCATATCATCATGGAATTGCCAAACATTGTTGATAAACTTGTCTACACAAATTTAGTGAGTAATTTCCAGAGGGCAGTGTAGCTGACTGGGTCAAATGCCTTGGTTTGATCGAGAAACATGATGTACAAAGGCTGTTGCAACATTTTTTCCTGTAATTGACAAATGATAATCATGTCAGTGGTGCTCTGCTTAGCACAAAAGCCGCATTGTCACTCAATTGAATATGGTCAGTGATTTGGGTCAGGAGTCAGTTCAAGACTATCTGTACAAGAATCTTGCTGGCCGCAGAGAGCAAAGAGCTACTGTGGCAGTTACCAATTAGCTCTTTGAGCTTTTATGCTTATAGTGACAATGCTGGCATCTCTCAGTTGTTATGATACGATTTCTTGAAGCCAGCCATAAGAAAAATTCAAAAAACCTGTCAATGAGAAGATTTCCTCCATGTTTTTGAAAACTTTAGCGGGAATGGCATGGGGACCAGGAGATACAATATTTTTCATTACTTGAACAGCCTTCAACACCCCAGCATGTGTGGGTGCATTGGTAAATGTGGATAATTTGTGGACATTATTCAGCAACTCATCAGAAACCATAGATACACGATTAAGTAGTTTACTAAAATGTTTTTCCCACTGTTCGTTGATGGCAGTGGGATGAGCGATGAGAGATTCACCATTGGTATTTGTTAGTAGCGTCAAGGCAGTTTGGGTGGGGCCATATGCACCCAACGTATGCCCGGGCGGTGGCAGGCTCCCCCCTGCCTGCCGCCTCGTCATCTCACCCACACACTGCCTCCGCTACCATCACCAGCAGCCGGGGCCCTTTCCCCACCTTGACCAGGAAGCACAGTGTCCGTTGCCTCCTGGTGCCCACCTTGCCCCACGTGGAGACATACGTGCAGGCGTTGGCGAAGGTGGTAGGACCCACGGCTATTGTGGCGGCCTCCAAGATGTATGGGAAGGTCGTTTTTTTCTTAGCTTCGGAGGCTGCTGCCCAGGAGGCGGTGGAGAGGGGCCTGGCGGTGGGGGGGGTGTTTGTCCCCCTAGAAGACCTGGATGTTCGCCTCGTCCTCACCTCCGTTCCTCCCTTTTTACCCAATGCTGCCCTGTTACCCGCTCTCTCCGCCCTGGGGAAACTTGTCTCTGTCATCAGCCCTCTCCCGTTGGGCTGCAAGGACCCCACCCTCCGTCACGTCCTTTCGTTCCGCCGGCAAGTGCAGCTTCTACCGCCGGTGGGGGCGCGTGACGGGGAGGCGCTTGAGGGGTCCTTCCTAGTCTCCTACCAGGGAGCCCGCTATCGGGTCTTTTACTCCACCGGAGAGGCCCGGTGCTACCTCTGCCGCTCAGCGGGGCATGTCCGCAGAGACTGCCCTTTGGCCCGGGAGGGAGGGGCACCCGAAACCCCCGAGACCCGGCAGGACATCGGCCCCGTCGTTGCCGACGCCCCTGGCCGCCCGGCACCTGAAACCAACCCTCCTACTCAACCCATTGCTGCTCCCGTCCGGGCCCAAGAGACACCTTCCCTACAATGCCCGGGCGAGCAAGGGAGCCCCACCCTTGCTATTACCAATTCAGCAGAGCCTATGGAGGAGGGTGTGGCAAAGATATTACTGGGTACAGGAGAGGGCCCGCCCCCAGGAGAACCCCCCGCCCCTCATGCTGTCTCACCGCTACCCCCCCGAACCATCGCCTCCGCCCCCCGACACGACCCCTGCTAACCAACCCCCAGACGATGCTATGGAGGGCTGGACCCTAGTCCAGGGGAAGAGAGGCAAGCGGAAGGCTTGAGCTCCACCGCATCCATCCGACGCGGAAGCCCCCCGGAAGACCAGGAAGGGAGGCACTGATATTGAGCCCTCCGCTACGACAACGAGTGAGATCCATCCGCTGGTGTTGGGAGGGGAAGACAGACTGGCTTTGGAGGGCAGAATCCCCCCTCCACGGGAGACCCTCCCCTCCGAGACCCCTGAGGATGCCCCTTCTGCCCGGATACCACGCGAACCCCCCCCGAACCCCGAGGTGACCGCTGAGGCGGGCCCTAGAGGAGAGGCCCCCGGGGTAGCAGGAGTTGGCCTCTCCTCCGTGTTTGCGGAGATTGAGGCCCTAGATTTGACCCCGGTCACCCAGGGAGAGGATGATTTACTGCCGGCTGGCCTCGAGCTGGGCAACCTTACCCCAGCCCCCCTTTCCCCATGCTCCCTCCCCCTAATTGCCTTCCCGGGCGAGCACCCTGCAGAAGGCGGTCCACCACCTGATGCCATGGCCGCCAAGACCACCACGGAGCCAGCGCCTAGCATTACTGGGAGCCCCCTCCCTTACCCCTTAACCCTGCTCAGGAGGCACCTTCCTTTAGCTGCTTGCCTCCTGAACCCCAGAGCCTTACCTCTGCCCCTGCCCCCACCCCTGTCCCCGCCCAGTTTACCTCCTCCTGCAATGCTATTGCCGCCTGTGGGGTCGTTTTTTTTCCCGCCTTTTGCAGATTCCCCCCAGGGAGTAGTCTTTGCACTTTCTAGTCGCGACCCATTAGGAGTTGCAATTTTTCCCCCGCCATCCCCTTCCACCCCAAGGCGCGAAATGGATTTAATAACCCCAGCCTGTCAGACGCCCTGTCGGTGGTCCGCACCCTGCCTACCCGCCTTAGCGGACCACGAGGCTGTATTAAGAGCCCCACTAGGGAATACCCCAGAAATCGTAACCCCACCCCCCCATGAGCTGCGGCATGCACTACGGAAGTTCTTAGAACACACCCGTGGTGCCCGCAATAGGGTACAGCTGGCTCTTCAGCTATGGGGGGACTTTGATCAAATTTTTCAGGCCACAAGGGCCCTTATAAAGAAGGGCAGAGGGCAAGGAAAGCGCGGTGCTGCGGCCTACAAGCGGGCCCGCGGCTTCCGAAACGATCTACTCATCCATGGGATGGGTCACGGGTTGCTGTGCAACCCGCCGGGGGCCACAAACACCCCCACCAATGAGAAACCCCCAGCCCTCCGCATGATGCCTCTTATTATTGCAATCTTGAATACCAGGGGCTGTAGGATGGCTCTCCGCAGGTCCCAGGTGCTCTCTTACCTTCGGGAAGGGGGGTACTCTGTAGTTTTCCTGCAGGAGACCCATACGGGCCTGACCGTCGAGGACAGGTGGCGGCTGGAGTGGGGGGACGGGGTCTACTTTAGCCACTTCACGACTTGGCAAGCTGGAGTGGCGACCCTGTTCTCCCCCACCCTACGGCCCGAGGTTCTAGGGGTCACTGAGGTCGTGCTGGGCCACCCGCTGCACCTTCGAGTCCGTATGGAGGGGCTCGTGGTCAATCTTGTTAATATCTATGCCCCGCAAACGAGGCCACAATTCTACCAGCGGGTGTCCGACTTTCTCAGCACCCTAGATTCGCACGAGTGCCTGGTCCTGGGAGGGGACTTTAACACCACCCTTGAGGAACAGGACCGCTCAGGGGCCGGGCCGAGCCGAGCCCAGCCGCCACGAACATTCTCTGAGGAATAGTCGAACATCACTCCCTAGTGGACATCTGGCATGACCATCACCCAGATGACACCTCCACGTTCACTTTTGTCCGGGTGGAGGCCCATCAGTCACACCACTCTCGGTTGGACCGTATTTACTTATCCCGTTTCCATCTTTCACAGGCTCACTCCTCCACCATTCGGCCGGCCCCTTTCTCCGACCATCATTTAGTTACTATAACGGTCTCCCTCCGTGCAGAGAGACCGGGGCCAGCCTATTGGCACTTTAATAATAGCCTGTTGGAGGACGAGAGCTTCGTGACGTCCTTCCGGGAGTTTTGGCTGGCCTGGCGAGAGCAGTGGCATGCCTTTCCCTCGGTGCGGCAATGGTGGGATCTAGGGAAGGTGCGCGCCAAGCTCTTCTGCCGTGACTACACTCGGGGCACCAGCCGACGGAGAAATGCGGCGATAGAGCAGTTGGAACGGGAGGTCTTAGAGATGGAGAGGTGCCTGGCCGCCGACCCCGAGGACCCATCCCTCTGCAGAGCATGCCGGGAGAAGCGGGAGGAGCTCCAGGCCCTCGAGGACCACGGGCCCGAGGTGCCTTCGTTCGGTCCTGCATCCGGCTCCCGCTTCTTTTATGCCCTGGAGAAAACGAGGGGGGTCAAGAAACACGTCACCTGCCTTCTAGCGGAAGACGGCACCCCCCTCACGGATCCGGAGGAGATGTGTGGGAGGGCCAGTGACTTCTACACCAGCCTTTTCTCCCCGGATCCGACCAATCCTGGCGCTTGCGAGGTGCTCTGGGAGGAACTCCCCACGGTCAGCGTGGGCGACCGAGACTGGCTAGAGCTGCCTGTCACCCTGGCCGAGTTCTCGGAAGCCCTCCGTCGCATGCCCACCAATAAATCTCCGGGCATGGACGGGCTGACCATGGAGTTTTACCGCGCGTTCTGGGACATCCTCGGCCCAGACCTAGTCACTGTCTGGGCTGAGTCCTTGCAGAGCGGGGTCCTCCCTCTGTCGTGCAGGTGAGCGGTGCTCGCCTTGTTGCCGAAGAAGGGGGACCTCTGCGATTTATGAAACTGGCGTCCCGTCTCATTCCTTAGCACGGATTACAAAATCGTAGCGAAAGCAATCTCGCTGCGGCTAGGGTCCATGATGGTGGACGTGATCCACCCAGACCAGACCTATACTGTCCCGGGTCGCAGCATTTTTGACAACCTATTTCTAGTCCGAGACCTTTTGGAACTCGGGCGGAGAGATGGTCTGTAGTTCGCCCTCCTGTCTCTTGATCAGGAGAAGGCGTTCGATAGAGTAGACCATGGGTACCTCCTGAGCACTCTGCAGGCGTTTGGATTCGGACCTCAGTTTGTGAGTTTTCTCCGGGTGCTGTACGCCTCCGCGGAGTGTTTGGTGAGGCTCAACTGGACCCTGACCGAACCGGTCAGCTTCGGGCAAGGAGTGCGGCAGGGGTGCCCCCTCTCGGGCCAGCTGTACGCTCTGGCAATCAAGCCTTTCCTCTGTCTCCTCCGCAGGAGTTTGACAGGGTTGGTGCTGCGGGAGCTGGACCTGCGGCTGGTCCTGTCGGCGTACGCCGATGACGTACTCCTCGTGGTCCAGGACCCGGGTGACTTGGCGCGAGTGGAGGCATGCCAGGCCATCTATTCGGCAGCCTCCTCCGCCCGAGTCAACTGGGTCAAGAGCTCTGGCTTGGCGGTGGGGGACTGGCGGCAGGTAAGCTCCCTCCCACCCGCGCTTCAGACCATCCGGTGGAGCGCGGGTCCACTGCTCTATCTCGGCGTTTACCTTTCCGCCACGCACCCTTCCCTGCCGGAGAACTGGCAAAATTTAGAGGGCGGGGTGATAGAGCGGATCCGGAAATGGACGAGGCTACTCCGATGTCTCTCCCTCCGAGGGAGAGCGCTGGTGCTTAACCAACTAGTCCTGTCCACGCTCTGGTACCGGCTCAACACCCTGGCCCCGGCCCCGGCCCTGGGTTTCCTGACCCACCTCCGGAGATTGATTCTAGAGTTCTTTTGGTCGGGAATGCACTGGGCCCCTGTTGGAGTTCTTCATTTACCCCTGAAGGAAGGAGGGCAGGGCCTGAAGTGTCTGTACACTCAGGTCCGCGTTTTCCGCCTCCAGGCCCTGCAGAGGCTCCTTTATAGTGCAGGTAGTTTGACGTGGAGCATATTGGCGCACTCCTTTCTGCGCCGTTTCCAAGGGCTCCGATACGACCGGCAGCTCTTTTATCTTTGTCCGAGAGGTTTTCCGCGAGACCTCTCCGGGCTGCCGGTCTTCTACCAGGACCTCCTCCGGACCTGGAAACTGTTTCTAACGACCAGGTCCGTGGCGGCCACCGTGGGAGCAGATCTCCTCATGGAGCCCCTGCTACACAATCCCCAACTCCGTGTGCAGGTGGCGGAGTCCCGCTCGGTGCAGCAGAGGTTGGTCCTGGCGGAAGTCACGAGGGTTGGAGACCTCCTGGACTACGACCGGAGAGACTGGTTGGATCCCCTGACGCTCGCTCGGCGCATGGAGCTCTCCAGCCCTCGTACCCCCCGGCGCGTACTTCAGGAGGTGAAGGCCGCCTTGACCCCCGCTGCTCGGGCTTATGTCAACCGAGCCTTGCGCGAGGGTGCACCCTGCCCATCCTCTACCCCAGGCCCGCCGGACCTTTCCATTGGGCCCCTACCCTGCCGATCCCAACAAACCCCTCACCCTTTCACTGCAAGCTGGCTGCATGAACTGCAGCCGGTCAGTTTTCAAATCGCACCACGGAAATATTTATACACACTCACGCTTCACACCCTTCACGCCCACACCCTGGTGTCCCGCCCCGATACAAAGTGGCGGGACCTCCTGCCACCTTTGGAGGGTGAGCAACCTCGGTGGGCCAGCCTGTACTCCACCTTGGTCCGAGGCCCGTCGGGGACATCAGTTGGCGGCTCCTTCACAGAGCTGTGAGCACGGGCGTGTTTCTGACACGGTTTACCCCCATCCTGGATACTTGCCCTTTTTGTAATGTGAGGGAAACCCTGGCGCACGTATATTTAGAGTGTGCCAGATTGCAGCCCCTTTTCCGGCTCCTCACAAATATTCTATTGCGCTTTTGGCTTCATTTCTCCCCTCACCTTTTTATCTATACACTCCCCATCCGTGGCCCCACAAAATCGCGAGATCTCCTGGTTAACCTCCTCCTAGCCTTGGCTAAAACAGCCATTTATAAAACCAGAGAGGGGAGGTTGGCCCATGAAGCGTCCTGCGATTGTAGGGCCTTTTTCCGATCCTCAGTACATTCACGTTTCCGGGCGGAGTTCCTCTGGGCGGTGTCCACCGACTCCCTTGACGCCTTCGAGGAGCGGTGGGCGCTGTCCGGGGTTCTCTGCTCGGTGACCCCGACCGGTTCCCTCTGTCTGACCCTTTGATTGAGGGGAAGAGCGAGAGATGCCAGCCCCAGCCATTCCTGCTGTGGATACCATCATTACTGTCATCTAGGAGGGGTCCTATAATACGAGGGTGTCTACCCTCCCCACCCCCAAACCGCCCACCCCGCAGCTGTGCCCATCTTGCCGGGCACTCTCAGGAGAGGGATAATCGGTGACACTGGGCGCGGCACTAGGTAACTCGAGGGGGTGGAAGACCATGAGTGTCGAGGAAGCCCCCCCGCTCTGGGCCCAGGCTAGCCTGAACACTTCTCCCTCCTGAAAGCTGCTGTGTTATACCTTCTGTTTGCGTTGTTTTGTTGCATAGATTGTTTTTTCTTTGGTAACTCTTTGCAAGTGTTACACAATAAAATTCTTTTCTGTTTCCCAAAAAAAAAACAAAACCAAAAACCTTCCCTGTTACCTTACTCAGGGAAAAGGGACCTACTTAGCCTGGGGCTTGATACTGCTGCTGTTAGGCCCTGGGCTCTCCCTGCTGCTACTGCTCCAGCTGCTCCCCTGGCTGGGCCGGACACCACCCACCCCCCTTCTCTGCTACCTGGTTGCTAGCCAACTGCTGGACCCCCCACCCTCAGGTGCTGCTACTGCTCCAACTGCAGCCCCTTGAGGGGGGAGCCTGCTAGCCTGCTCCCCAGAGGGGGGAGTGAGGGACCCCAGCCCCAGCTGTTGCTGCTGTGGATACCACCAACACCACCACTTGAGAGGGGTCCTTTCTGCCTGCCTGGACCACCACCTGGAGTTCCCGGAGCTGCTGCTGCGGAGCTTGCTGCCTGGAGCTGCTGAAGCCCGGAGGAGGAGGAGAAGAGGACCATCTACCAGTGGGGGAGTACCTAGAGACTTTGCAGACCACCGTGGAGAGGGCCTTTTGGAACTGAGTAACTTTTTCAAACTGTGCTCTTGTGTTGGGGGTCTTGACTGTGTTTGTAGGGACACAGGGGGTGTGGCATGGAGCTTCCCCCCCATCCATCTGTGTCCCCCCTCCACCCCCAACACTACCACCACCATCGTTTCCCCCTCCACCACCCCCACTGGCTGTATACCATCTGCCTCAGCTACTGCCTCTGGTCTCAGCTGCTTGCTTGGCTTGCCACGCCCTGATTCCACCATTTGGACCAGAAGCAGCGGCCAGCACAAATTGACTTTGTGCAAGTGCACGTGGGCGCACGTGCCCCCCCCACCCCGGACTGCTCACCTCACAGCTTTTCCCCTTGCTACCTGCCCCATTTGCCCTTTGCAGCTTTTGCCCCCCCTTTTGCCCCAGCCCCCTTACTAGCTTCAGTTTGTTTGCCTGCCCTGCCAGTTTACCTCTGCAGCCTTTGTTTGCCCCGCCCCAGCCTCTAAAGCTAGCCCCTTGGTTTCTCTGCCCTAACTCCAGCCCGCTTAGCCCCTTACTCCGTGTGCCCATGCCCTCTCCCATGCGCTTGTGCCACTCTCTATTTTAGTTTAAACCCTCTTCACTGCACCCCCAGTGCTGTTGTATCCCCCCCTCCCCTAGTGCAGCTAGAGGAGCCGGAATCCCACCCAGGTTTGGTCATTGACCCCTAACCCCTGATTGCCCCCCCCCCCGGTCCAACTCACCCCCTCTGGTGCCCTCCTCCCCTGCCTGCAGCCTAGTGGGGAGGAGTGGTCGACCTGCTTCCCCTTTCCCCTCCTCCTTCTGGTGTCTTCCTTTCCCTCCCTGCTCATGATGGCGGGGGACGAGATGGGTGGGGCCCCTCCAGCAACCCTGCCTCCCCTCTGTCACCCCCCCCCCCAAGCCTCTACCTCTGCTGCTGCTGCCGAACCACCTGCCACTGCCCCCGCTGGGGCATCAGCAGTGGCGGGCACCGGGGTGACCTCCGCTGCTGCCACGTCTCTCGCCCCCCCAGCCGGCGGGAAGAGCCAGGGTAAAAAGAAGGGGAAGGGCCCCACTAAAAAGACCAGGCCTTCCATGGCAAGGGCTGCACCCAATGCCGCGGCCCCCACCACCCTCCCCGCTGTTCCCTCCACCATCTATGTGGGTGTCCCTCCCCTGGTCCCCAGGGCGTACGCCCAGATGGCGGCAGCCCCCCTGCCTGCCGCTATGTCATCTCTCCCTCCCACCATCTCTGCTACCATCTATAGCAGCCGGGGCCCCTTTCCCACCATGACCAGGAAGCACGGTGTCCGTTGCCTCCTGGTGCCCACCTCACCCCACGTGGAGACCTACGTGCGGGCGTTGGCGAGGGTGGTGGGGCCAACAGCCATTGTGGTGGCCTCCAAAATGTATGGCAAGGTTGTCGTCGTCTTAGCAATGGAGGCCGCCGCCCAGGAGGCGGTGGAGAAGGGCCTGGCAGTGGGGGGGGGTGTTTGTCCCTCTGGAGCTGCTAGAGGACCTGGGCGTCCGCCTGGTCCTGACCTTTGTCTCTCTCTTTCTTCCCAATGACGCCCTGTTACCTGCCCTCTCCACCCTGGGGAAACCCATCTCCGTTGTCAGCCCTCTCCCGTTGGGCTCAAAGACCCCGCCCTCCATCACGTCCCCTTGTTCCGCCGGCAAATGCAGCTTCAACTGCCGCTGGTGGCGCGTGACCAAGAGGCGCTTGAGGGGTCCTTCCTGGTCCCCTACCAGGGGGCCCATTACCGGGTGCATTCCTCTGCCGGGCGATGAGGCACATCCGGGGGGACTGCCCCTTGGCCCAGCAAGGAGGGGCATCCGGGACCCCCAAGCCCCAGCAGGGCACCGGCCCCGTTAGGGAAAAAAAAACAAAAACAAAAAACCTCTCCTATAGCCATCTGGCCCAATCCTGTCACAGGTGTCACACTAGATCAATGCTGAGTGTCAAAAGTCTTGGCCCGCCCACGTGCAGATTCATAACTGACTCCCAGTAATGTTCATCGTCTGTTACTTTCACTGTTTCCCCCCACCCCCCATTGCTGTGGGACTTTTTGGACTGTCAAAGGCTGTGTTAGACTTTGTTTGAGGTGTGCAAGAAGTTGTGCACCAGCTCACTCATGCACGTGTTCTTGCGCGCGCGCTCTCTCTCTCTCTCTCTCTTTCTTTCTCTCTCTCTCTCCTCTCTCTCAACAAGACCTTTGGCAAGGTAAACCAAGATAAATGAAGGACTTTCTGGGTGCAGTTTGGTTTTCAGAGTGACCTGCTATTAGACCAATTGCCCAGGCTAACATGCCTGTTCTGCATCCCCAGAGCCCTGTTACGCAGGGTGTTTTGGAATAAATCCCTGTAGGCCTTCATGGCTACTGTAGGGACCAGAGAGCAAAGCTCACCACCATACGTAGCCTTTCAAGGCACTTCCCTACTCTCCCTGTTTCCACCATGCAGAGGAGGGGTTGAACATATGGGAGGCAGTCAGGAGGCTACTAGAGAGCTTGAGGAGGGCTTTGAGCAGGCCCTTTGAACCATAGTTACATACATGGTGTTAACCTTTCCTAATTTAGAAATGTTGTTACTATATTCTTTAAACCCCTTCCACATCATCAGTAAAGATGTTAAATAAACATCTGCTCTTTCTGGTTTCCCACGGGACACATCTCCCACGCCATTTTGGTTTATGGCCCGTCAGCCAATTTTCAGTCCATGTGATAATGTTCCTATGCAACGAGCAAGGTATAGCCATAAAATATACATGTTCTGAATAACTTTTGAAAATATATGTAGGCTTTCTGTTTTTTCTCTTTCCAATAAATTAATTTAAGCAAAATTCAGCATTTCATATGAATAGGGATGTAACAAATAACAGGAATTATAGTATAGAAGAATCCACAGCCCTCTTGTTGAATTCCTATAAATATGATTCTGCTGTTGCCAACTCATAATTATATTGAGTCTCATATTTGGTGTTTTTCCTTAAAGCCTTGGCTCCCCAAGACATGCAATTACATGAGAATTTTAGCTTTCATTTTTAAAAATGCTTAAGGGTGTTTCTACAATATAGCTGCTCCAGAGGCACAGCTATGGAGCTGCAGCTGTGCCTATGTAGTGCCGTAGTATAGACACTTCCGACATGGGTATAAGTGGTTTTTCCACCACTGTAGTTAATCCACCTCTCTGAGAGGCAGTAGTTAGGCTCATGAAAGAATAATTACATTCGACCTAGCCACATCTATACTGAGGGATAGGTTGACCTAACTACTTCACACAGGGTGCCGAATTCTTCACAGTCCTAAGTGACATAGTTAGGCTGATCTAATTAAGTGTAGACTAGGCCTAAATTAAGAGCCCTCATGGTTGTGGAGAAAAGCTTGAAAATGTGATCCAAGAGCACCCTAAAGGCTCAGAAACCAGAAGACAGATTACATTTCAAATTTAATATTTAAAAAAAAAAATCTCATGATTTTTAAGCCAGTGTTGTGATTTGGGGGAAGGGGGACTTGACTCATTATTTTTGAATGGTTGGGGTGGCAGTGCTGTGATTCCAAAAACTGATATGAATAGCAAGTGCCTAAAATGGCTAGCACAACAGTGGCAGCCATTTTAAGAATGGTGTAGGTCGTCTTACTCCACATACTGCTGCTCCTACCCACCCTAATCTTGTGCCATGTTCCCACAGGCTTACTCCTGTAACTCAGTTCTCTCCCTCTTTCACAGTGTGTTGTCTTCCATTTCCCTCTCCTGATATATACTGCCTCCCCAGCCTAGAAATGACCCTGTGGCATTGAGAGTTGCTGAGTGGTAAAGACAAAGTGTTTGGCAGTCTGAAAAGGTGTGTTTCATTCTTTCATAAGATGTTTGAATACAACACTGTCTTACTATTATGCTAAGACAGTTTACCCTGAATTATGCACTAGCATAAAATGCATATTATTTTGTATGGCATCGGTAACAAACCACATACCATGTTAGCAAATTGGTATATATTTAAGGAGCTAGAAAAGTATGTCCTGAGCAACATCCGGATACTAGACTACTGCAAAACAAAATAAAAGCTATATTTATAGGTAGCACTAGCGTAAATGACATATTTGTTGTATTATGAAACAGCTGCATTGCATTTCCAGAAAACCATGTACTTAACAGCTACGGTAGCTCAGATGATTGGGGTACATTTTGCAAAGCTACTGGGTGCTTGCTGCAGCTTCTGTATTCCTATACAATATATATTAGCATGGGAAGGGTAAATACTGTAAAGCAATGATCACCAGATCACTAAACACCCAGGAGCATAAAGTATTTTTATTGCTCTCCCAGGCTGTCAATTTTGTGTTGCTTAGTCTATGGGCCTGTCATTTAAAGACAGGAAAACAGACATGTTGTTCTAGTCATGAGCAATTTTAAAATGGACTCAGGAAACATAAACATCAGAAATTATTCTATTGGCTGGGGTGACATCAGCAATATTGCCAATATAACTTTAAAAGAAATTCAGAAGTCAGCAAAAAGATTCATTATATGGTCCTGCAAGCTGAAAAAGGGACCACAGAAATTAATTTTATCCATCTTGCCTTTGATCATGGTTGCTCAAAACCACCAACAGCTGCAGTTAAAAGATGAAAGGTGCATGAGCTCATGATGTGTGCAGTCAGAATGGGAAGCAGAATGCCCGATGCAAACATTATTGGTTACTTACCATATAGAAATGAAAGCTGCTGAAGGCACTTGCTGCATTTAAAAAGGATCAAAACTTGTTTGCAGAACTTCACTGCCCTGTGTTGCTCCCTACCAACACTACAAAAAGAAGGATTCTAGGTGGACTCCTCCTGAAGGTCGAGACAGCAGACTGGACTTCTACATAGAGTGCTTCCGCCAACGTGCACGGGCTGAAATTGTGGAAAAGCAGCATCACTTGCCCCACAACCTCAGCTGTGCAGAATACAATGCCATCCACAGCCTCAGAAACAACTCTGACATCATAATCAAAAAGGCGGACAAAGGAGGTGCTGTTGTCATCATGAATAGGTCGGAATATGAACAAGAGGCTGCTCGGCAGCTCTCCAACACCACTTTCTACAAGCCATTACTCTCTGATCCCACTGAGAGTTACCAAAAGAAACTACAGCATTTGCTCAAGAAACTCCCTGAAAAAGCACAAGAACAAATCCACACAGACACACCCCTGGAGCCCCGACCTGGGATATTCTATCTACTACCCAAGATCCATAAACCTGGAAATCCTGGGCGCCCCATCATCTCAGGCATTGGACCCTGACAGCAGGATTGTCTGGCTATGTGGACTCCCTCCTCAGGCCCTACGCTACCAGCACTCCCAGCTACCTTCGAGACACCACTGACTTCCTGAGGAAATTACAATCCATCGGTGATCTTCCTGATAACACCATCCTGGCCACTATGGATGTAGAAGCCCTCTACACCAACATTCCACACAAAGATGGACTACAAGCCGTCAAGAACACTATCCCCGATAATGTCACGGCTAACCTGGTGGCTGAACTTTGTGACTTTGTCCTTACCCATAACTATTTTACATTTGTGGACAATGTATACCTTCAAATCAGCGGCACTGCTATGGGTCCCCACATGGCCCCACGGTATGCCAACATTTTTATGGCTGACTTAGAACAGCGCTTCCTCAGCTCTCGTCCCCTAACGCCCCTACTCTACTTGCGCTATATTGATGACATCTTCATCATCTGGACCCATGGAAAAGAAGCCCTTGAGGAATTCCACCATGATTTCAACAATTTCTATCCCACCGTCAACCTCAGCCTGGTCCAGTCCACACGAGAGATCCACTTCCTGGACACTACAGTGCTAATAAACGATGGTCACATAAATACCACCCTATACCGGAAACCTACTGACCGCTATTCCTACCTACATGCCTCCAGCTTTCACCCTGACCACACCACACGATCCATCGTCTACAGCCAAGCTCTGCGATACAACCGCATTTGCTCCAACCCCTCAGACAGAGACAAACACCTACAAGATCTCTATCAAGCATTCTTACAACTACAATATCCACCTGCGGAAGTGAAGAAACAGATTGATAGAGCCAGAAGAGTTCCCAGAAGTCACCTACTACAGGACAGGCCTAACAAAGAAAATAACAGAACGCCACTAGCCGTCACCTTCAGCCCCCAACTAAGACCCCTCCAATGCATTATTAAGGATCTACAACCTGTCCTGAAGGATGACCCACACTCTCACAAATCTTGGGAGACAGGCCAGTCCTTGCCTACATACAGCCCCCCAACCTGAAGCAAATACTCACCAGCAACCACATACCACACAACAGAACCACTAACCCAGGAACCTATCCTTGCAACAAAGCCCGTTGCCAACTGTGCCCACATATCTCTTCAGGGGACACCATCACAGGGCCTAATCACATCAGCCACACTATCAGAAGCTCGTTCACCTGCACATCCACCAATGTGATATATGCCATCATGTGCCAGCATTGCCCCTCTGCCATGTACATTGGCCAAACCGGACAGTCTCTATGTAAAAGAATAAATGGACACAAATCAGATGTCAAGAATTATAACATTCATAAACCAGTTGGAGAACACTTCAATCTCTCTGGTCACGCGATTACAGACATGAAAGTTGCGATATTACAACAAAAAAAACTTCAAATCCAGACTCCAGTGAGAGACTGTTGAATTGGAATTCATTTGCAAATTGGATACAATTAACTTAGGCTTGAATAGAGACTGGGAATGGCTAAGTCATTATGCAAGGTAACCTATTTCCCCTTGTTTTTTCCTACCCCCCCCTTCCCCTCCTCAGACGTTCTTGTTAAACCCTGGATTTGTGCTGGAAATGGCCCACCTTGATTATCATACACATTGTAAGGAGAGTGATCACTTTAGATAAGCTATTACCAGCAGGAGAGTGGGGTGGGGGGAGAGAAAACCTTTTGTAGTGGTAAACACCCATTTTTTCCATGCTTTGTGTGTATAAAAAGATCTTCTATACTTTCCACAGTATGCATCCGATGAAGTGAGCTGTAGCTCACGAAAGCTTATGCTCAAATAA
Source organism: Natator depressus (assembly GCF_965152275.1). Lineage (NCBI taxonomy): Eukaryota > Metazoa > Chordata > Testudines > Cheloniidae > Natator > Natator depressus. The sequence goes on along the minus strand of NC_134239.1, from coordinate 39,669,064 downwards.
ATTGGTTAGTCTCTAAGGTGCCACAAGTACTCCTTTTCTTTTTGCGAATACAGACTAACACGGCTGTTACTCTGAAAGCTGTTACTTTGGTCATTCATAAAGGCCATTGCAAAAAGGCTGGGAAATAAAATAAGAAATGTAAACAAGAATTGGCATGAGCTATGTGAATTATAGATGGCAAGGCAGGCTTACGAAATGTGGGCAAAAATAAAATCACTGTTTGTCTGCTGAGGTTTAAACACCGATTATACATTATGCCTGACACAGCGTATGAAAGCAGATCAAAGAGCAGGGTATTAAACAAAACTCAGCACTTTTAACTCAATTTTTAACTAGCCACGTTGAATCCAAGTGTACAACGAGATTTATCATGAGGTAATTATGCCTTAACTATACATTTTACTTTTTGATCTAGGAAAAAACCTAGGTTTTAAGTACACGAGGCTGGCTTCCCCCAGCCATCGACAACTCTGTGATCGATTCAGAATGTATGTATTCTACAAAAGAGATTACTTTAAGAAGCATCAACTAGATATTTTTCTTTACGTCTGATTGTGCAAATATCTAATCCAAGGGGCTGCCCACTTCCTGCTATTTGTTAAATTAATGCAGTTTCAAGAATACAAAGTTATTTTTATAAGTCTGATTGATAACAGGAAATCCTACCCTGCCACATAAATAATTATGTTTTTAGTCCTAAAATTCCAATGGGAGAGTGGGGAATAGAAGTAGAGATGGTACAGGAGAGTCCTTAGATTACTGTGTGCAGGGATGGGGGATAATGTAGAAAATATTGTGTTAACTTATAAATCAATGGCACGCCCTCACCTGCAACACCATGTTTGGTTCTGCTCACCTCATCTCAAAATGAAGATAGCAGATATAAATGGGTTTGGAGAAGTGTGACAATGATTAAAAGCATGGAAAAACACTCATGTGGATTGTTTACCTTGGGGTGAAGATGACTGAAAGGGGACATAAGAAAGGTGTACAAAAAATTAGTGGTGTAGAGAAAGTAGTTCAGGAACTTCTGTTCACCCTGTCTCAGTACAAGAATAATGGAACATTCAATGAAGTTGCAAGTGAACTCAAAAGTGCTGAAAGGTAATACTTACTGCACACAATGCGCACAATTGCTCTGTAGAACTCATTGCCACAAGATGTCAATAAGGCCAGGAGTTTCACATGATTGAAAAAAGAACTGGACATGTATATTGAGAATGAGACCATCTAGAGTTGTTATAAATAATATTATAAAAGCCATGCATTTTGGAAGAGGGAAACCCTCATGCTTCATGAAGTTAAGCTAATCATTGTGGGTTAGAAAAAACTTTTCTTGTGGGCAGGTCATCCTAAAATTGCTTACGGTGGGTTTCCTGCACCATCCTGGGTTTCGTGCACCAGAAGCAGCAGGTACAGGCTAGTGATGGAGACGTGATACTGGACTAGATGGACTACTTACTTGGTATAGCAATTCCTGTGTTCTTACTTTCCCTTAAGAGTACAGTTTTCTAAAGTAGACTCTTATATGTTGTCTCTAAGTTTTGGCTGCCCAACTTTGGGAACCAGGAGTATGATTTTAAGATGTGCTGAGCGCCCACTGCTTGCTGTGAGATATAGCTGTTTGGGACCATATGAGTAAATTTGGGGTGATTCCATTTTTGGATGCCAAAATTAGAGGTCCTGTATGAAAATTTGGGCCTAATTGATTAACTTTACCTTTTCCGGCCTATGACTGGGATTTCTGTCTGAACCTCAGCAGTGTGTTGCCCTTTGGTGTTTGTTTGACTTCCTGCTTTTGTTTATAAGATGGTTGTAATCTGAAAGAAATAATCTAGCCTATCTGTGGCTGGCTGCAATCCTTATATGTGTGCCTGCAAAGTGATATATACCATATGAGGTATTTTGTAGCTGATCACCCATAGCTGAAGACTCCCTAAGCAATTGCTAAGCTTAGGAATGTGTGTTAAACATGTCCTCAGCTTCAGTACAGCTCTGAGGTGGCTGTACTCTACCTTTATGCTTCCCTGATTCCTAGGGATGCCAAGGCTGCCTTATTCTTGGCTTAATAACGAGTAATGGCCCTTGGGTGCTCTGGCTGCATCCCTCCCATCCTTGCTAAGAGATTGGATTATGTATGTGGCAAAGAGATAATATCAATGGGGAACCTGCAAACAAGCCTTTAGGACAGCTTTCTGGTCCCTTTGCACTGCTAGAGTGGCTCAAAAGGGTTGTTGTGTAGCTGGAATTGGATCTCTATTGATGCTAAGTATGATTGCATTTATGACGCAGCCTTTACTTTGAAGCAAGTGAACAATTTTTGTTACAAATATTTTAATTGGCTTCCTGACCCATTATCCAAGTTGCATGGGGATGTGGTTGGAGAGAGGAGCTGGGGGCATGCAACTTGAAACGCTATTCTTTTGCTGTGTGATGCTGCCAGTCTCCATCTGCCAGGGAGGCAGGTGCTGCTAAGTGAAAGCTCAGACTGCATTAAAGTTTGTTGGCTATTTATACAATGTTGTCATGCCTCATTGCTGTCCCCCATGCTGCTATTTAATAAGGCACACACAGACTTCTGGGTGCCTTAAAAAGTAACAAAAACCCACCTTATCTCAAAGACAATAGACCCATAACAAACACCAAAGGAATCTCAAGAGCCAGTGAGCTGAAAATGTAAGAAGTCCAAACAACAGAGCTGAAAAGGAAAGTATAATAAACAAACAAGTGTAACATGGGAAGGGCCTGGAGTCTTCTTTGGACTACGGCTCCTAGGCACTAGAGTAATATAAAATAATAATAATACGTTGCTATCTTGTTAATGATTAATACTGGATTTTCATATTCGTTATAATACTCTTTCTTCACATACCATATAATGACTCTCTATCTGCTGTGAGGGCATACCACTCAGCAACATTCATGGACCTATTATATGGAGTAAAATGGAATATGGTTAGTAAGGTTTTGTGTACTTTAAACACACATTCACATTACAGCTAATGTTGTGCTGTGTTACACTGATGTAAAAACAGTGCCTTCCCTACACTAGAACGTGGCAATCTAAAAACACGCTGTAATGTGTGAACAGGTGCAGGAGTGGGAAGGGAGCCTCTCCAGCTTACCGACAAGCAGCTTGATCACACCCTCATGCAGCTGTAGGAACCCTCAGCTGCAACCAATAAAGGAATTAAGGCCTGATATAAAAGGAGAGAGCTCAGAGAAGGAAGGGGGTCAGAAAGACCTGGGACAGTGAAGGGGCAACACTCCTGCACCAAGCTACCTCCAGAAACATGACTCAAAAGGACCAAAGCACACCACTAGGCCTAATTAGGGTCCAGGAGCCAAGAACTGCCTTGACCAGGGGCTAACCAAAAAAAAAAAAGCCACTCAGGTAGCAGTACAGACCCCCTGAAAGATCACATCAGGGACTGCTGACACACTCCTTTTTGGCCATGAACACAGTCAGAGACTGAGGTGGTATTAAATGGGCCCAAAACTGATTAACTTGTGCAGCCATAACTGCTTAGGGTGGATATCATACCATATCTTGCCGTCTAAGCAGTGCTAGCCAGGTTCAGTACTTGCACAGGAAACATCCCCGGAGCACTTAGGTATGTAGGACAAATCATGTTGGTGAGTCAGCAGGTGGCACTCTTCCTTTGGAGTCAAAGGGCATTGTTTTACCAGAGATGACCAGCTTTCTGATTATATTTAAGAAATCCATCGCTGTGACCACTTCACAGTACATGTCATGGTTCAGTTAATTTATTCCTTTTTAATAAGGAAAATAATTATGAGGTGGTGAATATTGACGATCACTGGACTTTAAGGACATTACACTGCAGACCCTGTGTAAGAGGCATGAAAATACTTGTGAAGGAAACAGACTATTGGGGAATATTTTCTCAGCAAAAATGTGTACATCTATTTGCATATTTAAAATCGGTATTTTGAACATCAAATTTTCCATTCTAAACCAATGTAAATACAATATTTTCATAAAGAAAATAGGAGCTAGTTTGAGATATGCTGAAAATGTGGTCCCTGTATTCAGGGGTGAAAATAACTTAAATTTCTTACTGGTACGGTCGTATCAGAACCCCCCTTCCCACCTCTAATCCTGCATACTTAATCCCTTTTGCATGACTTTAATATAGTAGCTGTCTACTAGTTTTATTCTAGAGTATTGGTAGTAGCTTTAAGGGTATGTGTTCCCAGCGGCAGTGCTTCAACGTGGTTGTGTAGTCGTGGGAGAGAGCTCTCCCAGCGCTGTAATAAAACCACCTCCGTAAGGGGAATAGCTGCCAGCGCTGGGAGTGTGACTCCTAGCGCTGTAGCATTGTCTCGGCGCTGTAAGTGGTAGTGTAACCTTTCCTCGCTCAGGGGTGTGGAACCCCCCTCTCCCCGCCCGAGTGATGCAAGTTTCAGCGCTGTAAAGTGGCAGTGTAGACAGTGCTGGGAGCTGTGACTACACAGCCACGTTAAAGCGCTCCGTTAGCTGTGTAGATATACCCTTCTGTGGATGACTTTCAGCTTCTTTATTTGTTGCTGTTCTTTTTGACTGACAATCTCCATTTCCTCACTTTTATGTTTAAACCTACCTGTTAGGGTCTATTGAACGTGTATCTTCTTAGGCGGCATTTTTTTTTTCTTCACTTACTTTCTACTGTAAATTGTGCTGCTGACACAACAGACTTGACCAATAAGAAGCAAGTGGGTACCATGATGGCACTCAAAAGCTAACGTTTGGAAACACGTGAACGTCTTCCACCTGACAAGAACTGAAAACTGAAGGGGAGCATTTTGTTTCTAGAGAATGTAAAATATATTTAATTCAAGTGACGAATCGGATTTTTTTGTTTTTACTACAGTTAAACCTAGCCTGTTTTACCTATTTGTATTGAATGCTTCGGCCACTTTCTTACCGGTATGCCGTACCAGCCCATGCTGGCTTACTTTCACCTCTGTCTGTATTTAAAAGATTACAGAAATTGCTTGTGACACTGCTTTAGTCACCTCCACACATCAAGTATTCAAAAATAAATGCAATAGGTGTGTGTGGCGGGGCGGATCGGCCCCGCACTGGTATGGCTGGGATTAATCCTTCCCTCCTACCAGAAGACCGCCCCGCCCCTGAGGCTCTGCTGGGCAGGCTCCACCTAGAAGTCAGGTATAAAAGCCTGCAGAGCTGCTCAGTCAGGGCTGACCACTAGGGAAGAAGGATGCTCGGTGGAGGCTCAGCCTGGGAGCTGCTTCAGACCCTGACTGCAGAAACCAGAAATCTGAGGCCCAGACCAGAGACCGGTTGTCCACAGCGAGTCATCAGGATTCGGAGTCCCAACAAGTTACCTGTGCCAAGGAGCCTGGAGACCCTGATGGCGAACGGACTCTGGCTTCACATGGACACATGGCAGGACATGGCCCAGAGGGGTGGAGTGCATGGTACCGTGCACTTGAACGTCAGCATGTTGCGGAAGGCTCCCTGCTGACTGAGCGGTGACCACGCTCACCGCTGACAGGGCCCTGGGCTGGGACCCGGTGGAGAGGGAGGGGCTGGGTCCCCCTACCACCTCTGCCGCTACCCACCCCTAGGTTGCAGCCTACTTCTTTGACTCTGGCCACTAGGGCGATTGTAGCCTTGAGCCCTAGGGCAATTGTATGGCTTTGGTCATTGGGCCACGCTGCCCTAGGGGTGCATTGTATGGACTCTGGCCGCTAGACTGCATTACACAGCAGAGGAGGGGAATTAGATGGACTCTGACCATTGGGCTTGTACGGACTCCGGCCGCTAGGCCGCAGTATCTCATTAGGGAAGGGGAATTAGATGGACTCTGGCCCTTGGGCCACACTGCGCTAACTACAGAGGGGTTTAAAACACGGACTTGACTGTAGAGAGGCTGTGTTACCTCCCGCCCTCTTGACTTAAGGGGCCGTCGAGGTACTAGCCCCACCTCAGTGTACCTTCAAAATTATGCACTCACAAATTTATTTTTTTGACTATATAATACTATAGATTTACATGATCCTATACAGACTGGATAGTCTTTACCCCAAAGAGCTTACAGTCTGCCTTAAGATGAGGAACCAGAGATGACAACATCACACGGAGAGATTTGATGAAACAGGAAGTACAAAGGTGAAGGCTGTATGGTTAAGCAGTCACTTGGAATGGTAGTGCATACAACTCAATAGAACAGATTTTAAAATTTATTTTAATATATATGTACATATAATGCTAGAGTTTACATCCATACAACCACTATTTTGGTATGTAAATAAGGATTTATATACGAAACTTGGGTAATTGTGACCTTAAAATATAGGTAGGTGTATACAGTTACTCATTTGTTTGCATAAGTGCAGGTTTTTCTGGACTGCACAAGACACAGTTATAGGTACATCTGTTCTCACTTATGGCAATATACCACTTAACAAGCACATCTGCTAATGCTCACTTTTTTTTTGTGACTGTCCTTCACTTTCCTAGCATTGGTATTATTACTGCTAGTGCCTTAATCTGTCAAGTTTGTTTTGGTCCTGCTAGTGCTGCTAATAATCACAGTAAAAGTGTATTGAAAGTTTTCTTCTGTTATCATTGTAAATCTGCTTCAAAGGAACCTAGCATGCATCAGTGGAATCATAAGCAGAACTTCAGTGACTTGCCCCAGTGCTAATAGAGGCCATGAATTTGATTGGTTCCACTAAATCAGTGCAAAGAAGGATGGACAAAAAATTGTGTAAAAACCCTATACACAATAAAGTAAAGATGGTTATATGTGATAATGGCTTCCACAATAGTGACTGGTTCAGATAAATCAAAGAGAGACAACCACAAAAAATAATAATTGAGAAGTAAATACTGAGGCTATTTGAGAGCCTCATGAATATTCATATAGTAGCTAAAAGCAATTGCAGGCATAGAAAACTATCCTTTTTTGCAAATAACAATTATCAATAAAATTGTAAAATGGATGTTAATATACACATGGTAACAAGAGCTAAGAAATGGCTTTGACAAATTGGGGCTTGGTGTATTCTGCAGCAAAACTCTGCATTGTGAATCAGATGACAAGGCAAAGAAAAGACATGAATCCAATGGCAATCCCTGAAAAGATGTCAGAGGCCCAATCATTCAGTTTCAAATGTGAAGAGTTCTTTCCTATACTACTCATACAGAAATCAGCAGTAGGGGTTTATTCTGTGGAAGGAAACATATCTTGGTGTTCAGCTGTATTGGAAGTGGCGCACAGGAAAATCCTGTTGCTTTTGCCCTCTCTGAAGTGACATGAGTGACAAACATTTTGGCATGTTATAGCAACAGTCTATAAAGTTTTAGTTTATAATTGCCATAGGAACTGAGACCTGGACTACAATAGTTTTATGTCAAGAGCAGCACTTATCAAATAGTTCACTTGGTACACTATATTGCTTTATTTCAATTTTATAGATATTTAAAAACATTATTTCCATGTCTGGCACAGGTATTTTTGATCGGAATTGTAAATTTCTATTCTTAAAAGTCTATGTACAAAATGAATATATAGATATGTTGATGTGCGACAGCTGAGGATCTGAGGCCAGATATACAAAGGGGTTTGTTTCATTCACAAAGAGTGAAGCTGAATGCAGGTAAAGTTGAACAGGTGGAACTTTATTAAACTCTGTGCCCTAGTGGCTGAGTTGATTCCAGCCTAACTCCCTAGCATTTCCTGTTGTATCATCAGTCACAATCTCTCCAGGGAATATGGGCCCTCTGACTCCAGTTCCACTGATGACAATACATATTCCATATATTACAAACACTTTAATATAAACATTAAAACAAACAATTTAGTGGTTCTCAAACTTTTTGTATTGGCGACCCCTTTCAAACAGCAAGCTGCTGAGTGGCACATCCCCTCCTTATAAATTAAAAACACATTTTTTATATTTAACCCTATTTGAAATGCTAAATTTCTAATCCTGTTGTTTAAAATGGAATTTACCTTTTCTCATTGTTTTTAATTAAGATGAACACATATTTTTATTGAATTATTGTTAAGGGCACAAAAGTTATTTTTGAAAAATAGTTACTGTTTAATAGCGGGGGGTGTGTGGCAAAGAAACATTGTCAATATCACTTTTCACAGCAGACTTAGTGCCCCATTGCATCTTTTACTTCTGGGCTGTTGCTGGTGGCAGGTGCTGCCTTTAGAGCTGGGCGTCCAGAGAGCGGCGGCTGGTGGCCAGGTGTCCAGCTCTGAAGGCCGCACCGCTGCCAACAGCAGTGCAGAACTGCAAAAGTATCACTGTCCTTACTTCTGCATAACGTTTGACCTTTTCACGGGGCTACAATATTACAATCCCCAGAGTGCATGTCTTTAAAGTGATGATACAAATATGTATCTTAGTTAGGAACAATGATTGCTGCTTTATAGGTTTACAGTATTTTTGAAGTAAATACACTACATTGCAATGGAAAGGTGTGTGTAATTTTCTAAAATGCTAGATTATATATTTTATAGCAGTTGCTCTCTGTTTTGTGCATGTGCTTGCGATCCCCAGGCAATAACATTGTGACCCCCAGGTTGAGAATTCCTGAAATAATTGATGCTCAGGCCTCTACCCTGTTTCCCTTTGGCCAGAGGTTGTTAGCACATAGCCAAGTTCGAGTCTTGTCTTTACACACACACACACTCACTCACTCACTCACTCACTCACTCACTCACTCAGCTCGTTACATAGTTTTTGAGATAGTTTGATCTCCTCCATGGGTGACCATGCCAGGAGTGACCTATCTTTGTCCCCCATCACCTGTCTTTGGGTCTAGCTAACTATTTCTGTGGAGTTTCCTTCTTGACTGTGGGGCTGGCCTCCAGATGATTCTTTGTCTCTCCGATTCTATGATGATCTCCATCTCTGTAAGCTGTCTCTGGATGTTATGTCTGCTGGCTCACAAGTGCCTCTTATTACTTTGGATCACTTATCCCTCTTGTGTAGTTACATTGTATGACCTGGGGTCACTGTATCCCTCACAACTGCTTTAGTCCACTCCTTATGGGGTGTCTCTATTGGCTGGATCTCATAGGAGTGCCTGTCTCTAGGGCTGGTAGGTCCTTGGCTGAGCTGTCAGACTCTAATACCTGCTTTCTCCGGTTGTTGGCCATCTTTTCTCGGTGGTATCTCCATCCTTCTGGCTGCCTCACTGGTAGCAGGGTGTTGGTCCTTTGTCCCATCAGTGCCTATGCTGGTTGTTTTGGCATCCCTGTGATGGGGTATTTCTGTGTGCCAAAAATGCTAAGAAGGGGTGTGAACCAGAAGAAACACGCTTGTGTAATGGTCTCTTAGCTATTTTCACACCTTACCCTTACTTGTGGAAATGCTGTGGAGGAGGAGTGCTGGTCAAACTCCCATTTGTGTGCAAACTCCTTGAATTCTTCTGAGGGAAATTGGCAGCTGTTGTTGGTGGAAACAGTGTCTGGAATGCCACCTCTCGCAAAGTGGGCCTCCAGTTTGCTAGTCATTGATTTGCTTCTTGAATTAAGCATGGCATCATCCGCTAAAAAAAATGGAATAATAGTCCACTGTAATCAAGTACTGCTTTTTCCTTGAAGGTAACTAAGTCTGCTGTCACCTTCTCACTTGGTCGGGTGGGCAGCTCATGTAGTAATAAGTAATACATTCTTTCTGCTGGTGGCTATCACACGACTGGCAGGTACCACATTCTTTTATCAAGGAGTGAATTTGTATATTAATTCCTGGCTAGCAAATACACTCTTGAGAATGTCTAAGACAGCTGCCAATACCCAGTTGTGAGGCCTGTATTTTTTGCATCACAGCCTTAGCTATAGAGGTGGGGACAACAGCTCTCTCTCCTTGAAATATGATTCCATCCTGCGCACTTGGGTCATCTTTAATTTGAAATATGGTTCTGTTTCTACAGGTATTTGGCTAGCATCGCTGTTTTGAATGTCCATAGTTGGATGCTGTCTTGAATGCCTGTAGTTGGATGTCCTTTTCTGCACCCTCTTTGATTTCCATCAGCTTTCCTGTTGAAACTGAGAGTGCAGCATGTTAGTGAATTGATCATCCCAATTCCCTTCCTTCTACTTGCTAATGCTGTATATATATTCCCTGCTCTGGGTGTCTGCTAACACCAGTAATCATCCTGGACCATATCTGATCTCTACCAGGTAGCACTGGAGGTGCATCAATATATGCTGCAATCTCTTTTTGGAGCTCTAAGAAGGGGCTTTGCCATGACTGTCTCTCGGATTTGTGGTCTAATTGCACTATTATTGGGTGGGCATGCTTCACTCCAAATACAAAACCAGAAGCTCTCTTCCTATTTGGGCATACCCCTGTTCAGTCTAACAGAACTTTGCTGGCATAAGCGACCAGCTGCTCCTGCAAAAGAGCTAAGCCGCATGCTTTCTTTGCTGTATCACACTGGAATGTCAGTGGCTGGCTGGCTGATAGTACTTCAGGACAGGAACATCCATAATCATTTGTTTCTGCACATTAAATGCTTGGTTTTGGGAACCTGGCCAGTCCTACTTAACATCCTGCTATGTGAGCGGATGTATGGGTGCAGACAGAACTTGGACAAAAAATATCATTTCTATTTGTCATTTCTAAGTGCTCTATTCCTTTCATATCCAGTGGAGTTGGTATGTCTCTGACTGCCTTGATCTTGTTGGGATCTGCTTTCAGTCCCTTTGCTCTGAGCAGATGTCACATGTATGTCCCCATGTGCTGTTTGAGTCCCATTTTTTTTCTGAAATGCTAAATTTCTAATCCTGTTGTTTAAAATGGAATTTACCTTTTTATGTTCCTGTGCCTGCATACTGTAGAAAAGTTTGTAGTTTTCTGTCATGGTCTCGCTTAGCTTCTTTATCATTACCTGTTTCACCTACAATGAGGATATCATCTGCACTAATATTCAGCCCAGGAACTCCTTCCGGTGCGTGGGTGAGCGGAACGTCTCTGGGGCTGGGCATGTGCTGCCATATGTAATGACCAAATTTGTCAGCATGGTGCACTCTTTATCCAGGCCTATGTGCCCAAACCTGTTCCTCACATCACAGACCAGAAAGATTCTGGCTTTGGAGATTCCTGGCAAGATGTTAATGGTGGGCAGAGGATGGTGGCATCTTTTCAGTACCCTGTTCAGGGGCTTTGGTTCTGTGCAGGTGCATACTTTCTTACCTCCACCATGCTGCCTACCCAGGCTGTACTGGCCTCTACAAGTGCTATGAAATCCCTGCTCCACAGGCTTTCCAGCTCCATGTGTGCTGGATTACATAATGCCACTGAAATTTTCCTTTGTGGTAACCCCAGGTTCCACTGTGGGGTCTACTGCCAGTTGCATTGTTCCTTTGAAAACATCCCCATATGCTTTAAAAATTGTCCGTGTTGCCCATGGGATTCCCTTTTTGGTTCTTGCACTGCAGCTATAAAACTCTAATGCTGCACCCAGATCAGATCCATGGCCTAGGTGGCTGTAATTCCCTCAGAGAGGTCTGTTGTGCTTACCATCTACCACCACAAACTTCAGTTGGTGCCATCTGTTGTTTTTTTGGATTAGTTACTATGAGGTCACATTTTCCTACAGGCTGCATTATGTTCTCATTGTGCATTACTAGATTGTGCCTGCTGTTTGTAATAGGTATTTTCAAGTCTGATTTACACTGAGAAATCACCTTGCAGAAGTTCCCTTTTATTCAATTGAAATTGCACAGGGCACTTCTCCATTAACACTGTTGCGTGCCTGGAGGTTGGTGATGTTCCTTGTTGCTTTCCTGTCTTGACAAGCATGAACTTGATATGCTTTCAGAGTCAAGGAGAGAGTCAAGATGTCATCACTGCTGTCTGATGTGCTGCCCTCTTCTTGTACAAGTCTGACTGAAACTTTCTGGGACCTTCCTCTGCTTTTGCATGCACTGCTAAAATGGTTCAACTTGCCACATTCGTTCAGTGCTGTGCTAGCAGGGCACTTCTTTACCCACTCATACTGTGTCCTACAGTAACTGCAACTCACTATGGGTATGGAACTCTGCCCACCTGCTCTCCTTAGCTGTTGTCTCACTGCGTGCACTTCTGAAGGAGTTGGGCCTCCTGGAGCTTTCATTCTTTCCCTTGAGGCCTCTGATGCCCACCCCATGTGTAAGCATCTGTCTAATGCAGTGATCCTCAAACTTTTGTACTGGTGATCCCTTTCACATAGCAAGCCTCTTAGTGCGACCCCCCCCCCCATAATTTAAAAACACTTTTTTATGTATTTAACACCATTATAAATGCTGGAGGCAAAGTGGGGTTTGAGGTGGAAGCTGACAGCTTGCGACCCCTCCACATAATAACCTCCTGACCCCCTTAGGGGTCCCGACCTCCAGTTTGAGAACCCCTGGTCTAATGTGAGATCACCTTCCCAGAGCAGTTAATCCTGCTGGTGGTGATCCCAGGTACCACAGACTATCCGGTTCCAAACTAGGAAGTCTGTCAGGTCTCCAATGAATTCAGAATGGCACAGATCTCCTTGCTTTGTTCCCCAATAAGGTAAAGTAACAGCTTTACTTTTCTGCTGTCGTCATCATCCTGCGGACATATCTGTGTACTGTGCAGACACCTCCTTCCACCGGGTAGGTAGCTGGGCTAGTTTGTATCTGTAAAATTCAGAGCTCCAGAGCTTCAGACCAAGTTCCGTGGCTCGTACTGCAGCTACTGCACAGCAGAGAACTTGCAACTCAGATGCTGCCACCATGTTTAACTCACAAAGAGCGATGCTCAGCGCAGGTTAAGTTGATCAAGTGATGTTTTATTAAATCCTAGGCCAGGGGTGGGCAAATTATGGCCTGTGGGCCGGATCTGGCCCATCAGGGCTTTGGTTCCGGCCTGTGGGATTGCCACCCCCTTGGCGCTGCGGGCCCCATGCTGCAGCTGAAAGTGGCCCGCACCAAGTCCCTGCGACCCCTGGGGTGGGGGTAGAGGGCTCCACGTGCTGCCCTCACCTGCGGGCACCGCCCCCTGCAGCTCCCATTGGCCAGGAATGGGGACTGCGGCCAATGGGAACTTCGGGGGAGGTGCCCACAGGTGAGGGCAGCACGTGGAGCCCTTTGCTGTGCTTCCCCCAGGGGCCGCAGGGACGTGGTGTCAGCCACTTCCGGGAGCAGCGGGGTGCAGGGCCAGGGCAGGCAGGGAGCGGCACTGGGATGGAGCCCACACCCCAACCCCCTGCTGCACCCCTCCGACACCCCAACCTCCTACCCTGAGCCCCCTCCCATACTCCGCACCCCTCCTGCACCCAACCCCTTACCCTGAGCCCCTTCCTGCCCATGGACCCCACCCCTGCACCTTGCACTCCCTCCCGCACCCCAACCCCCTGCCCAATTCCTACATTCATGGCCCTGCATGCAATTTCCCCACCCAGATGTGACCCTCTGGCCAGAAAGTTTGCCCACCCCTGCCCTAGGCACTTCTCTGTCCGTATGGCTGTTATTTACAGGTTAACTCCTTGTGTTCTGTTTCCCGGGTGTTCCATCAATTACAGTCCCTTTGGGAATATGGGCCCTGTGACTCCAGTTCCACTGATCATGATGCAGGATTTAGGCACCTAAAGATGCAGTCTGTACATACTGGGATTTACAAAAGTAGCTAACAGTGTTGGGCATGTAACTCCCATTGAAAGCTAATGGTAGTTCGGTGCCTAGCTTTCTTAAGTTTGTAAAATTCCTTTAGGCACCTAAATCCTTCATTAAAACTAGTCCTTGGCCCATAATGTGGTGACCAAAGCTTATGGGTGAAGCTAATTTTAGAAATGAAGACACCACACAATATAATGGACTGGATATAGTTTTAGGTCACAAGTTTTATATTTTCTGGTTTAAATATACTCTTGTGCAAGACTGAATCACTGCAGCAAATGACTATCTCCCACAGATTTCCACATGCATACAATTAATTAGAAATGGGGTGTGCACAGTGGTGTCTTGTGTTTGTACACACATTTCTCCGGCATTTGTAATACCTCAGGAAGTCATTGATGGGGTTGATACAATGAGAAATTAGTATTTTAGTTCAGAGCTGGAGGGTGGAAATGCCACAAGATGGGCAGAGCTCACTTTATTTTTGGAAAAGCATTAATACAAATAAACACACATCCTAAACCCTGTGAGTCATCCCTGTTGCTTGTGGCTATTAATACCACTGGTTGGGCACATTATATGCATTCTTCTTAGAAGATGCCCCTGGAAATTAGGAGTAAATTTCTGTCACTGATAAAAACGGAGATCTGATGCATAGCAGGATTATTAGCAGTGTAGAATTAGACACTAATCACATAAATTCAAAGTATGCCAATACTCTTGGGGTCCTTCAGTATGCATTGTTTTACCAACATATATTTACCAACCTGTCATTAGATACACTCATTTTCTACTGTACATGTGTCACAGTATGAATCAGTTTTGCATGAGGATATTTACATTAGTTACAACTTATGATATAAAATTGCATTTTCATGCAGTGCATGTACATTATATTGTGCTTTCTCTTCATTTTGCCCTTTAGTAGCCATGGTATTTCAGTTCCTGGGTGGAGGAAATATTATGAGAATGGCAGATGGCTTGTTATTTTGGCTCCATCAATAGCTCCCAGAGGCATTAAAAAGCCAGTGACAACTTTAAACACAAGTAGAAATGCCAAGATATTTATCCAGATTTACCTGACTTTCACTTCTGTCTTTCTCTTTGCTATGGTTCCTATGGAACTTGAATGCGTGGCCGTAATTAAAAGGGCACCTTAGGCCAGAAGCTTACAGGAGTGTCCCGTGTGACTTGATAAAAGAGGGAGTAGGAAATATACTTTTGAGTATTAGGTTTTAAGAGACTGTTTAAAAAATCCTTCTTTCAGAACTATGAAGTGAGCTGCTACAACATAATTAAATATGATGCAGGACTCATTCTGTATTGCGACTGAATATAGAACATGTGTTTTTTTTGCTTTCTCTTCAAAAGGCTGGGTATTTAGAAATTGAGTTTTGGTATTAAGTGAACTTATGAAAACCGTTCTAGCTAAAAGAATGAAGCTATTCGCTGCAACGGTACACAAATGAAAATGGTCCCAAAAGCATTGCACATTTGATGTTTTTACTTCTAGGTATTGTGAACTTAATGGATCCCATCATGGTGTCCTTAAGGAAATATATTTGTATTAGGCCTTATCTTAGAGCCTTCAAAGAAAGTAAAAAAACAAAGTATATACAAAAAGAAAAGGAGTACTTGTGGCACTTTAGAGACTAACAAATTTATTTGAGCATAAGCTTTCGTGAGCTACAACTTATGCTCAAATAAATTTGTTAATCTCTATGGTGCCACAAGTACTCCTTTTCTTTTTGCGAATACAGACTAACACGGCTGCTACTCTGAAAGTATATACAGTCCCTTTCCTGAACAAAGTGGTCCAAGGTACCAGCATCACTACATGAAATTAAAAATACTTTCTGTAGTGAAATCTTAAATTAGGGAAACATTACTTGGGTTTGAATTCTGTTACAAGCCCAGAACTTGGCCTTGGGACACCAAAAAAGTTCATGAAGTTTTTCATACCTTTTGATAAACATGCCCCAGTGTTGAAGTGACTCTACGCTAGTTTATAAGCCTGGATCTAAATTGAATGAAAACTCGGGTTTAAACCCCAAACGAGGGAAAATACACTTTTTTTCCCCACGTGCAAATGACATGACCTGAAATCAAGGAGGAAGTGGGGGAGTTTGGGCTGACATCTCTGAATGGAAACCACATGTCTACCCATAGGGTATTTCTGACAAGAATCTTAATGTCATAAGCTTCTACTTAGCAATGAGGAACAAAGCAAACCTTCACCTCACCCAAATGAAAAGCAGAATTGCCCAGAGGTATTTAAATGAAAAAGAATGAAATTGCTTTTTGAAAATTTAATTTCAAGATAGGAGTAAATTGCTTAAATTGAATTTGCTCTTTACTGTCACAAATGGTCTATTTCTACCTTGTTTTCTCATGCTTACCCAGTTCCCCTCTCCCAGTGGGACTGAGGGACTTAGGCTACCTGTAACCATCCCTGTCCATAGCAGCATGATTTAGTCCCTTTGGCCGCCACACTGTGGCCATCAAAAGTACATAACTTCTGCAGTTTGGGTGTAAGGACCTTCCAGGTAGTCTACAAAGGACAAATAAGACATATACTTCTCGGAAAGCATAACATGACAGAAATATTTCCCCAACCTATAGGAAGCTGTATATTTGTCATTTAATCTTTAAATTGAGTTTGGCTGCCTTTCTAAAGGAGATGCTATAGTTCGACCACAAGTTATCGGGTTTGTCAGTGTTCACTTATGTAGGAGGGAACAATAATTCCTTCTACTGCAGGAATAACTGGGCAACGCTCCAAGGCCTGTATTATGTAGGAGGTTTGACTAGATGATCTTTGTTCTTTAAATGTATGAATACCAAAATAGGATGAACCCCTCCCCCCCTTTCCTGATCCTCCACACTATTCCCAGTGGGAACGCTTTATCCCCAAAAGATAATTTTCAAACATGCAGCTTCCACCTGACGCTTAGGCACTCTCACCCCAATGCGGGGTGGAGGGGTAGGTGAAATGCTAGCATTCAGACACCTTACCCCTTATTGGCCTGAGGCTACAGTGGTGGTCAAACCCCAAAAGGGAACTTGAGAAACAGGTGCAAAGGGAAATAGTCCTTTCCACATGGAAAACCTCACCACAGCATTTATTGCCGTTTTGATGGAGACCGCCCCCCTCTTGTTACCTGTTGTAACAACCAAACTTCTTTCCCTCTAAAAATGCACAATTTCATCCCTCCCCATTTTCCATCAACATGTAAATCTTCAGTTACTGTTCTAACTCCAAATTACTGTCCATCTCAGACCCAGAAGTACAACAAGCAAGGAAATTAAAAAAACATCACTCAAGACTATGCTTTTACTAGGTCCTCCATTGTGGCCAAGCACTATTTCACTCTGTATGGTTTAGAAAACAGGCCATCTTGTGTACATGGATGCTGCATGCTCTTTGGAGCAGCATCAGCTTTTACAAATGTTCCTAAAGAGAAATCTGCTTGCTGAGTGGCTGTTCCCTATCTCTGATCTCCTGGCTTGACATACCTCTTGAAGCCCCAGCTTCATATGGAGAAGCTCAGGTAGGCTTTGGGCAACAGAGTGTAATATTTGAGCCCAAGAGATTCAGTATATTTTGAGTTTTATTTTGCTTTAAAGTTTGATGATGATCCAATTTTTTACATTGACCTGGTTTGGGACTTTTAGAAAAAGGTTCTTTAAAAACAACAGTTCTTATTTCTGATATAAATCTTGTACGTACGTTATAGAATTTCAGAACATGCTTTATGAATTCCTAGTTTAAGAGCTGAATTGTATATCCAGATTTTATATCAAACCCCAAAGGTGCTTAATGTATCCCAAGCTGCATCTCAAAGTGGATCAGACATGACTTCCAAATCATAATATCTGTAGTAATTGCCTCTTAGAATTTATCAGCTGTAAATCTATTGCAGGTTTTCTGATAAATCGCCTGTTTCAATTCAGTTTTTCCTATGATAGTTACTAATAGTGTTGGAAAAGGAACTAGATTTAGGTCAGATGTAAAAATCCAATGTAATCTTCCTGTTAGCTGTCCAAATTAACACAGCATGTCCTTCCTCTCACAACCCTAAATATGCATAAATAAAAATGAGGCCACACATCTTCCAGGCTTGCCTGAACTGCTAGAAATGAGTTTTTATTTTACTGATCTCATAGATAAGAGTTTAGTGTACTGAATAATTATTTCAGGGTATATATGTATATGAATGCATGTTGAATGAAGCCTTCCTCTTAACACCTAGAAAATGATTTTAAAGAATTGAGGTGGTAAATCTGCTTGGATATTTGTGAAAAAGTACAGGCAAAGATGTATAAAGTATATCTGTAAAGCAATATGTACACTATAGGATATGTTTTTGAAGTGAATCTTTGCTAGACATATTGCAGAACTCGATATAGGCTTCGCGGTCAAGGGGACGACCCTTCCTCTGAAAGGTAACAAACACCACGGAAATGATGAGGTCCAGCAGTTCAAGCAAATCAAAATCGGAGAAACTTTTAAATAAATGTAACACCATATTCAGGACAAAAATCACTTAACCGCATGAAATGTCCAGTGTACGATTATTTCTCATGTGTAGTTCCATATGACTCTGAACATTTTCCCTGAATCCCAACAGTAATTCATTCTCTTCAGTCTATAAATAAAAGGAGAATAATAGCATTTTTTAGAGGTTACAAACAATTCCCAATTCCTTTTCTTAGTTTCACTGCTTGGTCATTTAAAAAAACAAAACCAAAAACTTTTCAAGAAAAACCCCTAAAACAAATAAATTATAGAGCAGTCAATGAGATACTTAAATTAATACAAAAAACATTAACCTTAGGACAAATTAATATAAAAATCATCAACATCAGGACATTGGGATATACACATGCATCTTCCCCCCCCCCACCTTTCTGGAATAGCAGTTGGCACATCACAGGATAGATAATGGGATTAGTGTACACTAGTTGCAGATGTCATCTGCAAAATGCTTTTTCAGTAAAATCATAAAGCTGGAAAGCCATACTGTGTCACATGCATCAGTATGACACCTAATTTTAGTGTAATTCCATAGAAAGTTACGTTCTCCATTAAATCTGGATTTGGCAGTTTTTTTTTCCCCCCTCAACTATTCTGAATACCCTAGGTGTTAGATTTCCAATTTTGTTACCCAATACCTTAGTGCTTGCTGGCAGATTTAATTCATCTTCCCATTCCAGTATACAGATTTTTGTAGAGGGGTGTATCTTAGTATTAAAAATTGTGAAAATGCCTTTGCATATGTTTCTCTAGTACTCTTGTAACTAGTAGCAAAATATTCTATCTCTTTGTAAGCTATGTTAGCACTTTAGGCAGGAACCATCCTTTTGTTGTGTGTTTGTACAGTGCCTAGCTACCACAAAACAAATTAATATTATCTCTGTATACTCCAGAACATAATCTTTAACAGATTTTACTGGATAGTTATGTGTATAAAGCAGATTGCACTAACCACAGTAAGTGCTAGAGATACTGCCAACCGGCAGCTGGTCTGCCCCATATCTATAGCATTTACTATGGTTTGAGAAAACTGCTCTATGTAATATGCGTTAAACACATGGGTTTTCAGTAAAATCTGGCAAAGAGTTTGTTCCAGAGGAACCATAAAAATTGGATATGATGCAATTTTGAATTTCTGCCAATTTTCTTCCCAGTCTTTCTGAAGATGAGATAAGTAATTGAGCTTCTTGATTATCTTTTATGTCCGGTGTCAATGAGAGCATAATCAAGCCAGTTGTATCTATTATTTGCAAGGTATACTTCATTACCAAACTTCTTAACAAAATCCTATAACAAATACTTTTGTTGGTTTTTCCACGTTGCCTAATTTCTCTTGTATAATTTACTTCTATTCAAAAGTATTGTGTGTTGGAAATGGTTGCAATTTGTTTAGAAAATAGAAGTAGCAATTAAATTGTTTTATTTACTTGCTTTTTAATCCTATATCTGTAGAAATAATTTAAAATTTCAGTTGTCCCATATGGGACTGAATACAATCAATTTGAGCTGGTGAGTGTCTGAATCTGAAATAAAGGGACATATCTGGAAGATCCTTTTCCTTCATGATCTCCTTATTATTCTGTGTGTGAAAGACATGCTTGCTTAGCATTTAAAGAGAGGGGGAGGGGGAGAAAACCTCAGAGGTAACATTCCCATGAAGTATGAGAGTTTGAGTCCTACATTATCTTTGTAATTTCAATGAAATGTAAGAAGACATGGAATCTGTTGCCAGAATGCAATATGTTTAGAAATGTGATTCAAAGTAAATAAGTTAAAACACGGCTTTACTCCTAAATGCTGTGTCTGTGTATTGGCAATGGAAAAGTGTTGGTGCTGAATGGCATTTCATCTCTTGGATACATCCACTAATTAGATGTGGTTCATTTAACCTTATATCCAGCCATGCATTCAGATTTCCTTCTGAAGGTCAGGGAGTGGAGGTAAGGATGTAAATGGATTCTTAAGCATCAATATATTATCAGAACACATGTGTAATAAAGTATTTATGCTATTCTTAGTAGTTTCATCTTGTTTTGGGTCTGACATGGATTTTTCTGTTTAGTTTTTGTGATAGAGATGAAATGCCACCACCTGCCTGTATCTATGAATATTCTAATATCTGTGTAGTAGATCTACACCTCCTCACATCTCATTGTGAAACAATCATCTGTACATTTCAGCATTGGCTTTAAAAGGGCAGTATATCCAATTGCTGATGTTACAGCATCCATCAATCAGTTTTTTTAGCTGTGCAGCACAGTGTGCTTCCATTTTTAAAGGCAGTATTTTTAGTGGCCCCCACTGCAAGTAGTTAGTAACAAATCGACCCAGTACCCATGTCCCATGAGGATGCTTATTGGTTCTTGAAATCTGTAGTAAGAAGCTACTCAAGAGAGGGCTGAGGAAAGTTGCCAGCAGAACTTCTACATTGAAGCACAGAAAGAAACACTGAGTAGCCTTAATAATAATATTGTTTTCTTTATGCTAATAAAGTTCCTTGTTCAGTGTTAAAGAAAATGACTGATTCTTCACCATTGTTGTATGACCTACTCCTCTTGTGAAGTATGTGCATTTATTCTTGTCAAGGTTCCTTCCCCACTCTGAACTCTAGAGTACAGATGTGGGGACCTGCATGAAAAACCCCTAAGCTTATTTTTACCAGCTTAGGTTAAACTTCCCCAAGGTACAAACTATTTCACCTTTTGCCCTTGGACTTTATTGCTGCCACCATCAAGCGTCTAACAAATGTATAATAGGGAAAGAGCCCCTTGGAAATGTCTTTCCCCCCCCAAAATCCTCCCCAAACCCTACACCCCCTTTTCTGGGGAAGGCTTGATAAAACTCCTCACCAATTTGCATAGGTGAACACAGACCCAAACCCTTGGATCTTAAGAACAATGAAAAAGCAATCAGGTTCTTAAAAGAAGAATTTTAATTGAAGAAAAAAAGTAAAAGAATCACCTCTGTAAAATCAGGATGGTAAATACCTTACAGGGTAATCAGATTCAAAACATGGAGAATCCCTCTAGGCAAAACCTTAAGTTACAAAAAGACACAAAAACAGGAATATACATTCCATTCAGCACAGCTTATTTTATCAGCCATTTAAACAAAACAGAATCTAACGCATATCTAGCTAGATTACTTACTAAGTTCTAAGACTCCATTTCTTTTCTGTTCCCAGCAAAAGCATCAC
Source organism: Natator depressus (assembly GCF_965152275.1). Taxonomy (NCBI): domain Eukaryota; kingdom Metazoa; phylum Chordata; order Testudines; family Cheloniidae; genus Natator; species Natator depressus. Next base: position 39,647,709 of record NC_134239.1, on the reverse strand, counting down.
ACAGACAGTTTCTCCCCCACTCCAGCTTTGAAAGTATCTTGTCTCCTCATTGGTCATTTTGGTCAGGTGCCAGCGAGGTTATCCTAGCTTCTTAACCCTTTACAGGTGAAAGGGTTTTTCCTCTGGCCAGGAGGGATTTTAAAGGTGTTTATCCTTCCCTTTATATTTATGACAATTCTGAATAGCTTTACACCTCTCTGATGGAATGAAATAGCAAGCTGCAATTAAAAATATTAAACCTTCTTCTAGAACAGGAGTAGCAGGCTTGAAATGTTCAATTTAAATGAAGTTCTGGCACAGGAAGTCACATAAAATAATATAACCAAGCTCAACAAAACAGTGCTAAAGGCCCTATTATTAATATCACATCACTGTATGAGAGTGACATGTGGTGATCTGCAAATAGCATCACGGTGGTAAGAAACAGTGTTGGGAAATGAAGGGCTTCACAAAGTGTAATTTTGTAGCTACATCAAACCAGTTCAAGCCTGCTATTGTTAGATCCACTGTGAGATAAATGTGGAAGTTAAAACTTCCCTTCAAATCTGTTCTTTGAATTTTTGGATATACAGGATGCCATGCCTTGCATCCATTATAACTTGCAAGAGAGTCAGTGCTGCACATTGAACTAGCAAGCAGGGTCAGATGCCCTAGACCTTTCTGAAATAATCCTGTTTTCTAGCTATAGCTGAAGCATTGCTTATTGTAGGATGCATGGGGGGGGGGGGGGGAGTAGAGAGAGAGAGAAGATGAAGACAGTGACTCTTAACTAATACTGTTTGAAAATCACAATTTTTGTTTTACAGAATTACCCACAAACTTTTTTGCCATTTTCTTCAGCCTGAGTTTGAATGCTGTCATATTTCACTTTATTCGGAGTGTAAAGGGACATGTCTATTGACGTCTTTCTTTTTTTAATTTTTAAATAAAGAAAACAGATTTTTTTTATAAACAGAGGTAGTCCTAGATGTATATTGTGAGCACTTTTTTTGGTCAGAAATGAGGTTCTCTTTCACCTGCCCTGGTCAGCGCCAACTGGTAGAGTTGGGATGTGATGAATCAAAAGAGTAATTCTCCTCACCCCCTTTACTCTCTTCTCTTGCCTTTGTGTATTAAACCTCTTGTATATACTTCTGACTAAAAAGGTTCAGTATATCTAGAGATGGGATATGGATAATGTTTTATGATTCAATCCAATGAGGCACTTAAGCATCTGCTTCATTTTAAGCACATGAGTCGTTGGTCTTTTTAGTTGATTGGCCTAGTTACATACTCAAGTACCTTGCTGTATCAGGGCCTCAAAGTACAATGCCTATATAATGCTTCAAGCTGGTTGAACAATAGAATAGATTTATGAATAGATTTGCTAATAGCTTGAATTTGATTCACTGCTAGACATAGGGGTCCTATAATTCATACTCATTCTGATTACTTAATTGGCTGTTGCTATTCATGAAAATGTTGGTGAATCCTGAAAGTACAGTGGACTCATCATAAGTTAAATTTTAGCCAGCCAGGGATCAGAAACAATACCATATGACCAACCCTACACCATGAATAGTGAATGGTTTGAAAACAGCCCACAGTCTGAAAATTAGTCATCCAGTCTAGTTGGTGAATGTTTGAGTACTGAACATTTTTGCAGCTATTGGCTTGTGAATGATTCATGAACCCTGCCCAAAAGCTAAAGTGTGTTGAATTTTTCGGTTCAATGAATACTATTCAACAGATTCTAATTTCTTTTAGTGTGCTATATTTGCATGTCTCTTCTATAAACCAGTAACCGCTTACTTTAAGAAAATGTTTTACATATTGCATGTAATTTATATCCATCAAAGTTTTTAAAACCATTGCAAATATATATGTGCAGTTCTCTTTATCCCACAAATGATAGGGATACCCACTGCAAATTAATGAATTATGTGAGTTAGCAAGTAATGGAAGTGAAAAAGTAAGGGTAATACAATGCAAAATGTGATTTGTTCATTTTTTAATAATTATAGTTTAGCTTTAATTTTTTATTATGCTTAATTATTGCTAGTACTTATACTAGGATAGTAAATGTACTGTAGTATATTTTGTAAAGGTAATGGTTAGCTATGTAAGATCCCACTAGAGCTTTCTGCTATGAGAAGTTGTGGGAAGACTGCACTTTTTGGTGTGAATTTCATAAAATGGTTGAATAAGCAAAATGTGGATTAGTGCAATTCTTCTGCACATGGAGTTTTTGGTTTTTGAGAGATGGGTGCTAACCAAAATACCAGGCCCAAATAGAAAGATCTCTACTAAGATGACCCTATAAGAGCACTTGTAACCTGATAAGTTAGTCCAATGTACAACCTGTTAGAGCAAACTGCTAATAAAACAGGATTAACCCTGTGTCTGGGTTTACTCCTATAAGACACTACACTAACTTTGCTAGAGGGAAGGAGGAGGACTGAAATATGAACCCAGATACGGACCCAGTTTCTGTAGCTGGCACCTTACTCCATGCTGGGTCGATGTATAATGTTGGCTCCAAACACCCCAGAACTTTGGGGGATGAAGAAATGGGGTGGGCAATGGGAGTAGTTGCAGCTATAGACATATAGTATACTAATTTCCCACATAGGTCCTGCAAACTTAGGATCAGATTGTGTCACCCTTAGATTGTGAGTAGTTCCATTGATTAAGGCCCTCTTCAGTGTGAGGAGATACTCTTCGATGGGAGTAAAGGTGGTAGAATTGGTCCCTTAGAGCTCTGTTCAGTCCAAATACTTTAAGTGTGTGTTATTCAGAAACTAGCCTGGTTAACAAAAGATTTTCTAACCACCTATTTTTTCCCCTTTGATGTCCCTTTATTGTCTCTGGCCTCAGAGTTGGTTTGTGGGGTGGTTCTGCAAGTGCCAAGCAGCTGAGCACAACTAAGCAAATATATGAGGCCTAGCTGATTTTTTAAAGTCAATGAGGTACAAAAGTCTGTTTGCATTTAGAACCTTAAATAGTATATTAACTCTGCTCAAATGCTGTTCTGCCAAAGTTCTGTGTGGTTTAGGGATGCCAGTGATGTTAAGCAACTGCTCATTCCCTCCACTGAAACCAATAATAAATTCTCACTTTAAAAATGTGTTTGCGTAACGCACACAAAACAAGTCCTTGGCTTCTAAGAACAGCGCTGTAGAAAGAGCAGTGCATGTAAAGCAGCAATTTATTTTTAGGAGAACAGCGGCAGTGAGGGCAGGGCTGTCATTAACTTTAGGGTCAGGCAGAACTCAGGCTTGAGATGAATACTTGTTCTATACATGACAGTGCTTGTTAGAACGAGCACTTTTTGCCTGTACCACATAATTTCAGTACTGTCATCCACTAAAGAACAATTTCCCGATCATTTCAAGCAACTGTGTGCTAACCTCACGACTACTGTGGTGTTTGGGGTTTTTTGTTTTGTGAGTGCACCACCACAGGCAGTGGACCATTGGGGTAACATTGAGATGAATGGGTGTGTGTGTGTGTGTGCGCATGTGTACACATTGCAGCCCTCAACTGGATCACCTATTGGAGCTGCTCCTTTAACCCACTAGTCAGAGACCTCTGTTTTTTGCATTTGAAAGTTGTGCATTCACATCTGATTGCTGTATGAAAGTATTCTGTCATTGTAGTATAATCAATGCCTCCTATCCAGAGCTGTATCTGGTGGTATTTAAACTCTGGTGCAACCAAATTTCAATTTATTACTGAACATTCATCAGTCTGATTCTGATGTAAGTAGCTCCGTTCTAAATTGGGAGTAACTTCACTCTAGTAACTTGAGTTATACCAGTGTAAAACACAGGTGAGATCAGAATCAGACCGGTTATAACATGTAATGTTTTAAATAATTAAGCAGAGAACATACTGCAGTCTGGATCATAGTCTTTTATGGTTACATGTCCACTGCTCATTAGGACTCAATAGTGTACTGTGGGTTAATATTTTGCCCTTAATATTGTTACATATTTATAAGCTTGCTTTTATTCACAGTAAAATAGTGCCCACAAACTATGGGCAAGAAATACTAAGACATTTCAGCAATGTGTGTATCCTGTTCTAACAATAGCAAGTTTGCTGTTTGTAGCACAATCCACAATAAACTATTTAAGTGTCTACATTACCTTGCATTATACTACTTTCAGGTCGAGTTTGTTATACCAATAAATTAAAAACCAGCAGGATCTTATTAAAGGGAAAAAGGCAAAATACCACATTTATTGTGAATACAGAAAGAATCATAGTAAGCAGTTAGTTACAGCTGTAACATTCCATTCAATCTCATCTTTATTCACTCATTCATTCATACAAACACACACACACACACACACAGGTTCTGCAAGGTTGTTATCATAGTAAGCAGTTAGTTATAGCTGTAACATTCCATTCAATCTCATCTTTATTCACTCATTCATTCATACAAACACACACACACACACACACACACACAGGTTCTGCAAGGTTGTTATTATAGTAAGCAGTTAGTTATAGCTGTAACATTCCATTCAATCTCATCTTTATTCACTCATTCATTCATACAAACACACACACACACACACAGAGGTTCTGCAAGGTTGTCATCATAGTTACCAGCCTTAGAGTTGCTCATGCCAAGCCACTGGCCAGGTGGCCTGGACATGAGGAGGGAGCAGGGCCTTGTCAGATGCTCATCTGATGCTCCTGGAAGTTGGTTTGCAGAATCAGACCCCAAAGTTCTCACTTTTTAAGAGTCTATTTTTATAGGAATTTCTTCCTATGCCAGTCTATGGGAATTGCTTCATCATGCTGTTGCTGAATCAATCAGCAGATAGCACATTCCTGACGGCTCCAAGAAGTTATCTTGTTCTTTGGTTCTCCCATTCTTGAGGCTGTTGGGTGGATTCCAGTCTGCCCTCCGGGGGTCCTCTGGTTATTTCCACTTGACGCCTTCTTCAGCCGATGGACACTGGATTCTTAGGCTGGCACCTCCCTGATCATTCAGTTGTTATCCACACCAAGCATCCGTCCACATACATCCTCTATCTCTATTTTAATCACAATTGTTAATACAACAAAAGGGCGGGGAGTCTCTGGGTGCTGTTTCTGTTGTTAGAGTATTGCTTTGAGTCTTTGTGAATTGCTTTGAGAACAGACTCTGTCTTAGAATGTACTAACACAATTAGCAGCTTGCAAGTTTCACACATAGAGGGAGAGAAACAGTACCAAAACCCAAGAGACCTCTTAATTAGTAATACCCTGGAATTTAAACTATGGGGAATCAAACTCATTTGTGATTTTAATACAGAACTTCTTTAATAGGATCCAACATAATCCCCCTTTTGACACTAAGATTTATAATCGTCAGTGTCACTTTCTATGTAGCCTATTCAAGAGAAGGTACTGTGAGGCAATTTGAGTTTGTGATTCCAATTCATGCCACATACACGATCCTAGTGATGTATCTTTACTACAAGGTTCTGGGGCAACAGGCAAGGTGAGGCACACCCACTTTTGAGGAGTCCATTCGGTACAACCTCTAGTGTCCAATAGCTTCCCTCCCTCCCCAGCCCACTGGCTCAAGGTCCAGGGTAGCCAGAAGGATCCCATGTGTAATATGGGGAGTGGGCTAACCTTCAATACCTTTGCCTCCAGGGACTGTTGGTGTGCAATTTTGACAACAATTTCTCCCATTAACAAGTCTGGTTTTACAATACTGGAAACATATTGAATCCATTCATATTGATAAGTGTCAAACAATGATCTCTTTCTTTTTTAACAAATGCATCAAACCTTAATATTTCCCAATATGACCCAGAACATTTTGTGTTCCAAAGTAGCTAGTGCAAGTTTCTGCATTTCAGTGCATCCCATAGCTATGGCTGTGTAGTTTCCTATTTCTATTTTTTTTTTCTTATGCATAAGCCATGTGGTAGTATTAAGCCATTGCCAAAGATTCCATCGGGCTTTTAGGTTACCCAGACCAATTTGGACCAAGTCTACGTTGGCATGTACTTGTTTTTGTATCAGGCTGTCCTGTAGCTGGGACAGAAAGCTTAATTTATTTTTAAGTTCCTGCAGGTCTTCAGTATTTTTTTTTTTTTTAAAAAACACACAACGGTGCTAGCAACAAGACAAAACACAAGACAACACATAGAACACAAAACACAGTTTCTAGTAGATTCATAGTATTGGGTTGCTCTTCAGCTGGCATCAGCTTTTCCTGATTTTCTGAAAGACAAAAAGAACATGTTTCTACCCCTTTTGGGGTGGCAGATTATTGCTTAAAATATTTCTTTTACAAATACCCTTGCTGATTGCAGGCAAAACAGAGGAATTGCCCCCACATTTTCCTGTTTTTGTTCTATAGGCAGGCCAGGTTTCAATGGCTTTTATCTTTTAAGGGTTATGGGGAAATTATTCCACTATTTAGTCATTAAATCCCTGAGGTGGGGTACCTCAGTTTCCCTTCTTATACAGCAGACCAAGTTTATAATGTTTTTCCTGCTGTGTTAAGCTTTAAGTTTATTTACAGGTAATAGCTGAGAAGCATCATTACCATACAACCTTAAAGGGTTTTTCCAAAAATCATACAGACTATACATTGTTGCAGGGGTACTTATTATCATTAAATTTATTAAAATTATCTTGTAATCCCATGCCTTTTATTTAGACAATTTGTTTGCTGACCAGGTATGTCCTTTATCTGCAGCTCCTTTGTGCTGCTAGTTCTTTCCTTCCTTTATCATTTAGGTAATTTGCATTTTCACAGAAGCTTCCTGCTTTTGGATTTAAAGCCATCAGCAGCTCAGAGACTATCTTAAAAGGGACACAATCAACTTTCACCAGAGTTTTGATTACTTTTAACTTCTGCTTCCAAAACACACAGCAATCTGAAAAAGAAAACCCAACCTATTGTGGCTCCCTTTGGAGCCCTAATAGCATTTTAATTAAGTAGCATGGTACGTTTGCATTTCTTTTGCCCCTTCTACAATATACCCTGCGCATGTTCTGGGGCAAATGCACATTCCTTCCATAGTTTAACTTCTATAACATTATCCATATCAATTTTTACATAAGGTGTAACTATTTCTTTTTTTTGCTTACAGAGTTTTCATGTACCTTTATCAAAGTGACAGTCTGATTACTCAGAGCCATTTTAAGACTCAGTGTTTCTAACATTGCTTCTTTTTGTTTTGTGCACCTCACCCCTGCTGTTGCTTCAGAGGGCCACTGTCTTTTTTAAATTTCGTATTTATTTATTTTTTTTACTACAGCTCTCATCTGCTATTTTGTTACAAAATCAAACAAACAAACAAAAACCAACCAACCAAACAAAAATAATCCAATTTTTTTTCTATTCTCCAGATTTTGACTGCCCTGCTGCAGCCACATCTTAAAAACATTTTAAATTTTGTAAAGCATGGAGTTACCTTTTAAGGGTTAAATGCCAAATCCCAAAGCCAAACAGCACTAATTACCTGTGTCTAGCAAAAAGGTCTGTCAGTTTTGCAACTTTGAATTAAAGAGTCAAATGGATTTTTAGTGGCATTATTTAAAACAAAAACAAAACCAACTGGTCCTTAGAACTTTACATATTTACACACACACAGATAGATACATACACATTTTCTTTTCTTTAACATCCCTTCCACGTTGCTCTGTTTTTTTTACATCTTACATTCCCTTTATACATTTGAGGCAGTTAAGTTCCAATAGAACCCCCTTATGTTCTTTTAGCAAATTTGACTAAATTGTCCAGTCAAATGATTTTAATCAGTTTCTTTTGCCTGGCTAATTTACAGACATTCCTTTGGAAAAGGGCCCATTTTTCCCTCAGAATGGCTGCAAAGAAACCAAGAATGCTCTTTCTCTAACACTTTTTTTTTTCCTTTTTAACATTTTCACAAAGTTTAGCTGCTTAATTCCCTCCAGCCTCTGCAGAGTTAACTTTTTTTTTTACTCTTTCTCTTTGTAATTATGCCTGGGGGTGCCATACATAGGACCTTCTCCCCCTTTACCTGCCTCCCTCCAGCCTCTGCAGAGTTAACTTTTTCACTCTTTTTGTATTCCTGGAGTGCCTCTTTCACTATTTTCAGCTGGCTTTGGGTATTTGTAGCCAGCACCTTCCAATTGTCTGCTCCCTTTTCCGTTTGTGCCTTTTCCTCTTTACATGAAGACAAGCGGAGGGAAGAATCCTTACATGCCTCCCACAACAACCAAATTGCTGCTGCATCTCTTTTGGCAGCACTAGAAGGTTTGTATATGAGGATATACTGAGCCAATCTATCCTCTAGGTCCGAAATAGTGCAGAGATCAGCTAGGGCTTGTTTAGTCCAAGGACTGTGCCCAAATTTTTGAAGGTTTTGTTTAAAAGGTGTAATTTCTTTAACAAAAGGTGAGGTTGGAGTTCCTTCTGACTCCATTCCTCCCTCTGGTACTGGCTTACCCTGTTTTCTTTTAAACATCTTAACATGGATATTTCAATCTCTTTGTCACTGCTGGTATTACTTAGCAAGTGACACAGCCTAGATTCTGAAATCATAGCTTAATCTATGCGTTTTTCCCCTGCTACCTTCCCGGAGGCCAGCAGGTCCCCTGCTACCTTCCCGGAGGCCAGCAGGTCTGGTTAACCTATTTCTCCCTGCTACCTTCTCGGAGGCCAGCCGGTCCGGTTAACCTGTTCTCCCCTGCTACCTTCTCGGAGGCCAGCAGGTCCCCTGCTACCTTCTCGGAGGCCAGCAGGTCTGGTTTAATCTGTTTTCCCTGCTACCTTCTCGGAGGCCAGCAGGTCTAGTTTAATCTGTTCTTCCCTGCTACCTTCTCGGAGGCCAGCAGGTCCCCTGCTACCTTCTCGGAGGCCAGCAGGTCTGGTTTAATCTGTTTTTCCTGCTACCTTCTCGGAGGCCAGCAGGTCCCCTGCTACCTTCTCGGAGGCCAGCAGGTCTGGTTTAATCTGTTTTTCCTGCTACCTTCTCGGAGGCCAGCAGGTCCCCTGCTACCTTCTCGGAGGCCAGCAGGTCTGGTTAACCTAATAGAAATGCCTAGCTCACTAGAGCTGGCGGTGTGCACACCAATATTTACAATAACTGAGGTTTTTTACCAATATTCCCCCTTTCGCAATTCTCCACCAAAATGTTATACCAATAAATTAAAAACCAGCAGGATCTTATTAAAGGGAAAAAGGCAAAATACCACATTTATTGTGAATACAGAAAGAATCATAGTAAGCAGTTAGTTACAGCTGTAACATTCCATTCAATCTCATCTTTATTCACTCATTCATTCATACAAACACACACACACACACACACAGGTTCTGCAAGGTTGTTATCATAGTAAGCAGTTAGTTATAGCTGTAACATTCCATTCAATCTCATCTTTATTCACTCATTCATTCATACAAACACACACACACACACACACACACAGGTTCTGCAAGGTTGTTATTATAGTAAGCAGTTAGTTATAGCTGTAACATTCCATTCAATCTCATCTTTATTCACTCATTCATTCATACAAACACACACACACACACACACACACACAGGTTCTGCAAGGTTGTTATTATAGTAAGCAGTTAGTTATAGCTGTAACATTCCATTCAATCTCATCTTTATTCACTCATTCATTCATACAAACACACACACACACACACAGAGGTTCTGCAAGGTTGTCATCATAGTTACCAGCCTTAGAGTTGCTCATGCCAAGCCACTGGCCAGGTGGCCTGGACATGAGGAGGGAGCAGGGCCTTGTCAGATGCTCATCTGATGCTCCTGGAAGTTGGTTTGCAGAATCAGACCCCAAAGTTCTCACTTTTTAAGAGTCTATTTTTATAGGAATTTCTTCCTATGCCAGTCTATGGGAATTGCTTCATCATGCTGTTGCTGAATCAATCAGCAGATAGCACATTCCTGACGGCTCCAAGAAGTTATCTTGTTCTTTGGTTCTCCCATTCTTGAGGCTGTTGGGTGGATTCCAGTCTGCCCTCCGGGGGTCCTCTGGTTATTTCCACTTGACGCCTTCTTCAGCCGATGGACACTGGATTCTTAGGCTGGCACCTCCCTGATCATTCAGTTGTTATCCACACCAAGCATCCGTCCACATACATCCTCTATCTCTATTTTAATCACAATTGTTAATACAACAAAAGGGCGGGGAGTCTCTGGGTGCTGTTTCTGTTGTTAGAGTATTGCTTTGAGTCTTTGTGAATTGCTTTGAGAACAGACTCTGTCTTAGAATGTACTAACACAATTAGCAGCTTGCAAGTTTCACACATAGAGGGAGAGAAACAGTACCAAAACCCAAGAGACCTCTTAATTAGTAATACCCTGGAATTTAAACTATGGGGAATCAAACTCATTTGTGATTTTAATACAGAACTTCTTTAATAGGATCCAACAAGTTGAAGTGTAAGCTCTTGTGTCGTCTTTGTTCTTTGGTGCACCAAACACACTCTCAACATTCAATAAGTAATACGGTAGTAAATGATCTCACATGCTATCCATTGTAATGCAAGGGAGAGGGAAAATTCTGCCTTAGCTATATGCGTACAGCCATTGCGTATCTAAGGGCAGATCTTGGTGTGGAGTTACGAACTTTTAGTGCTGTTTCTGGATTTAGCCAATTTGAGGTGCACAAGTACGGCTGACCTTGGGAGTGTCACCTTGATCAGGATAACTCTCTTTTTTCTGTTCTCATTAGAATACCAACTTAGAAGTTCTAATGAATAATTTAAGCAACTGTGCACCAAGTCAAACTATGGGTTGTAGCTGCAATTTTCATAATAAAGTACTTAATATTACTACTCATAACTGAACACATCAATAAAACTCGCATCTTATCTCAATTAATATGCATTATTTTGTTGAGTCAGCGAGGCTTTCAGAAGTGCATCTTTGGGAGCTGGCCTCAGTGTTTCATAGCACCTATGGAACAGTAAAGTGTTAGCAGATTTACTGTCCATGTATGAAAACTAATGAACCTCTTAAAGGCATGCCATAAAAATGGTACTTTTTTGTACATCATAGGGATAGCTTGGAAAAGGAGGAAATTTGATCAGAAAAAAATATATAAAAGTAGTTTTATAAAAGCAAATTGGAAACAGATGAGCAACCTGCAGCAACAGTATAATGCAGGGTTCTGAAACTTTGCCATAGTGAGTCTCCCTAAGCTAAGGGGACAAAAACCTAACAATCCAATTATGCCTCCCCATAGTTTATTAAGACAACACAAAACGGAAAATCCTATCCTTTGCAAGAATGAGTAATAAAGCAGAGGGGCTTGGATCAGTGCAGTTATAATAAGAATATGAGAGTCAAAAGTGTTATTTTGCAGTTCTATTAAAAAAAAGAGTACAGATCTCAGCATCCAAAATAAAACTGTTGAGATTGGCTGTAGAAGTGACATAAGGGGTGGTTCTGGCATGTGTGTCTGGCCTGTGGCGATGACAGAGGCTCCCATTACATGGCACAACAGAGCAATGGTGTCTCCCAGTGTGCCCAGCACATGACTCAGCCTTCCTGTTCTAGGTGCACCACATCAATTGCTGGGGTGAGAGGAGAAGCAGGAGTCACTCTGATGCGCTTGTACATTGTCCCGCCAATAAAGTTATTGCCACTTGGAATACTGTGTGCAGTTCTGGTTTCCCATGTTTAAGAAGAATGAATTCAAACTGGAACAAGTACAGAGAAGGGCTACTAGGATGATCCAAGGAATGGAAAACCTGTCTTACGAAAGGAGACTCAAAGAGCTTGGCTTGTTTAGCCTAACCAAAAGAAGGCTGAGGGGAGATATGATTGCTCTCTATAAATATATCAGAGGGATAAATACCACGGAGGGAGAAGAATTATTTAAGCTCAGTACCAATGTGGACACAAGAACAAATGGGTATAAATTGGCCATCAGGAAGTTTAGACTTGAAATTAGATGAAGGTTTCGAACCATCAGAGGAGTGAAGTTCTGGAACAGCCTTCCAATGGAAGCAGTGGGGGCAAAAGACTCATAGATAGTAAGGTCAGAAGGGACCATTATGATCATCTAGTCTGACCTCCTGCACAATGCAGGCCACCGAATCTCACCCATCCACTCTTGCAATAAACCTCTCACCTACGTCTGAGCTATTGAAGTCCTCAAATCATGGTTTAAAGACTTCAAGGTGCAGAGAATCCTCCAGCAAGTGACCTGTGCCCCATGCTGCAGAGGAAGTCGAAACCCCCCCAGGGCCTCTTCCAATCTGCCCTGGAGGAAAATTCCTTCCCGACCCCAAATATGGCGATCAGCTGAACCCTGAGCATGTGGGCAAGATTCACCAGCCCAATACCCAGGAAAGAATTCTCTGTAGTAACTCGGATCCCACCCCATCTAACATTCCAACACAGGCCATTGGGTTTATTTATCATGAATAGTTAAAGATCAATTAATTGCCAAAATCATGTTATCCCATCATACCATCTCCTCCATTAACTTATTGAGTTTAATCTGGAAGCCAGATCAGTCTTTTGCCCCCACTGCTTCCCTTGGAAGCAGACGTATCTGGCTTCAAGACTAAGCTTGATGAGTTTATGGAGGAGATGATATGATGGGATAGCCTAATTTTGGTAATTAATTGATCTTCAACTATTAGCGGTAGATATGCCTAATGGCCTGTGATGGGATGTTAGATGGGGTGGGATCTGAGTTACTGCAGAGAATTCTTTCCTGGGTGTCTGGCTGGTGAGTCTTGCCCACATGCTAAGGGTTTAGCTGATCGCCATATTTGGGGTCGGGAAGGAATTTTCCCCCAGGGCAGATTGGCAGAGGCCCTGGGGGTTTTTCGCCTTCCTCTGCAGCGTGGGGCATGGGTCACTTGCTGGAGAATTCTCTGCACCTTGAAGTCTTTAAACCACTATTTGAGGACTTCAATAGCTCAGACATAAGTTAGGTGTTTGTTACAGGAGTTGGTGGGTGAGATTCTGTGGCCTGTGTTGTGCAGGAGGTCGGACTAGACTATCATAATGGTCCCTTCTGACCTTAAAATCTATGATTCTATGAAAAGTGAAACACTAACTCTGCCACTCTCTCTTTTCCAAGGCAGTTTTGAAAAGTCAGAGTGGAAAAATTTAAAATGAAAAGGGTGTGGGAGAAGGGGACACAGCATAATTCATTCTACAGTATTCAGTGGCAGGAATTGGAAGAGAAGAGAAAACAAAACAAAAATTTGAAACTATGAAAGTTTTCAGTTTTTGAAAATTTAAATTAAAAATAAAATTGTATTCCCAAAATACAGAAAAAAACATCAAAAATATTTTCTTAAGGCTTTTCCTGCCCTTCAAATGCCTATTTTTGGTGGGAAACTTTTTTGACCAAAAAATGTCAATCAGCGTGGAGCACGAGGACTGTGCAGCCCTTTCACTGCTTCTAGAACTAAGAAGGGATCCTAGGGGCCTCGCCCTGATCACCTAACTTGTTCAAAGCATTGACTGTCTTGTCTATACACAAGGACTCCTCGCTGTTTCGTCTATACTAGCTTGTAAGTGACGTTACTTGAAATGTGTTCGTCAAAGCATTTCAAAACATTCATCTTCCCAGTGTAGACAAATCTTAAAGGTGAGGAGGCTCTGGCCTTTCCTCCTTCCGCTTTGGCCTCTGGAGTTGAACAAGTATGTGGGACTCCGGAGGAGTTTCATGCTGCACATTCTCAAAGCACGGCAGAGTTCCCCCTCCAGCATACATACTCCTTGTGAAGAATTTGTCTAAATCAGCCTGTGTATCTCTAGGGATTACCCCACTGTGAAATCCTTCTGCACGACTCCTTAAATGTGTGCTGTGACCTACAAGACCCAATATTACACTAGACACACTCTGATGAAAGCTCTAATCTCTTTCAAAGTAATTTTTCTCTATGCCTAGATCTTTGTCTCGCTATATTTCTTCTTCTTTCACATGAAACTTTTATATTGTAATTGTGAGGAAACGCCTACTCTCATGACTCCTATATTAATTCCTCCAACCTACCATATATTATTTCTTACAAGCTCTCTAACACAAGGCAGTTTCTCACAATTGGAGTCTAAATGTTTAATATGACAGAGTCTAAATGTTTAATATGACAGAAGTTGGGATAAATGGAAAAAGATCTAGGTGCCGAGTGTAAATTAGCTTGAAAGAGAGTATAGGGATTCTTGGCAAGGTCTCCCAGCTGTGTAAATAATCTTGATCACTCAGGTGAGATACTGATGGAGATTGATGCAGTGAGATGAGTTTGCCCTTTGCCCTTCAGTTTCCCCTTAGTCTGTCGAGCACAATTTTTCAGGTGTGGTGTGTGTTTTTTTTTTTTTTTAAAGGCTTCTTTTACACCCTGAATGAAATCTGCACAGTAGAACTCAGGAAATCGGAGAACTTGCTAAATGTCCCAACTATGCCTGAGGGAGCTTTTTATTTAAGTTAGATAGTATAGCCTTTGTAGGCTGATACCAACAAACTTTTTTTTTTAACCTAATTTTTGTGGTTTGGTAGTTGATAATTCTCAATTAATGTGTATTTAATTTCTATCTGGCATAGATCCTAGCAAGTGCCCCTTTGCAGCCACCCACTAGGACTGCTATTAAACGAATTCAAGCCTTTGTGCTTTTGCATCCCCTGGGTTGTGTTCAACTTCTAGAGCCCCAGCAGGTTGCAGCACTGATTCCTCCCTTGGCGTATGGCATGTTTCCTGGGCAATGAATCTATCTGTTACCCCCTTCTTGGAAATGGGGCTCTTCAGCCTATCTGCTCTAGGCCTTAGGACCAGCACTGACCTCCCCACTCCCCATGAGATATCCAAGTTACTTCTGGTTATAGTTTAACTCTCTCAGGATCATGCAGTCATTGTGAAGCAGTCATTGTGAAGCAGACACCACACAGTTTGTACAGTCTGACACCTTTGTGATCTTTTATACTTAATCATGTAAAGCACAGGAGAGTACATCTTCTACAAAACTATAAACACTAAACACATGTCCCTACCTTAGTTTCCTCACCAATCAAGGGTATTCCTTGGGCTGGGGTCTGAGTCCCTTGGGTTGGCCAGAGTCCTTGGGGCAATCTTGGGTTAGGAAAGAAGGCAGGGCCCCTCTGCTCCATGAGGTTGCTACATGCTGGGTGACCTATCCTTTCTGGAGCCCCTCACCCAGCTCCTGTGACCTTGCTCTCTCTTGCCCCAGACTTCCTGTTCCTGTGTGTTTCTGTATTTAAGTCCCTCCTGGTCACCTGGCCTCTTTTCTTCTTCTCCTGGTATGTTTCCACTGCTTCTACCTTTCTTTTCCCTTCAGCTAAACTGGATTTCCAAGGCTTGAGCTGCTTTTTAGGATAACTTTGTGAGGTGAAAGTTGTGATGCTGTCTAAAGGGGAAGGTGACTGGCTTCACTAATATGGCACCACTTTTACAAAATTGTGATAAATCTTGTACAAAGTATGCCTTGTGAAGTATCACTGGAAAAGTAACCTGCTGAGTATTGTTATCTTGTTATAATGTGCATATAGACATCGTGTGTGTGTGTGTGTGTAGTTATTAAATTTTGCAATATAATTGTAACTGATGAATATTGTGAGTCTGAGAAATGCCCACAGGCTAGTTCAGGAATAACAAAGGAACTTTAAACAAGAGCTCCTGCATGTCCTCCCTGAAGACACTTCAAATGGTTTGTATGCAGAATGGGCAAACAAAAATTTGCAATTCATATGAAAAACTGGTGGCAAAGCATGAATGCCATGGAACCGCTTGACCCAATCACACAGCAAGGATGTTTCCAGCAAAAAGGGTCAAGATATAAAAGGGGAGAACTAAGGCCTCTGGCCACCATTTGTGACCCCATCTCTGGGCTGGAGAAATTTCTGACAGGGGAAATTTTGAACAAAAGGATTAAGGTTCCCCAAAACGATTTGGGCAACCAGAAGGATTTATAGAAAACTGGCAAATTTGACATCCCTGCTGTTGTTTTCGATTACATTCTTTGAGCCAGCTGTAATGTATTTTATTTGCTTTAATATGTTAGTAACTCTCATTCTTTTTCTTAGTTAATAAATCTTCAGTTAGTTTACTAAAGGATTGGCTACAGAGTTGTCTTTGGTGTAAGGTCCTGAGCATCCATTGACCTGTGGAAATGACTGGCCTCCTGGGGCTGGAAGAACCTAATGTGTGGTGATTTTTGGTTTTAATAACCTGTCATCACAGAAGTCCAGTTTGTCTGCGTGTCTAATATAGGCTGGAGTGCCTAAGGGGACTGTGTGTGCTCCATGTTAAGCTAGTATAGTGATCCAGGTGCACACATTTGTTGCTGATTTTGTTAAATCTAATTATAGATATAGCACCAGTGTTGGGGTGTCTGCTCAATTTTTTTTTTTTTGCAGTCTGACCTGAGATTAGCGCCCTCAGCTGTGATCCATACCAGGCACGGTGGCATAAGTACCATTGTTAATCTTAAGTATTTCTTGTTGTATCCATCTGGTATATACATGCTACAGGACCTGTCAGTAATGGTGGAGCTACATACCTATAGGCATTTGATACTGCAGTTTTTATAATACAACTTCAAATTATAAACCAGAATTCATAAATTGTAAAAACATATTCCCAAATTGTCATTCCATCTAACTATCTTCTTTCTAAATTAAATCAATTTCTGCAGTAATAACTTCAAAGTGTGATTGTAAATAACTCATTTCTGGTCACTTTTTTCATGCCACTCAAATATAAAGTCAGAGATTTCATTTTTGTCATAAGTGCATTTATGATGGTGATGGTATAATATGCACTGCATTTTCTATGTATTTCTCTTTCTGCTGTAAGAATCAGATGAAAGGTCAGGTTTTAAAGGGTATTCTCATTTTTCAGTTATAGAATTATGGTTTTTCTTTAGGACCTCCTCTCCCCGTTCTTTAAGAGAACCTGAACACAGCTATTCAGTTCAGTTATGGGTTTTATCGTTCATGTTAAGTGGCAACCATATTGCTTATATCTGTAAAACAGTATGCTGATAAAGTTGATATACTGGTGATTGGGATACAGTGCTATAATGTAATATTTGTCTGAAATCATACATCTACAGTTCGAAAGACATCAGAACTAAGAGGTATATCACTCAATGCCCCATTCAAGGAAGCCCAGTTTGAAAGACTTTTCTGTTTACAAAACCTATTACTCTGTTCCATTTATCAATTTTTTTTATTTCTCTTTTTGTCTTTTGCCTTCCTGCTTTGATAGTCACCATTCTACACTACTTAATGGCTAAATAATACAGTTGATCTCGGTGAAAACCTCCTGTTGTCATCACTGTGGATCATGAGTAGTATACGTCCCTAACTTTGTAGCCCTCACTCACAGACCACAATTAAAAATATGTTTCCACTTCCCTTTAGAATGAGTTTGAAATCCCTGATGTAGAATGATCCCTTCAGCTGAAGAGCTGATTAGAGAATGAGCCCTGTTTATATTCCTACGCTATGCTCTTTTGAGAGGGATAAGAAATTAAAAAATTAAGTAATAATTTTAGCTCCCCATTTCACTGAATGAGGTCTTATACAAAAGAATCATATCTGCTATTTTCCTGACCTGTAGAAGTTCTGCTTCTATCCAGTGTAAAAGTAAAATGTCTTGCTATTAAATGCTTTTTTTTAAAGAGAGAGATTTCGGATATTATCAAACTATGGGGTGTATGACTATGAAATTATTCCAAATGGTCTCCCATGGGCTAAGTTATCAAAGCTGTGCAACTAGATATTAGAGATAATAGCCTGTATTGAAACAAAATTCATTGTTCAACTTACATAAATGTATTTGAAAGCAATTGACCTCCAAAATTTGTTGAAAAATGGAAAATATAAAGTTTTTCCAATTAATCCTGAAACACCATAAAATTCACCCTAAAACTTAGGGAACCTACTGTAATTATACTTGTATAACTGAGATTGGGATGTGGCCCATTGAACCTTGCTGGATATGGGACATTCCATAGCCAAACTCAAGATATGAGCATGCATGGATTCACCCCTCTAGTGGCCCCACTCCAATATACAAGAACGTATCTAAAACAATGTAGGTAACTACTTGAAGTACCTTTAGTTTTGTTACCAGGCAACATAGCCAAGGTACTGATACTTCATAAGATGTGTTGTAGCCTGTAGGGAAATGAAATTTAATTCTTATGGTTCCTAGGTAGGGCACTGATGTAGATTTCTCATTTTTCTCTTAATTGCTTCAGCTCAATTCAGTTGAGCACCAACAAATCCCTGTGAATCGAATGGTAGTTGAGTATGTTCAAAAGTCTGCAGGATTGGGCCACTAGTGCTAACTTTTGGATGTGTGACTTTGCTATTATCAACCCAGATCAATGAAAATGGAAACTCTCTTGCCAAACTTCAAAACAACAAATCTGTTTCACCTTCGTTGTGATAAGGCTGCGTTCTGACTTTGTGTGAGCTCTGCAGTGATTTGTGAATGATATAAAAAATGAAAAATCCCCTTTCCACAGAAAGGACTGTCAGTACTGCACTTGGCTATTTGCAATGTACTCAGCCTTCCTATGTTTAGTTTGTTTAGAGACAGACAAGAGTGTACCAAGCTGAGAAATCAAGACTAGTTTAAAAGAGTTTGCAAAATAATTAGGGATTTTGTATTAAGGATTTAATTCTGGTTGAAAGAGGTGGTAAATCCTCCATACTTCATATATCCCTGATCATTGGGTCTCCTAAGTTTACTACGTGTTGATTTTCTTTTCCTGTCCATCAAACTTTGAGAAAATAAGTCTTTCTCCAGTGTCATCTGAATAGGAACTATTGTTTTTTCTCCTGCACTCTCAGTGTTGCCAACTCTTGCTATGTGGCGTTTTAGTAAAGCTCCATTTCCTAGAGAGCCATGTAATTCCACATTCTTCTTAGACTTTTCATATTTACGAAAGTTTCTAGTCTTCATGGTTGTATAGAACAGGAGGAAATCATGAACAGTAAAGGGTCAAAAACCTGATGACTGAGAGAGAGAGCCAAAATGTATTATTGATCTGAAAATGCCATCATTTTAAAGCCAATCTTCTGATTTTTGGGTCAGACTCACAATTTTTAACACTTGGGGTTGGTAATACTTCATCCTCGTAGGGGCTAATAATAATAAAGGAGTTGGCTTTAGCGTTTTTGATTGAGCCAATGAAATCTTTTTTCAGCCTTCCCTGTTTCTACCCCGTAATTGTAACTGGCTCCTATCCTCCATGATCACACCACTATGTGGCCTTGGGATTTTGGGGAGATGCTTTGGAGCACCACATACTTAACTGATTTTATATAAATGGGATGGGGAGATAAAGGTTTTTGGGGATCCCAGGGATCTAGTTGCAGGGGGAGTGAAACCTAGACGCCTGTGCTGGAGTCTGACATGTGCCAACCTGTTTTTTAAAAAGTGTTTCAAAGGACAGTTATTCCAATCAACTGGGGTGTTGGAGTCACTAACACCCAGCTACTGAAGTGTTTTGTGTGCATTCTTGTGCTGTATACAGAACTTTACAAATGTTAACTAATCGGTCACCTGGACGCTCAGGTGAAGACACTATTGTCTCCATTTTAGAGAGGGAAGACTTACACAGAAAGGGTAGGTGGTTTGTTATGGGAGTCAGTCAGAGCTAGCATTTAGAATGGGGAAGTCCACTGGTCTCAGTTACATGTTTAGTCCACTATGCCAGGCTTCCTTGGGATAGCTCGGGTAGCAGTAGCAGAGTAGTATGTGAGCTAAAGGGACTGAGTAGCAGTGGGGCTTCTGTATTGGGGTTTTCTTTATTGTTTAATAAAATGCCAGTTTTAAAGCTGTCCCTGATCTGGGAGTGTAACATTTGGCAAGCACAGGCAGGGGAGGATAAACTGCACAGATCTGACCTCTCTGAGAGATTAACCTATCTAGAAGCTGCTGGAGATGGTTCTAGGAAAAGCTGCCAGGGAAGATTTTATTATTTTTCAAGCACTGTGGCTGGGAAAGGGTTAGCGGACCTTTGCATGAAGGTAGGACTTTAATACGAGCTAAAAGATGAACATTTAAAAGAAATCTGTGACTCACTGGGCAATTCCATATAATAAATAGAAGGGTGAGAACCCTGTAAAGACGGTTCTTCCAGTTTGACTTTTGTTTTTTATGGCAGAGTTTTCAACATTGCCAGCAGAGTTCAGTTTAGCCTTTCTACTTGCCCTTTCCGCTGTGGGTGGAATGGGGTTGTGTGAGATGTTTCAATTTTACACTACTGCTGTAACCTTGTGAATAATTAATTTTCACCTCTGCCCCAGTCATGATGTATCCTTTTCGGAAACCAAATGTTATAACAGTCATTGAAGATCTTGTCTCACATAGTCTTGCCTGCCTTGTTGGCAATAGATTAGGCTTGAACAAACCTATTGAAATGATCCACTCTAAGATGTATTCATATCCTGCTTTACTCCTGTCTAGATACAAGACACATAAACCCCATTGACATCACATTTGGTTTACTGTAAACTCTGAGTCTGCACCTGTGGACCATAAAGATTACATTGAGAAATTGAAACAGCAGATGAAAGAAGCTTATGAACAAGCTTCAAAATGTTCACAAGTCTGTTGTTCGTGGAAAGAATCATAATGAGAAAATGCATGGTGCTGTTCTCAGGCTAGGTAACCGAGAACTTGTCTGGAATCTTTCAGAGGGGCGGGGCAGGCAAAAGTCCTATTGGGCAGATAAGGATCATGTAGTCCTTAAAAAGAAAAGGGATAGTCCAATCTATGAAGTAAAACCAGAATGTTTTATATATTAGTTGTTTACTGCAATCTTTTACTCTCCTGTGGATATAACACTATCCCCAGAATCACCACTGTGGAAGAGACAGAACAAGGCAAATTAGGCAATAAGAGATCAAAATAAGGACAGAAATTTAGATTCTGATACTGAGAGTAAAGAAGAACTACATTATGTAATGGTACCAGATACTGCCCGTGGCACAGAGACTCTGAACCCAAAGGCAAAAACATTTAATCCACATCTGGGAACCAAGGATTATGTTGCTCCTGTAAACTTGGAAACTGTTGATCAGACTGCTGTTCGTTCGCAATGGGTATGGAAAGACATGAATGCCAAAATGTGACCATGGAACCTGAAACCAGTAGTGCATAAAAGGACAGATCAGTAGAACAATCCACTGATAAGCAAGGTCGTCCAACCAGAGAGAGTAGAGTCTCACAGACACTGACATATGAACTGTCAGGGACACCTACTTATCAGTGTCTAATTCCAATTATTGGACTGGTGAATGCACGGTGTGGTTATCCTCATATTGGTATGGTGTGAGACAAAGTGCCTAATCCTGTATCTTACCCTGCATTCTATCTAAGACTGGTGCAACTTTAGTAAATAAAGTAATATTGACTTATGGTATGGCTACTGCTCTAAATTAAGTGTTCTTAAGTTTGTAACTGTTAATTTAGTACACTTCTCAATAGCTTGCCATATGCCTAGTGACTTGGAGTTATATCATTATACCATTGATCACACAGGAGGGATGAATATCTTTGGGGATTTAAGGTGTTCAGAACTGACAATTCAGTTGGATAGTGGAACTAAAATTACTTCAGGAACTTTCTGATTAATGTGAAATAAACTGAAGAGAGACTTAGAAGCTTCAGTCATCAATACCAGAACTTGTGACAGATGAGAGACCCGCAGTCTTCATTGAGAATGACAGCTATGAACTTGTGATATTCATGGACTCCTGCTAATAAGCAAAATGAATGGATTGTGTGTTCTATTTAGTTAATAGAAATGTCAAGATAGCATTATGTTTATTGGGGGGAGAATAGCTTTCTTAAGGGAATATCAGGATTAGTGTTACCTGTGCCCTGTCCCTTTTAAGGATTAAAGATCTGATGAGGGGATCAAAAGGAATAGCTCTGGTTGCAGCAGAAGAGTTGTGTGTGCTCTAAAAGGACTGAGAAGCTTGTGTATTTGTTTTTTTTATACTAAGTTTCATAAGTCTATCTTTAAAACTCTGCCTGGTCTGGGAGTGAAACAATCACCCTGCTCTCTTGCATGATGCTACTGCAGGTGAGATGGGAGGATGTGCACAAGTTAGAATTACCCTCTTGTATTTCTAGGGATCTCTGGCAAGGTGTTTTCCATGGGAAATCTTGGACTTTGGAGCTTGTTGCTTCGTTTACTCCAATAAAGTGTAAGTTTACTAACCTTCTGAGCACAATGTAAAGTCCAGTGTTTCACTGGAACTTTTGGAGAGGGGGTGTAGCTTATGGTGCATTTTTGGCCAGGCTGGAGTGAACCAGGGATTAGCAATAGTTTCATTTTTTTGCTGGGGGGTTAGCTGGCTTCTGCTGGTAGCGGTGAAACTCTGGAGGTTTTTGTTAGTGTTTTTTTTTTAATTCTTGTCAAAGGTGTCTAGAGCCTGGGATAGGGGCCTTTTCCAATATTCTTCCTTATAAATAAAGCCAAATGCTCATGTGATAGCTGTTATTTTGGTCAGTGATTAAACTGGGGACCTCCAGCGCTAAAAGCAGTAACTAGAGCTTGAGTGAAAGAGCCAAGCTCTCTAGCTGAGGGTGGTAACAGATTCTCATCCTGTGTGGACACAGAGAGGAACATAAAATGCATTCTCTCCAGCGGGTTATAGTCAAGGCTTGTCCACATGGAGTCGTAGGGTTATGTCTACACTTGGAGCTGGTGGTGTAATTCACAACTCAAGGAGACATACCTGAACTAGCTCTGATTGAGCTTGTGTGCTAAAAACACACTGGTGGCACAAACAGCGGGAGGGAGTAGCTGCCCAGAAGACATAGCCATCTGAGAGAGTAGGCATGTACTTGGGGTTGGCTAGGGTACATTCTAATCTATGGTGCCACTAGCCTGATGCACACTAAATTGCCACATGGACTTCGCTACCCTGCATTAAAAGTTCCATAGCATTTGATGTACTGTACCAGCACTAGGTCAAAGTGCACTATAGAACTTTTAGTGCCAAGTAACAGGGTCACAGCCGGTTAGAGCTCGGCAAGCTAGTGCATTGTAGACTTATTGTAGACTGCAGCTTGCTGCAGACTGACAGTGTAGACAAGCCCTCACACTTTCTAACTACCCAAGACTCTGAGAGGTTTCCAGTGGCTGGAATTTGGGTGAATGATTTATACCCTAACACAAATTAGTGGAGCAAAATATTTGCATTATATTTTAATTGTCTTTAGAGGAATTACCCCCTTTGGAACTTAATGATACTGTTTAACATTCTAAGCTCAAGTCTACTGTGCTCTCAAAGTACAGCTCTGCCTGTACTCTGAGTTGCTGTTTAAGGGAACTATAAATTCTTTAATATCAAGTATTTACACTTTCCTCTCAAAATAAATCTTTCAAGAGATTTAAGCTGTGAAAACATTATTACAAATTTTTGAATTTTTTTCAGCATATTGTTATTGATTTCACTTTGAGGCAGCTTTTAAACTTCATTAGCCTTTAAAAAAAAAGCTATTCAATCTTTATAGTTTATTTGAGCTACTGCTGTAATTTCTAATTCCCTGATATGTTTGGCCTAAAAGCTGTGTGTAGATTAAAGCATAAAGTTATTAGTTATTCTGATATTTTAATTTTCAACCAATTACGTTAAGATAGAACTATGCTTCTGTCATAAATATAAAGGGACGGCTAACCACCTTTCCGTATACAGAACTATAAAATCCCTCCTGGCCAGAGGCAAAACCCTTTCACCTGTAAAGGGTTAAGAAGCTAGGATAACCTCGCTGGCACCTGACCAAAATGACCAATGAGGAGACAAGTTACTTTCAAAGCTGGAGGGGTGGGTGGGGGGACAAAGGGTCTGTCTGTCTGTCTGTCTGTGTGATGCTTTTGCCAGGAACAGAAAAGGAATGGAGTCTTAAAATTTAGTAAGTAATCTAGCTAGATATGCGTTAAATTTCTGTTTCGTTTAAATGGCTGGTAAATAAGTTGTGCTGAATGTGATGTATATTCCTGTTTTTGTGTCTTTTTGTAACTTAAGGTTTTGCCTAGAGGGAATCTCTGTGTTTTGAATCTACTTACCCTGTAAGGTACTCACCATCCTGATTACAGAGGTGATTCTTTTACTTTAATTAAAATTCTTCTTTTAAGAACCTGATTGCTTTTTCATTTTTCTTAAGATCCAAGGGTTTGGGACTGTGTTCACCTATGCAAATTGTTGAGGATTTTTATCAAGCCTTCCCCAGGAAAGGGGGTGTAGGACTTGGGGGAATATTTTAGGGGGAAGACGTCTCCAAGTGGGCTCTTTCCCTGTTCTTTAACACGCTTGGTGGTGGCAGCATAAGGTCCAAGGACAAAAGGTAAAAGTTTTTACCTTGGGGAAGTTTTAACCTAAACTGGTAAGAATAAGCTTAGGGGGTCTTTCATGCAGGTCCCCACATCTGTACCCTAGAGTTCAGAGTGGGGAAGGAACCTTGACAGCCTCTCTGGGAGGAACCCATGGGAGAGGGCCAGAGGTTCTGCAAAACTTAGTTTCTAGGCAATTGTTGAGGGGCTTAGTGTTAGACCACAGTTTCGACCTCCCTACTGTGTGGATCCAGGGAACTGATGGAGAAGGATGTACCATTGAGGCAGAAAGCACCTCCAGGATACTCTGCTAGCTCCTGTTTCCCACTGGTAGCAGAAATCCATGATAACCTTGGTCGAATCTGCTGATAGTGTGCAGTAGCAAAGGAGACCCAGAAGGCGTTGATGGTCTTTTCAGCAGTATTAATTCTCAATTAGATTTCTGCAGGGAAATTCATAGGGAACGGAAGGGAAGGTGCCACAGAGTGGTGAGAGCTTCAACACCGCTGAGAGGCTTTGCATGGGTTCCAGAGTTTGGAAGGGATGGGGCAGCAATATCTCAAAAGTGTCCTTCCTTTTATCTCTATTACAGTAGCACCTAAATGTCCCAACTGAGATCAAGGCCTGGTTATGGGAGGCATTGAACAAACAGATAATAAGGCTAGCCCTTACCCTGAAGAGTGTAGTGTCTACAAAGACCAGACAAAGGGTGTAAGAAAGAAAGTGATATCCTCATTTTACAGACAGGAAATGCAGGCACGGAGGCTGGAATTTCCAAAGGAGCCTAAGGAAGTTAGGCTCTGACTCCCATTGAATTTCATTGCTCATTCAGTGACAAATTCTGACTTTTCTCAAAATCCTAGCAAAAGAGATTAAGTGGTTCAGCCAAAGTCATACAGGAAGCCCCATAGAATCAAGAATTGAACTCAGATCTCCTTTCCCCCCTTTCTATTTACCCAAGGCTTTGCTACGCATGAAATCTAATCTGAAATAAGGTAGGGTGTGAATTTAGAGTGGCCTAACTATTCCTATAAAATCCATGTGGGGATGCTCTTATTTCAGAATAAGTGCTTGTCTACATGGGGAGTTGTCCCAGAATAACTCTTCTTGATTCACTCCATATGTGGCTGTAAATGTGGAAATAATCAGAACTAGTTAATCCACTTGAAATTCATAACCTACTTTATTCCAGATTAACTTCCATGTGTAGACAAGCCTTGAGAGTACATTATTCTGATTTAGCTTAATACATAGTAGATTAAGTTAATTTGGAATAAAACACTGGTATTCTGGAATAAGAGCGTTCACAGATGGACTCAATCAGGAATATCTATTCTGGAATAACTCTGAGAGAACTGGAACTGAATCCCCTCAGTTCACAAAAGTGAGGCTCCATCCTATATCATCCAGTTAACAAAACTAGTTTGATAGAGTTGTTTTAATTTAAGTGGGAAAAGTGGAAATTGTAAAGTAAATTAAAGTTTTAAAATGGAGCAACTTCCAAAAGTAACAATTAGAACTCTTCTTCCAATCAGACTAAAATTGTTGTGTGTCCAGTACTTCCTGTTGCAATAGCTGTAGATTTAATAGCACTGCAATTTTTGCAGTTAGATCATTAAATAAGACATCTTCCATGACACTTGTTGATGCCCATCTCCTTTTGAAGCACTGTTGTCATAGAGTACATTTTCAGTTTGGTAGCAACTGACTAGAAAACAGTTTATATTTCATTTCAGTAATATTTGTTTTATGAAACTGTAATCTAGGCCTAGTTCAGATTACTTTCCTCCAACTCAACACTTTTGCAACCATGGTTTTGTACCTCTTCAGTGTTGCCACACCAAGCTTACTCTATTAGAGCTTATTTTGGATTGGCATATGTTACAAATATAAAAAACACTAAAGTAATATATCCATGAATGACTAGGAACTGTAATGTTGTCACAATGCCGAACACCAGGGCCACTTGGAATTTTCTGGTGAGAGTGGAGATAGAATTTGAATCCCCCTGTTACAAAAGGCCTCTTGAGCTAAAGGAGAATCTCCTCTACTTTTCACTAGAATAGAGGTTATGAGAAACAGCTGAGCAGTTCTGATTCTGTGTTGAGTAAAGATCTATGATAAACAAATGTATTAGCCAGTTGGTTACAAAAATCGCAGTATGCAGAGTCGTTCATCTGAAGGTGCTTTACAAAAGGTGGGTAAATATTTTATTTCCATCTTATAGATGCAAAAATGGCATTATGTGACTTGAACAAAGTAACATAGTGAGTCATTTTCCCCAGACAGGCACAGGTCTCCTCTGTCCTAATAACCAAACCATACTGCCTCCAGTGGCTAAATAAATCTTATAATAAAAATATCCTTTTTGATCCACCTGAGCGCACCATTCAGGCAGATCCTTTTGTAGGAGCTAGCTTTCATTTTTTATAGATTATTGAGGCCTCCATCAGTTCAGTATTTTGCCTGTTTTCAAACTATAATATTTGACAAAAAAATCCAGAGTAGATTTAATCCAAACATAAAACAGCTACTCTGTGTTCACCAGTTTCATTAATTGAGTGTATAATTTTAAAGGTCCATTGTCCTCTTGAAGCTGAGATCTTATCAGTAGGTTTTATAAGCAGAGTTGACTGCTTGCGGAAAAAAATGACTGCATCCAATAATATTTTAAATGGAAAATCTCAAAATATATCTTAAGGGACTACAAGGTATACCAAGAAGCTCAGTGATTATTTGACTACATCAGGACATATTTGCTGACTGTAAGCGGGTATTTCCTCAGATACTCTGAAATATACCATGATCTTGAGTAAGCCCCAATTTAAATAAAAAAAGATCTGCAAAGGAAAAGGGAATGGGTTTGTTCCTTCCCATTCTCAACCCCCTTGTGATTTATAAACTTGAATTTGTGGCCTGTTTTGCTTATTTTTGATACGTGAAGGTCTGAAAGGCTTTGGGTTTTATAAACAAAAATCAAGTTTCTTGCCTACAGCCCTTTCCTGGAAAACTCTGACAACTAAAGAGCTGATATGATTGAAGTATCAGCTAAACCACACACTTAAATCTGATTGAGGACAAAAACAATTTTTAGTCACCATTTCAAATTATTTTTTGTTTTTAGTGGGTATTTAACTCATACACTTTAAAACAATAGGGAGAAAAAATATTAAAGATTCAACTCCTTCCCCCTTTCTAATTATGACTGAGATGTCAAAGTCTACATCTTAGAATGCCAACAAATCTTCTAGTAAAATTAGGCGAGACTAGATTTGGCCTTCTTGATATATCTTAAGTTTTAAAAAAAAGTAGGAGGGATGGGGGAGTGGGGAGAGAACCACCATAATATAACAAACGTAGGCCTTTTTTATATATCAAACATAAGGAAAAAGGGGGTGCATTTATTTCTTCCCTTGTCATGTCACTTATTAGATTAGCAAGTCTAAAAGCAAAATCACATAAAAAAATTTCATACATTATATATCCTGATTGGTTGAGTGTTGAGCCACGATGGGGATGTGGATGTTAGAGCCCCATGAAGAGCGCTTCGTGTAAATGGAGGGAGATGGTGGGAATTCTCTTCAAAAAGAGTATGCCAAGTAAACTTAAGTACAAAGTGTACAAGATCATGATTGGCCAGCTTTCTGACCCATACATCATGGGTGGCCTAATAAGGAAGGACTGCTTTGTGTTGTCAAAATGAGGCTGATCAGGTGGATGCTGGTTAAGATGAAAGCTGATAGGCAGTGAAACAGTCTGAGCCATGATGCAGGTAATCCCCATCATGGAAAAACTGTGAGGGAGTATAGACTGAGATGGCTTGGTCATGTGAGAAGAAGAAATGTGGATATGTTGGTTGGAGAGAACATAGATATATTACTTCCGTAGTCATGAGACAAAGACAGTGAGTAAGATCTTAGAAAAAGGTGGGTTGAGATGCTGGAGGAGGATGGTGTTAGCTTGGAAGACACATTTGACAAGAATGTGTAGAGACAAAGAACAAGTGCCGCCAATCCAATTGACGGGATAAGGCAAAGAAAAAGATGAATATATATCTCGATCATGTAGGAAAGGTATTTAGGTATGTGACTATTTCTCAGTAACAAAACTAGTACAATTTATTTGTGTGCTAAAATGTCAAAATGACTTCAGTCAATTTTACAAATGTTTGGGACATGTTTCACACTGAAGTTAAAGGGCCCGATTCTCTGTTGCCCTGAATTATGCAATGCAAAATGAGTTAAAACGCTGGAATAATAGGTAGCATTTTTCACTCTTTTTGCACTGGTGTAAATTACTACAACAAGGGGGTGCAAGGCAATTGACTGTTAGACCCAAATATTTTTTCCTTTAAATATTCGCTCGAAAAGAAATGAACAGAAACCTCGAACAGGACCCTATTAAAATTACAGCACACTTTTCAACCTGGAAAGCCAAGTCTGTTTGTTGGAGTTCTAGATGTGTGTTCACTTTCCATATCTGATTTATAGAGGCAGCAAATCTCATCCTTTTATCAGACTGGATGTGAATTATGAAAGAAAAGGAGATTTGGATTTACAATTTTTTCTCCAGTCCCGTACAAACAAAACATGCCTCTAACCGTTCACAGCCATAGTAATTATCTTTTTAAGCTCTCTTGTGGTCCCAGGCAATACTTTTCTTCTAGATAGTCTTGCAGTGACAGCAGCCCGTTAACTGTAGCACATCTTTTTCTGAGGCCTTCCTCATAAAAGGCTGAGAGAGATAACACAGAAAGAAGATGGGCTGTCAGGAAAATTGATGGTGGGAAAGAAGCTCTGCTTTTTTTATTTCACCAAGCTCACAGAAAACGAAGTGCCTGGTCAGTTACTTAAATATTTTCTACTCTACTGGTGTTAAGAGGTATTTTGTGTAAAGCAAATCAAATTAATTACATGCAACACTCAGCTACAGACTTTTTCCACAGCGAGATGGTAAATTCAGTCAAAGAGAAATCAATATCTTGGGGCCATGGCTGCAGCGCTGTGCAAAAGCCCTTTAAAGTTTATTCAAAGATTTTTTTTTTTTTGAACAGGTGCGAGAAAATGGTTTCCTTCTTCCACTTTGCAGATGCAGTGAAGCTAGGTACTTAGAATTCAGCCTAAATGAAGCTGGCACATTGGAAGCTGGTGCTAAGGCATCTTTCGATAGGCATAACTCAAGGAAGATAGTGTTTTCAAGACAGCAATTGGTCGTCACACTAATGGCCAGAAAACTTTCAAATTTCTTCTCTTGTTTGGAGAGGAGAGTAAAGGAGGGGTATTCTTTTTATTTTTCAGAGAGTTTTTGTTCCATAAAGACTTAACTGTGTGCTATGGAGTTTGCATACATAATATTTTTCATTAAATATTCAAATTTAGCACCGCTTTGTGTGACTGGCACTGCCTTCTTGTCACTCTTTCCTGAATAGGACTTGAACTCCCATTGCCCCTAATGCCTTTGTTAATATTAATGATCACGTCCCTAGTGTGTGAACAAAATTAGAATAGCTGGGGTTAATAGGCAGAAAGCATACTAACCATTCGGAAAGGGCCTGGTCCTTTACCAGAGAAAAGGCTACAGATAAAAACTTTCTACTTGGGAGGTCGGTTTGTGTGTACATGTGTGTCTGAACACAGTCCATTAATTTACAGCTGCTACTGTTGGTAAGAAGAACGAAAGCTGCCCTAAGAGAATTGATATTGAGATAAAACCTTGTTTATTTAAGCATTCATTTCTTTTGGAGCTACTTTCTTTGACAGTAACTGTCATATAGCAAAGTAGCTCCGGACTATTCTAGAAAAGTCGTAGCACTGTGAAAGCCTTGAGTTCAGTGACCAGTTTCAAATCAAAATGAATGAGGTAGAGAGAGAATGTGAGCCCGTGAGTTCTTGAAAGATTCTCTCGGTTTGTTCATGTCTCTTTGCAAAGATCCTCATTCTTCCATATGATGAGCAAGCCCCATTGCCCTTCTTATGATTTGTGCCATACCTCACAGCCCCTTGCTTACTTTTCCTCCTTTAGGTTTTGGGGCTGACTTGCTTAAATCTCTCTCTCAACAAGGTGAATGTGAAATGGTTGCTGATTGTTTCCATTGGGACAAACACTCTCCCCACATACTCGGGATGAGAGTAACTCCCACAGACTTCAGTTGAAATTATTTTTATCCTGTGGGGGACAATATGACCCCTGGAGTTTGACTGCCAGAGGGAACCCAAAGTGTTGTGTTAATGATACAGGAGTGACTGAAATCCCTGTTGGTTACAGTGTGCCACACTCAACTGAGTACATTGAGCCAGGTTGACAGAAATCACAACAGGGATGGAATGGCAGTACTGAATCCTCCTTTTACCCCCACCATGCTTAGACCATAGGAGAATAGTATTTCTAACTTAGCCTGCAAAAAAGTGAAACTTGTCTTCAGCGATCTCTGATAAAGGTGGAGATGGGAATTATATGCAGTACATGTGGAGATACTTCAAGGCAGGTCTCTTGTACAGGTTTCAGTGTAGTTAGGTAGGAGTCTGAGGCTGTGTGTGCTGAGGGTCCAATTTACCTGAGCGTTGGAGGCAGATGGCTAGAAACAAGCCATATTTAAAACTAACATAACATCATTCTGAAAGCCATTGGTAAAGGGTAATACATGACTATATGTGCGCAGCTAAAGAGCCCAGTAAGTGTTGAGACTGTCAATAGATTCTACGTTGGCTTTGAATATTGGCTAGTACTATATCACTAAAGGGCATATTGTATGTAGCATTAAATGCTGACGGAGAACAGCCTTTTTCCGGTTTATAGTTCCATTTTGCTGTAATATCGTTTTGCTTGTCTTTCAAATTGCACTTCAATCTTTGTTCAAGACTTTCTGATTTCTATTCTACAAGTGATGAATTTTTCTAGAAGAGCCTAAATCAGAAACTGAATTTCTTTGGGATCTTATTATCCTAGCTTGGAAAGGATAATGCATTCATCCCAAGCTGCACATACCCAGCTATTATTTAAAGGTTTTTTACTTGTAGTCCTAGAAACATTTTGAGCGTCTGCGTCTCTCTCCCACTAGGGGGAAATTCAACAAGAGGCTCTGCGGAACATAGCGTGGCAAGGGTGGTGACATTTTTCTCAGCTGATTTAAAATAATGAGCCTTGAGGGAGGTGTTATGAAGAAGCAATAAGAATCTTTAAAGGTCATGAAATAAGTCTTTATCTCCTTACCCTTTTCCTACTCCTCTCCCAAAGTATCTCATGTGAATATACACCACAGACTTCTTCAATATCAAATGGAGAGGATTCAGTGATGCAGATATTGGTGGATGGTAGATTATCCTTCTGTATTGTTGCCCCATCTGCTCTCTTAGCTTCCTGCACTCTTGCACTCCTGCCATCTGATCTTGTTTGACCTTCAGACATAGATCAGTTCTCCCTGTCAATGAAATGGCTGCTCACTTGACTTTGTCTTCATTAAACACTACCTCTACTCCTCCTCCTGACCTTTTTGTGCTTTTAACACTGTTATTCACATCCTTTTTTGGCATCTTGTTCTTCCTGTGCTATCATGATACTGATCTATCTCTATGATCATTGCTTCAGTGTCTCCTTCTGTAGGTGGTCCTACTCTTTTCACCCAGTGTGTGTTTATTTCAGGGATCTGTCTTTTGGTCATTCCCCTCTTTTCTCAGCTTACACCATATCTTTCAGTGACCTCATCATTCATGGGGCTTTAGTTAACACTGCTAATCCCTGTGGGGTTTACAAATCTGTTTGTTCACACCTGAATTGTTTTTCTTTATCCATTCAAGTCTGTCCCTCTGATGTTTCCTCTGGATACTATCTTGCTCTGAATTAAATTTTTTCACTCCTTGTGGGAGAATGTCAGAGCATAATGGTTTGTTATTACTAGATTATATTCAATTATAACTCTGAATTTTTTAAAAAAAGAATGGTTCTATTTTCTGTATACAATCATTGTTAGTATTTGAAAAGTATTCTGTTACCAAAAAAGTCTACATAGAAATGAAGCCAAAGGAGGAAAGATGGAAAACTTTTCTGCCAATATAAATTACTCTATTAAAAAAAATCAGACTCCCTTTCTTTCCCCAAAAACATACCTGCCTTTTTTTATGAACGTCCTGTCACAGGCACTTGCAGAGATGTTGACTGAGATGTCCTTTTATTACTGGATGTCCTTCTATGTTTTTTTCATTACAAATGCAGGAGAGGCAGTGGTTCTTGTATGTTCTTAGAAAGTGGGTTCTTGTATGTTCTCTGATTCTCAAATTTATCAGTGGACCAATTGGTCTGGTCTTTTAATGCATATCATGGACCTTTAATTCCAAAATATAAAAATAAGTTGGGATTTGACTTAGCTGACACAGCAGAAGGCCCCAAATGCCAGGGTTCTGTCTTCCTGGTTCTCAGGAGACCAGCTGCCTTCTAACGCAAGAGTAACATCTTATGTGGACCCCATGAGAAAGCATATCAAGTCAGATCCTCGGTAGTTATAAAGCAGCTGGAATCTCATGTAGCTACACCAGTTTACACAAGCAAAGGATCTGTGTCACTATCTCTAGGCCCAATACTGCACCTGCAAACAAAGTAAATAAGTTGTTACAGAGGTTTTTGGGGGGATAAAATGTTACCTCATCTGGACTTCTCAGGCAGCAATCATCTTTCTCAGCCAGTCCTGTTCCTTTAAGAAGCCTTTCTAGTTAATGTTGTTTTTCTTTTATGGTTTTGGTTTTATTTTTATTTTGGGTATGCTGTTTAATACCCTGCATCAAGTGTCATCCCAGGCCAGTTTCCTTTATCCTCCAAAGTCCCAAACAACAAATATTTTGTGGCTTAATGCAGCTCACTCCAAAATCAAGCTTAAGGTGTGATTCACATCCGCCAACCCCCAATGGGAAACCTCAGCCATTGATCAGAGGCAGCGTTAGCCTGCCAATTGTATTCACCTCTTCTGACCCAGACATTCACAGCCTCCTTCATCTTGCTATGAGATTCCTTCTATCCAGCAGTCACATGTCCTTTAAAAGCCCCACACTTCGTAACAGCAGCGGCCATATATCCTGACTGGTTCCTCCTTGCCTTTGCTTTTGTAGCACATTTGATAAGAAAGGCCGTGTCCCAGGATGGACCTGCCGAAGATGGAGTGATGGAGGGTGAAAAGTTTCCACATCAGACTCCTTAGTTCCTGCCAGGGGATGGGGGATGATAACCTCTTTCCTACCATTGTTTTTGGGGAAGGTTATTCTCTGAAGGAGAGAGCTAAGTTGTCGGGAGTGTCATGTTCCTGGTAGGGTCTCCCCAGAGAAACAGGTCTGAGGGGAGATCCCAGACAAAGCACAGTCCAATCCCGCAAGTCCTCAGTGGTGGATCAGGTGGAAGAGGGTCCTCAGCTCTCAGTGGCTGTGAAAGCAGATGAAGGCTGCAGCAAGTGGAGATCTCCAGTTGTCTTGGACTTTCCCTGCCACTGCGGCCAAGACCTCCAACTTGTCATGATTACGTTGTCGCTGTAGGCGCACCAGCTTCCCCACGTTAAAAGAAATCATGTGCAGGCTTCTACCATGGGAAATAACATCTTGCATCGGACTCCTGAGTCATCTCAGGACCCATATGTAAATCCATGGTAGAGATCATCCTCTAATCGAGGGATCACCAATCAATCAATCTCTGAAGGAGAGGCCTGTGTCCCAGTTATTGCAGTTCATGATTGCCTGAAAATCCCCATCCACCTGAGCATCACTGAGTCATCCAGGGAAAAAACCCACCACTGATGGCAGGATGAAGGGCCAACATGCATATTTGTGCAGAATTTACTCTCATGAGGAAGTTCCACTGAATTAAATGGAAATTCAGTGGAACTACTTACATGAGCAAAGCTAGGTGCATGTGTATTCACTGTTTCAGGTTCTCAATCAGCAGGTTCAGAGTCTCTCAACATAGTTCCTGATTCCAATTCAGAGCTGGGCGGAGCACAGACTTAAAAAGGCAAGTCTGCTGAATGCCTAGCAGAGAAATCCCAGTCTGCTATAGAGGGAGGTGCTTCCTTCTGTGATTCAGAGTAGTGCACGAGACTGTGGACCTCTAGAGTCCCATGGGTGTTCCAGGGGCCAGCCATCATCCATGGAGCCTACTTCCTTCTGGAACAGAGAGGAAACAGCAGTAGATCAGTTCTGTTTCTGCTCTAGCACTACCCCCTCTCTTCTGAAATGTACAGTAACATTGTGGGAAGAGATAAAATGAATTGCAGAGAGAATCCTGTCTTCTCTGACTCATCAACTAAAATAAGAGGTTGTCAAGAAGGGTCTCTTACAAGATGAGGACACAAGTTCATGCAGCTAGTCAGACCTTTGGGGAGAATGTGCTGCAGGAATCCAAGAGAGTAATGGACAGGAAGTCAATGAAGGAGTAGGCTCCCTCTGCTACATAGGTAGGCAACTTGGGTCACCAATTATTTAAAGAAACTGAGCCTTATTCCAGCAGGGTTTTTGTAATTGAAACATATCTTGCAGAATGTTTTATGCTGAAAGGTTTATGGTGACTAAAATATGACTTTGTATTATATTTTGAGGTTGATTCCTGTTGAGGATATATTTTCATTCTGTGGTATTGGCTATTTGCATTTGGGTGTGGAATTGAGGACAGGAGAGAAGCATGGTGCAGTGTGTGGGTACAGTCCCGTGATTTCAAGGGAGTGGTGCCCACTTACACCAGCGGTGAATTTGTTCTGTGGTTTATTTGAATTACCAAGGAGGGAGGGCACTTTTCCTTAGCATGCTGTTGCATATGAGAGAATGTGGAATATTTGTTTTGTTGTAGAATAGAGTACATTGTGTAGAGTATCTTAATTCAATAATCCCCAAAGCTATAAAATGTGATACCTTATCAAACACAGCCCTGCATATCAGTTACACGGGCAAAATAGTGTGGCAATAGTAAGTGTTGTCATTCAGAATATCCAGCAGAAGCAGGTAGGCAAGATGGTCTTAGGCACAGTGGAGAATTTTTTGCCACCTCTGTCCCCACCAGAAAAAAAGGTGGTGTTGGGAATGCTTAAATTAATCACATTCTAACAAATGGGCCCTAGTACAGAGGATTGAATTAATATGAATCAAACATATGTATACTTTTTGTCTGAAGCTGTGTAGGGTCCCCCTTTTGCTGGTCTTTCCCATAACTTTGTTTCCTCCTCCCATTCTCTCTCCTTTTCTATTTTACTTTTCATCTTTCTGCCTGGTTTTCCCTTTTATTATTTTGCTTCCTCTTCCCCAAGTCCATTCTGTCCCTATCTCTCCCTGTTTCCTAGGCCCTTCCCCACTACTCTCTCTCCCTCCCACCTTGTTACCTTTTTGTCCCCCATTCTCTTTTCCCTTTCACTTCCCACTCCTTTCCCTCCATCTCCTTACTCTTACATTCCCCATTTGGGACACCCCAGAACAAACACACTCTTTCCACTTACCCATTGTCATCCTTCCGTATTCCCCTTCGCTACCCTTTCTGCATCTTTCCATTCTTTTGACTGCTTTTCCCTCCCCTTCTCTTCCCTTTAAGTCTCCTTCTCATAGGTTTTTCTCTGTCTCCCTTTCTGGGCTCTGTCTGGCCAAAATATCCTCCTATCCAGGCCATGGATTTCCAAGTGGTACAGGATACATATTTTAGCCATTGCTTGTATAGAATCTATTTTACAGCACTAATTGTCTGTCAGTGGTGGGGCGTGCAAGGCATTTCGTCTGCCCACTATGTGTGCTGAGATGCAAGCAGGTAACCTATGTGTGCTGAGATGCAAGCAGAAGATGAGGAGAGAAACAACTGCTATTGGCTGGCCTGAGGTGGCAGGAGCAGCAGACAGGAAGAGAAAGGGCAAGCAAGCACATGGAGGTGATATTTTTTGGCACCTCCTGTGATATGGCACCCACAGATGGCCTAAAATTTGGCTTATGTCATGACCACCTCTGCCAGCACGGAGGTCTCAGGAAGCTTTCTCAGTTGATAGCACGGGTGTTCTGAGGGATAAAGTCATTTGGCCTGTCACCTAACCCTCATGCAGAAATGTTGGGACAGGAGATATTGAGATGCTCCAATCCACAGTAAGCTTCATTCAGCAGTAGTGGCCGGTAGCATCCCTGTTCTATCTAGAAGATGTAAAGTAGCAGTGCTTGCTGGTCTTCAAAGGTGCCAGAGCTCAGTTTAGCACTGACATATCCATCCAAAAACCAACCTGAAGACACAGAGGGTGTGTGTGTGTGCACACCTAGTGTTGTGTTTGCAGTAAGAGTAGTAGAGTCTAGAGGACACAAGGTAACAACTGAGTGCTGGTAAGTTCAACTGCATAAGCAAACTCAAAGATCTACGATGTTCTGATTTTATTCTAGAATTGTCCAGCAGGATAGTGAACGACCTACTTGAACAATGAAGCACAAGACAGAAGCCTTTCAAAATCAGATGACCCTTACTGGCCAGAAATATCCTGAGCAAGTTAAGCTTCCTTAAAACCAATGTTGTTAGGTGCCCACGCATATCCCACACTAGACAATGGGGGACATTTCATTTTCATTACATGGTATTTTGTCTGAAGAACTTACAGGGCAACCTGTCTCGGTGTTTCTCTTTTAAAATGATTCACACTCACACATATGATAGCAGAATTTTAAAATAAATATAACAGATACAAGGTAACTAGTTATCTTTGAAATTTAGACCTGAGGAAGGTTGTTTTTTGGCAGCTTCCTCATCATTATATCATTTAAATGACAAATAAGCTGGTACTCATTCTGAATATGTGCAATAATTAATCCTACTTGGTTTCCCAAATCTTCATTAAAAGGCTGAAGCAACGAGTGTCATCTGCAGAGGACTCAAGGCAATTTGTTACAGTGCCGTTCAAACAGTGTTCTTTTTTTCTGGTTTCGCTATTTAGGCAGTAGATGTTCCTACTTCTCTCTCCGTTAGTAAGAAAAACATTTTATTTTTAGTTTAAATTTATAACAGGCTGCAGAAGGATGTGTGAGCTGTAGCTCTCCAGTAGAGTAGTGTGTGTAATCCCTTGTGCCAAGGAGCATTGTGTCCTGAATAATAATGACTTTCTCTAATCTCTTGTTTTAACATCA
The DNA here is from genome assembly GCF_965152275.1 of Natator depressus. Lineage (NCBI taxonomy): Eukaryota > Metazoa > Chordata > Testudines > Cheloniidae > Natator > Natator depressus. The sequence continues at coordinate 39,610,304 of NC_134239.1, read as the reverse complement.
TGTTTTGAGCTTTTTAAAATGTGTTGGGAAACGTCACTAAAACACAACTACTTACGCTTTTAACTGCAGCTAACAAAAACTTGATGACTTTTAAACCCAGGTTTCCATCTCTAGCTGTAGTATTGCAAACCTCATGTTTGTAATACCTACATCCTCTTTCTGCTACCCTGTGAAACCAGGGACCCAATTCTCCACCACATGTTACAAGTAATCCCCATTGCTTTTAAGACAAGTGAACTCCCTTTGAGACCTCAGTCTTGCAATCTAGCCCATGACAGGGCTCGCTCAGCTTTCCATCACGAAGTGGTTACACTGAGTTCCATGCAGTGTATTGTGTGAAGGGTCTTTCCGATGAGATGTTGAAAACTGAGGTATTTGCATGGATATTAAAGATGCCGTGGGGCTTTTTGAATTGACAAGTGTCTGACCCCATCCTTGGCCAAGATTTTCTCACCATTGTTATGTCAAGTGAATAGATAACTGTCACTTTCTGTTCCTGAGATGGCACACGTGTGTGCGCGCTCTCTCTCTCTCTCTCTCTCTCTCTCTCTCTCTCTCTAATATATCTAGAGCTAGAGAGAGAGACACACATACATGTATGTATAATATATTTTTGTAAAGTGCTTTGGTATACAAGTCACTATATAAATATAAAATAATATTCTGAAAGAATAGGGTTTATTCCACCAGCTGGGGAAAAACATAATCACCATGGAAACCATAACTCTGTTAATCCCTTCAGTGGTAGAGGCTGAAATGTCCATTTTGCTTTGGTGCCTGCCAGCACCTCATATATCATACTGAACCATCAGGGAGCTTCAGGACTTGGAGAGAAGGCAGTAAAGTTAACAGGGCCATTCAGGCCTGTGTGAGGATTTAAATAAAGGGAGTGGAGAAGTAGCCAAAGTCTGAGAGATTCAAGCTTGAGAAGGAGGGCAATGGAGGTGGCAGGCAGAGCTGTCTGGGAATGGCAGGCTTTAGGTGGAAAGTGTTTCAGGGGTGGGAACTGCCGAGTGTTGGTAGTGGGGAGTAGTGGCTGGAGCTATTAGCAAGCTTGAGGCTTTTGGGAAAAGGCAGAAGAGGGAGTGGGAAATAAAAGGGACTGGAGGGGAGGCAGTAAGGGGAGGTGGGAGCTGTCAGAGTGGTTCAGGTGTGTGAAGGAATGACAGTACTGGGTGCAAACAGAAGTCGGATCCATGGATCTGTCAGTCATTAGCAAATGCATATTGGAACACAGTATGTGAGCCTTTATGAACATATTCATGGACTTCTGATTCCATAATTCAGTTGCCTGATATTTCTTACAGTGAAGAAAACTAATTGTATAGTCATTAAAAAATAAAATCATGAGGCTAGTGAAAGCCTTCAGATACTTAATAAGTACTGTTTAGTGACTTTGTGATGCAAGTTTTCCTTATCTAACTGTTTTGTCATGGCCTGACCAAATCCGTTATTAAACTCACTGATTACAAGTTTAACTTTTTAATAGAATATTTATAATCTTAACAAGCAAGAAATATTTTGTGTGTAAATATATAAGGCAGAAAACCAAGGAGACTGTTTTATTTTGGTTTCCCAGATGAGTTGATGTCATTTTTGACCTTGGTTTATAAAATTTGCTGGTGAATCTTTAACCATAAACATTTTATTTTGAAATAATTATTTTAAACATCATTTTTATCCAAAGCATTGTCCTACCTTGTCAGTCATGAAATAGGCATAGCAACTATAAAATAAATTTACAAATCTTAAAATGGATTTATAAATTCTGCAGTGGATTTGTAAATCAGATGTATAAATCCTGAAGAAAATACTTTGATTTACAGTTGCTTACCTCCCATTTGGGATATATGATCTGAATGATTTCTAAATCAGGACTTGGAAGCACTGCCATTTTCACTGTGCATGGGGAGAACTCAGAAAACCAAAATAAAACACTTTAAAGCCATATAAGCTGTATTCTGCCCACATTTATACCTTTGATTTGGCCCAGTATTGATTTAGAACTTAACTGTATCACCCCTTTTAACATTTAAGAAATAACACTATTGTTAAAGGCATCTTGTCCTAACCACCTTTTATTCTTTTCTATTCTCATTTCATGATTAGGCGCTGAGTCCTGTAAGGTGCTGAACATCTAATGTCAGTGGGAGTTGAGGGGACTCAAGCATTTTGTAGGATCAAATGCCACATAAGGGAAGTGTGGGGTGTTGGTTCAAACATAGGACTCTGAGACTTGAGATATGGGTTATTTTAAATAATGTCCGTGAAGTGGTTTGAAATCCTTGGATGGAAGGAGTTAGATGAGTGCAGAGTATTTTTTATAAATCTTGATTGATTTGGGAGGACTTGACTATTCATACAGCATAAAATGGAATTAAGAGCAGGCCTCATGAAAAGAATTAATTAGACATTCACTTACTGCTTGCGAATCTGCTGCTGCAATGTGGAAGTGAATGAGACTTAGAAGTTGTGCTTTTTAAAATGACTTTAGGTGTTCAGCACTTTGCAGGACTGAGATCCTAATCAAGTAATGAGAAGAACAGAAAAGAATAAAAGATATCTATATGAAATGAAACCAAGGTAAATATAAATAAAGCTAGAAAAATAAATAAAGCTATAAAAGAAACAAATACAAGCTGCGGGAAGAGAAGGAGGAACCCAGCCTCTCATAAAATTGGAAACTATGAGAAAATCAAACTTCATAATCCTGTCAGGAAGAGCATTAAAATATCCTTGAAACCTGCCTCCTGCCATTGCTTATCATCTATGTCAATTAAATATAGACACGTGCCTTGCTCGAGCACTGTTGACCTGAATACACATCACGCCCTAATAGAAAACTGTTTTTGCCCTTAGTTTTTAAGGTGTTTGGAAATATTGTTTCATGTTTTGTTGAAGTGATGAATGAAGTCCAAGTCAGACATTTAGTCAAGTGTAAAAGCCGCAGTTCATCCCCCAAGGAGGAGCTGGACAAATAACAAAACGACCATACATAATTCAGGCCAATTTTCCGTAAAAAAAATCTCCTTTTACTAAGGAGCGTAGGGACACAGAATCACTCTACTTCTCTCTCCATTTCCCCCCACCTTGCCAGTGAGGAGTGATCTTCAGGTCACTTCACATGTAGGAAGAGAGACCCATATGTGAAGGACAACTAACAACATAGCTCCCTTCACAATATCTGCCTAACATGTAATGTTAATCGTTTTGTATTATTGCCGGTTCTTCAGCCTCCCGGAACATGACTTTATCTATGTTTCCTTCTATCTTTATATGGGCCCCAGTTCAGCAAAGCACAAAAGTACATCAATCCTGAAGTCCCACTGATTCAAGTGCTTTTGTTCCATAAGAATGGATTTAGGCAACTATTGGACTCCTTTACTGAACTGAGATAAGCATGACCCAAATCCTAGATCTCCAAATTTTGGGTAGATGGTAGAGGGGAGTGAAAAGGTTGGACTGCAAATCTCAGTGAATAAATATCTTGGATATGAATACTCAGATTTTGGCTTGAAAGCTAGGTCATTTCATCTTTTTTTCTTTTTGTTTTCGCCTATCTCTAATTGCAAGAAACGGTTTGTAGATTACTCTACAGTTCACAGATTTGATCACTTAAATTTCTAAGAACAGACAATAAAAAATAAAGCAACTGTCTAGGGAATTCAAACCTCTTAGTAAACCTGGCTAAGTTTTTGGATTGCATAGCATGTCCATAGCATATCTAAACCATGCTGTAGTCTCTTATGAATTTGAGGATTTTAATATAAAATAATTTTTTGCAGTATACATAAGTAATCACTTATAAATATACTGATTTTCCTCTGTAGGTAACTAAGTTCTCTCTAAAAGTGAGTGTGAATTATTTATCCCTGTTTTTACAGATGTCACTGAACATTAGAGTAGTGTCTTGCTCAAGGCACTTACTGTCAGTGACCAAGTTGGAAGTAGAACTGAGAACTCCTGACTCCCCCACCCCTTGCTCAGTCCAGTACAGCTGCTCCTCAGTAAGTACAGATCTGCTCTTCTTTCTGTGGTTTATCTGTGCTGCAGTGCAGTGTGTGTTTTGTTGGCTAAAATAATTTCTGACTATTTTATTGACGAGTTTATTTGCTATCACACTTACTAATCTGTATGCAGTGTTTGGAGCTCCATTGGACTGTGGCAGAGTTAAGGCAGTCATCCTTAAGCTGCAGAAGGTCCAGCATGTTTATCAGTCTTTAGTACTTTTATGACTGTTTTTAAGACACTGCTTCTCAACTTCTTAATTCTTCCTCACCACCCTTGTCATGCATTTCTTCTATTTCCTCTGCTACTTGCTTACTAGATGGAGGAAGAATCAATCCAACATTTCAACCATTAACATTAAAAGTAACTGGAAAACTGCAATAGTATCAAAGGTAGATGAGATTGTTGAAGTGTTTGGGAAGCTCGTTTGTCTCAATCAAAATCAGACATCTTTAAAATGAAATGATAGAAAAGTGCCTGATAATTATGTCTCTTATTATTAAACAACAGGAACAATGTTGATTTTAAACAAGAACAAACATTTCAAAGCTAACTTTATAGCGTGGGAGTATACTCGATATAGAGTTAACTCAGACTAATTGAAAATAACAAAGAATTTGCATAATTGTATGCTGCCGATGCTTTCTGCTCAGCCTGCTGAAATCTGCATGCTCCTGCTGAAATCTCCTGGAACACAAAAAGCAAAGCTCAGTGAACCTGCTATTCCCAATCTAACCTACTTCATCTACAATAAATCACAATAATAGTGTAAGCACTAGAAATATTGGTTGATGTGCTTTTGTATTAATTATGCTTGTAGCAGTCTTTGCTTTATCAGACTAGATAATTCATCCAAATATTAGCACTTGCAGCTGTATCCGATGGGGCCTTCTGAATTCACTTCAGATGTCATCACAGTGGAATTCAATTTTGTAAATAATATAAATGTAAGTTCCAGTAGCCTCAAATTGGAATTTTAAGTGTGTGTGTTTGTGTGGGGGAAGGGGAGGTACAGTCTAACACCAACTACAGTAATACAGAGAAAATGGATATGGGTTAAATTCTGATCTGTGGTAACCTAACTGGCCAACACTAGAATTTGGATAGCTGACATTAATTAATATATGAGTACGCACACATTCTTGTGGTAGGTTTTATTTTATTTCTGCAGGTGTCTAAAAATGGATGAATTTTAAAATGTCTTTTTGTGCAAATGGTTTTCAGTAATGTGTAGTAACTTTATTTGGTCTTATATTCATATAGGTGTGGCCTCTTGAAAATACCACTGGGAGCATAGTGAACAGTTATAGGGCAAAAACATCCTCCCTTTATGTGGTGTGTTTTGCGTGGGGCGGGAGGGGGAGAAAAGGCCCAGATTGTCACGCATCGGGGGAGACATAATCTTTCTCTCAGCATTGGGAAGCACAGGCAAAGACAGGACTGATGGTTCTGCCAACAGCTCTAGCTGCACCAGCGAGGGTTTGTCTGCTATACTGCATGTTCCTGATACACCACTGTGGAGGGAGGGTCAGAATCATGTCTCTTCCATTATGCAGTGAAACCACTGCCTTGGGGACCTCTGCAGATGTGGGCCTCACAGCTTGATTTGCTTCAGAGCAGACAAGCATACACTGCGAAGTGTGCAGCATGTGTGGACCTCTGTGCTATAGTTTATATGGGATAGTTTATATGATTCCTTCAGTGCTATGTTCCATAGCTTGGTGACGCTATTGTTTACAGTTCCTTTTACAGACTGCTTCTGTTCAGTAGGCAAAGTAAAGGTGTTTCTTTTTCAAAAAGGGTATGCCTACTCTGCAGCTGGGAGCATGCTTCCTGGCTCAGGTAGACAGAATAAAATAGAAACGTACCCGGGAGTGGCGTGGGCGGTGACTCAGGCTAGCTGCCTGACTATGTACCCAGGGGTCCAAGCAAGTTTGTACTTTGGTGGCAGCCGAAGCCACCACCCATGCTAGCCCTGGCCACGCTGCTATTTTAGTGTGTCAGCTTGAGCAGAGCCAGTGTATGTCTGTCTACCTGAGCTGGGAAGCAGACTTGCAACTGTAGTGTAGACAATACCCAAAATGACCATGAGCATGTGAAATTTCAATTACTCTTTATTTAATCTACTGTATAGACTGTAAAATATTCTGGATATCTAAAGAGTTAACTTTGTTGGAGAAACCTTGGACAAACCCTCAGCTGGACCAAGCTCTGAGCCATGTTTCTTCTGCCCCATTGCTGGGACTGCTAGACACCAAAATGGCCCTGGTATAACTCAAGTAGCCTAAGTTACACAGGCTGAAAGGCTGCTTCCGCTAGCTTGAAGTGCTCTGATCTCCAGACGTGCCCCTTCCTGGTACTGAACCATCCACTGTATTGTAAGAGTCGTGTCCAGAGTGAAAGACATAGAACCTGCTACGTTACCTTAATGCCGTCAGTGTAGGGGAATCTCTGGTTACCCCTTTAAGGGAGGATTTTAGTCACTTTACTCTGCGTCAGCACAAGGTAAGGATTTGGCCCATTGAATTTTTAAATTTTGGGACTTTGAGTGTTTGATTTCTTTGCTTAATATTAAATTTCCAATAGCTTTTGCATTATATTAGGATTTGGATTTGCATTTGAAGATTTCATCAGTATTGTATAATAGTAACCTAACATCAGATGGTAGAGTAAATAATTTGTTGGAAGTATGATTTATTTCTGTCTTGTATCTGAATTTTACTATCAACAAGACAGAACTCTGTGTTGAGACTGTGGGACTTGAAAGCATTAACATTCTGCAAATAGGGCCTGTGTGAGAACTGTGCAAATTGGCAATACATTTAATGAAAGGAAAGTCATCTTAAGCTCAGGCAGGAGCGGATGGCTGAATTGTATAGAAACAGTCAAGTTTTCAGTTTATGGATCATAATATCTTAGGGACTAGGCTTATTGCTGTTGGGCATGGATGATGTTTTTTATGAATCCAGGAAGATGCTAGTGGAGTTGTTGCTCTTCTTTTTTTCTTTCCTCCTTGAATGATGCTTCTATATTCTTTCAAATCTGCACAAACATTAACATAGTTAAATACTCACATGGCATCAGTACATTAAATGTGGTGACTATATGATAAATTTGAATGTTTTTAAAGCATTAATTTCTTGAGACACAATTGGATGAATGAAGGAATTGATTCAAGGAACTGGAGAGCCAGTCAGCTCTGGTTTACGGATTGAAAGTCAGTCCAGATTAGCAGTATATATGGTTAAGTGAATCACTTTGGCTTTAGTGAGATGCTCTTCTACCACCTTTAAGCAATCTCATCGTATGCTCATAAAACTAGCAATGAATAAAACAAAATACCCCCTCCCCCTCAAGCAAAAGCAGTTGGGGATGTGAATAACACAAGTGGATCCGACTCTTATCATTATTGTTCATATTTCCAGCACAAACAATGTGTGTATTCGCTCTTCTGTATCTACCAATTTAACTGTCAGACACAAATATGAATAAGTCACATAAGAGATCTTTAAAACTTCTTCATATTTACTCTCATATATTCAGGAAAAATAGGGAACAAACAGATTTAAGGAATCCTTACACAAACAAACAAGAGGCCCAGAAAAGACTTTCATATTAATGGCAATATCAGATGCCATACTTACAAGATGAACATTCATTACAACGTGATCTTAAGTTTTCTCTTGCTTGGATACAGTAATCTAGAAAGAGCGTGTGTAACACTATTTTAGTGTGTACGTAAGTATTGGCTTTTTTTCTGGTCAAGTCCCATTATTGAGGAACTTGTTTCTTAATATTAATAAACACTGTTTGTTTGACAATATATTTGTTTCCAGAGACTCAGTATGACTGTAATTAGGCAAGCCAGTGATTTCACAATTTACTTCCATTAAACTCAAGTTTTCATACAAAGATACATATTGGCCTATTTAAGTGCATTATTGAGCATAAAATTTATTCAAGAGAATCCCAGCAGCTACAGATTGCATTTTTTTTATTAATCCCTTTTTATGAAGCTCATTTGAATGACATTTCTTGATGTTAAGTCTTTGAAAGTCTTATTAAATGCATAGCAGTTGACATGAGAGGCCTGATGTTTTGGGTGATGAGTTTGGTTTTTATTCATTTGCCATCTGATAACGGTGCCTGCTAGTTTGCAGAGCCATCATGAAAGGTCAGAAACTTTTCCTTTCAAACCCATTCTTCATGGATTTATTCAGGCGTTGTCAACCCAGATACAAAAGTTGGCTTAAAAGAGTTAAGTTTTGTTTTACATGTAGAGGATTTAAAAAAGTGTTAAATGTAAATGATTTATATAAACATAGTAATCACTAAAAAAGTATATTATAACAGATGCATAAGAGCAGCTTGCCATGCATATATTATGATCACAGAACTGTTGAACACTTTACTTCTATATTTTCATCTGATCATGTGGCTGCCATTGTTGCTGATGGCAATAGAAAATTTCCAGTGTCAAAGGCAACCTTTTTATTTTTATCTTTGATTACAATAAATACATAAATCTAATCCTTATAGAGCCCGAGGGTGGGGGATAGATTGCTCAAAATAAGAGTGGTCTTAAATTTCATCTCTTGATTCAAGCTGAACTGAACTACATTTGAAATTTTGAGATCGCTTCAATCAAGTCAAGGCTTGAGAGAGAGAGAGAGAGAGAGAGATGTCACTCACTTTAGTCTCAAAGTTCCCTATGTTCTACATAAAATTTGGCATCTCCTCACTTTTATTGTTGAACATATTTCCGTCAGAAATAAAGAATGAGGACACTGAAGTCACAGAAGTAATTATACTAAAGAAAATAATCCCACAGAATTTTGAGGTTTCTACTATGAATAATTTGTTTGTGTCCCTCATTCTGGTGTCTGGCACACATTGTGTCCCATGTTGAGGCACTGGTAAAATGAGAGGTATAATCTGGTGGAGACTTATGTACCTAAAGCAGTTTTCACAATAAAGTGTGTATGGATAACTATTCTTTTCTCCAGTTTCTTGAATCTAATGAAAAGAAGGAACTTTTGCCAGTATTGATCTCAGTTAAAGGATCACCAAGAGTTTAAATGTACTTTTAAAAATAATGTACATTTAGAATCCCTGTTTATTGAATAGGTTCTCTGTCTGTTCTGTTTTTCTATTTTGCTCTGAAATGTGCGGGTTTTGATCATTTGAAGACCCGGCTAAAGAGCCTGAAAACACGTCTCTGGTGCATAACCTGTAACTCCGGGCTGCTGCCATCTTGAAGGGCTTCTCCAGAAAGGCAAGAGGGACATTGTGGACAATAAGGAAACATTCAAGCCTGATGCACCTCTTCTATGTGTTGGGGGGTGGTCAGAAGTTTCCTCTTCCTCTTCCAATGGTGCGTAGCCCCTCTCCAGTACTTCCAATGGGGTGGGGGAAGAATAGGAGGAAATTCCCTCCCAAAAAATCCTGTTCAGTGGCGTAGCTGGGGGGGAGCAGGGCAGTGGCTGCTCCCCCACTGAGCAGAAGTGGCGCCTTGTCAATGTCTTGGCGCCTTTTAAATTTTCCCCTGTTGAGGGAATGGGGGAGCAATCCCAAAAAAAGGCGCCACCCGCTGCGGCGCTTTTACTCACCCGCCGGCGCTCCGGGTCTTCGGTGGCGGGACCTTCACTCGCTCCGGGTCTTCGGCGGCAGGACCTTCAGTGCCAAAGACACCCGGAGCGAGTGAGGGCCTGCCGCTGGCACGCCGCTGGGTGAACATTTTTCAAGTTCATGATGTCCCTTGTATCGTTTCCAGGAAAGTCCTGTAGCATCAGCTTTAATCCCTGGGGAAAGCCAACCAAACCCTGGAGAAGTATGGGAAGATCCATTGGTGTACTACTGGTATCTGACCAAAAAAAGTTTCCTTAATAAAATGCTGTCAAATATTTCAAGAGTCCCTCTTGCTAGCATTTATTCAGAAAACATTTTAGGGCACTGTCACTGGGAATGTTGTTGGCATCCATTGAGCAAGTGTTAATACGGAGTGTCAAATTACTGATGTTTTTATAGGAAAATGTGAAGACTTTCCATCTAGAAGATACTTCAGCTATGATAGATGTCATGAGTTCCGATCTGAGTGATGGGTGGTATGTAATGTCAGTTTAAAGATGCAAAGCTACAGCACAATAAAAAGGAATCCTCTGAACATGAATCCTGTGGCACCATAACAGATAGCATTTGAAAACCCTGACTCTTCTGACTGCAAATAACTGAAGGAAAGGCCAGCCATAGAGTTAAATTATTATCAGAGGTTTTTTGAAAGCAAACGCTTACAAGAGTGTTTCAACCCATAAGTTTTAAAATGCATTTTCCTTCTTACCGAGGAATTTTATTTATGATTGGATCAGGGCCAGCTCAGTAAAACTGAATACCAAACAACCCAGCATGCTTTAAATTCAGTGTCTGTGGTTCACTGGAGCTTTCTCAACATATTCCCTATATCATGCTTTGCATCAGTGAAGACTGGCAACTGTATCTTTTGGTTTCATATGACCTCATTTTGGGCCCATTTCTGCTCCCATTCTAGTTTAATACTCTAGTGGGAGCAGGGCCAAACCCTTTAACTAAACTAGTATTCCACTTTCATGTTAATTTCTTAATTCTGCAGTTTTCCCGCTTTACATTTAACTCTTCATCAGCTCTGAGGGTATGTCTACATTGTGAAGTTGTTGACAAAACTTTTGTCTTTCATGGGTACTTTAAAAAGCGGCCCCTCCCCCCCCAACCCCCGAAAGACACAGACTGACACAAGTGGCAGTGTGAACGTGGTTTTGTCAGCAGGAGCACTCTCCTGCCGACAAAGCTCACGCTGCTCGCGGGGCTGGAAGTATTTTGTTGGCAAAAGTGCCGACAAAGTGCCGACAAAGAGCGTTTACACACACTGACTTTTAGTGATAGGGCTGTGTCGACAGTCTTGTCGCTAAAAGCTGCGTGGTGTAGACAAGCCCTGATTAAGCTCATTGTAGGTTCTGAAAGCAGGTGAACTAGGAAAACTATGTATTTCAATGAGCTTGCTTATTGGGATAGGTTTTTCTCTGTTCTCCAAGGAATCTTAATTTAGGTGGAGATTTTGGGAATTTTTTTTAGAAGCAGAGGGGACTTTGAAAGCTGAAGGACTTTGAAATTTCTCGACATTGTCATATGCCAAATGTCTTTTATTGGTTTACAATTAGGCATGGCAGAATTAGATTTTTATTGTTTTACAATTTTGATGGCTAATATCAATGTTGATTTTTAAAATTATCAATTTTTAAATTTTTATGCAAAATTATGGGTTTTGAAGCTTTTATAATCTTTAAATGTTCACAGTTGTTGGACACTGTGGGATCAGACAGTGAGAGGGGAAAAACTATCATTAATGATAACAGACATTGAGATTCAAAAAGTTAAAGCTTTGTAGGTTTTGACATGTGATGTTGACAATTTTATTGTAATGGTTATAAAGTAAATATCCCTAAATTAAGGTAAATGGTCAAGCAACATTTTTATTATTTTGCCTACCTATACATTTTGATTGATGGAAATATTTTTTGTCAGTTTGTGTGTGTATGGTGAAATTGATGTTTACAGACATTTACTGACAAAAATCTGATCATTCCAAGCCTAGTTTGATAAAAGAACAAAATAGAGGTTTTGCAAGGTTTAATTAAATGATTTAAAAAACTAAATTATAAGAATTATACAGTAAAATGTTTTAAACAACTAATAGTTCTTAATTTAATAAGTGATAAAACATGAAAGTGTAATGTTATAGTGACAAAGGGCCTTACTGGCTTAATAGCCCATGTCTCCTGGATTTCACATCTAATTTGAATGAAAAAGTAGCTGTGATAGACTAGAAAATATTGCTTATTTTTTATGAATATTGTGCATACGTCTGTGTTTATGATGAATTACTTGCTAGAGGGTGAGATCAAAAGGGGTAAGGAACCGAGCAGAAAAGGAAAAACAATGGCCTAGGTAAACAGCATCCCAGCAAGCATGCAGACACAAAAGCCGGGCTATTAGCTGTAAAGAAGCTACCTGCATGGTGTTGCTGTTTTGCCAAGACAGACCAGATGAGAGAGATCAAAAGACACAGGCCAGTTAAAGGATTTCCCCTGCAGAAAGGCTGGGGGCTGGTATTGTCAGAAGACTGAGGCTGACATACAGGGAGGGTCTTCAGGGATGAAAAGCAACCCTCAGACTCAGAAGGGGGATCTGGAGTAAGTTGCACCTAACTGAACTATGAATAGAGTGTTTAAGCTTAGGTAAGATGAGGTGTATAGGTTTTTTTTTTTTTGTTTAACTCATTTTCCTAATTGCTGGGTTCCCTTTGGCAAATAAATACTCATATGTTTTGAAGAAGCGGTTTCTATGTCACTGCAAACTTATTCTGTCACAGGCTCCTGGAGGAAAAGGGCTTACAGGTGCCAAACCCACTTGGGCTTGTCAGGTTATGTGACTGTGAACCAGAGGGCTGCAGTCCACACATCCAGTCTTGAGTGTTTGGACTGCCTGGTTCCACCAATAGTGAAGTGTAGGAAACTAAGCCTGTCACATGAGGTGTGTATTCAAGAGGAACTGAAAGGAGTCTAAAGCACAGCTCACCCTGCAACTGTGACAGTAGCACCAAGAAGTAATTTCCATACTATCAGAAGGTGGCAGAGAACTTTCTTGTACTAGAAGAAGTTATCCTAAATCGTGGTGAGCATTGGTCTCTAACGTCTTCAAAATATAGAAGCACAATTTAATAGAGGTTATTGAGCATCACCTTACCTCCCATTCATGATCTTCCAGATCATTGCCCTTCTTAGTCACAGTAGTGTAGGCCACATCCTCTCCGCTTCCCAATTGTAAAACATTCCTGGGGCAACTACAACATTGCCTATGTGAAAAACTACTGTTAGGAAAATATTTAGGGGAAGACTTACAAAAGCACCTAACAATCTTAAGAACAGAAACGCATGCTGGGAATATGAAGGTGGTCCAGAACTTGGGAGGAAGTGATCACAATCTGATAGAATTCAAGATCCTAGGGAAAGGAGGACATGAGAACAGCAAGACACGGACACGGGATTCAAAAAGTCATATTTCAACCAACTCAGAGAAATAGTAGGCAAGGTCCCATGGAGAGACCAATTAGGAAGAAAAGGAGTTGAAGGGGGTTGGCTGTTCTAAAATGTAATATTAGAGGCTCAACATCAAGCTATTCTGATGCAGAGGAACGATAAGAAGAGCCACAGGAGACCAACATGGCCGAACAAGGATCTTTTTAGCTATCTAAAAACCAAAAGGAATACAGACAGGAAATGGAAGGAAGAGCATATTACTCGGGAAGTATACACAGGAATAGCACAGCGCGTAGGGACAAAATCAGGAAAGTCGTACCAAAAGGACTGAAGGTAAAAAATCCATTACAATCTACATACCACACAGACTATGCTGACAGCTTGTGCCACACGCTCTCAAAGAAACTGCGGAATCACCTGATCAACATCCTCTACAGCAAACAGGGAAAGATTAAGAATGAGCTCTCAAAAATGGATACTCTCATAAAAAACCAACCTTCCACACAAACTTCCTCGTGGCTGGATTTTACTAAAACTAGACAAGCCATTTACAACGCACACTTTACTTCTCTACAAAAGAAAAAGGACACTAAACTTTCTAAACTACTACAGGCTACAAGGGGCCACAGCAATGGTCCCCTCAACCCACCCAGCAATATTGTTAACCTATCCAACTATACTCTCAGCCCAGCAGAAGCAGCTGTCCTATCTCGGGGTCTCTCCTTCTGCCACTCCACCCCCTCGAACATGATACAGTTCTGTGGTGACCTAGAATCCTATTTCGACGTCTCCGACTCAAGGAATATTTCCAAGATACCTCTGAACAACATAATGATCCACAGAGGCCTGCCTACCAACATTACAAAAAGAAGGATTCTAGGTGGACTCCTCCTGAAGGTCGAAACAGCAGACTGGACTTCTACATAGAGTGCTTCCGCCGACGTGCACGGGCTGAAATTGTGGAAAAGCAGCATCACTTGCCCCATAACCTCAGCCGTGCAGAACACAATGCCATCCACAGCCTCAGAAACAACTCTGACATCATAATCAAAAAGGCTGACAAAGGAGGTGCTGTTGTCATCATGAATAGGTCGGAATATGAACAAGAGGCTGCTCGGCAGCTCTCCAACACCACTTTCTACAAGCCATTACCCTCTGATCCCACTGAGAGTTACCAAAAGCATCTACAGCATTTGCTCAAGAAACTTCCTGAAAAAGCGCAAGATCAAATCCGCACAGACACACCCCTGGAACCCCGACCTGGGATATTCTATCTACTACCCAAGATCCATAAACCTGGAAATCCTGGACGCCCCATCATCTCAGGCATTGGCACCCTGACAGCAGGATTGTCCGGCTATGTAGACTCACTCCTCAGGCCCTACGCTACCAGCACTCCCAGCTACCTTCGAGACACCACTGACTTCCTGAGGAAACTACAATCCATTGGTGATCTTCCTGATAACACCATCCTGGCCACTATGGATGTAGAAGCCCTCTACACCAACATTCCACACAAAGATGGACTAGAAGCCATCAAGAACACTATCCCCGATAATGTCACGGCTAACCTGGTGGCTGAACTTTGTGACTTTGTCCTTACCCATAACTATTTTACATTTGGGGACAATGTATACCTTCAGATCAGCAGCACTGCTATGGGTACCCGCATGGCCCCACAGTATGCCAACATTTTTATGGCTGATTTAGAACAACGCTTCCTCAGCTCTCGTCCCCTAACGCCCCTACTTTACTTGCGCTATATTGATGACATCTTCATCATCTGGACCCATGGAAAAGAAGCCCTTGAGGAATTCCACCATGATTTCAACAATTTCCATCCCACCATCAACCTCAGCCTGGTCCAGTCCACACATGAGATCCACTTCCTGGACACTACAGTGCTAATAAACGATGGTCACATAAACACCACCCTATACCGGAAACCTACTGACCGCTATTCCTACCTATATGCCTCCAGCTTTCACCCTGACCACACCACACGATCCATCGTCTACAGCCAAGCTCTGCGATACAACCGCATTTGCTCCAACCCCTCAGACAGAGACAAACACCTACAAGATCTCTATCAAGCATTCTTACAACTACAATACCCACCTGCGGAAGTGAAGAAACAGATTGATAGAGCCAGAAGAGTTCCCAGAAGTCACCTACTACAGGACAGGCCTAACAAAGAAAATAACAGAATGCCACTAGCCGTCACCTTCAGCCCCCAACTAAAACCCCTCCAACGCATTATTAAGGATCTACAACCTATCCTGAAGGATGACCCAACACTCTCACAAATCTTGGGAGAAAGGCCAGTCCTTGCCTACAGACAGCCCCCCAACCTGAAGCGAATACTCACCAACAACCACATACTACACAACAGAACCACTAACCCAGGAACCTATCCTTGCAACAAAGCCCGTTGCCAACTGTGCCCACATATCTATTCAGAGAACACCATCACAGGGCCTAACAACATCAGCCACACTATCAGAGGCTCGTTCACCTGCACATCCACCAATGTGATATATGCCATCATGTGCCAGCAATGCCCCTCTGCCATGTACATTGGTCAAACTGGACAGTCTCTATGTAAAAGAATAAATGGACACAAATCAGATGTTAAGAATTATAACATTCATAAACCAGTTGGAGAACACTTCAATCTCTCTGGTCACGCAATCACAGACATGAGGGTCGCTATCTTACAGCAAAAAAACTTCAAATCCAGACTCCAGCGAGAAACTGCTGAATTGGAATTCATTTGCAAATTGGATACTATTAATTTGGGCTTGAATAGAGACTGGGAGTGGCTAAGTCATTATGCAAGGTAGCCTATCTCCCCTTGTTTTTTTCCTACAAACCCCCCCCCCCCCAAGACGTTCTGGTTAAACTTGGATTATTGCTGTGCACATTGTAAGATGAGCTATTGCCAGCAGGAGAGTGAGTTTGTGTGTGTGGTTTTTGGAGGGGGTGTGTGTGTGGGGGGGGGGTGTGAGAAAACCTGGATTAGTGCTGGAAATGACCCACCTTGATTATCATGCGCATTATAAAGAGAGGTTTCAAAGAGGGATGGGCTATTACCAGCAGGAGAGTGAGTTTGTATGTGTGTCTGTGTCTGTGGGGGGGGGGGGGAAGAGTGAGAAAACCTTGATTTGTGCTGGAAATGGCCTTCCTTGATGATCACTTGATGATCACTTTAGATAAGCTGTTAGCAGCAGGACAGTGGGGTGGGAGGAAGTTTTGTTTCATGGTCTCTGTGTGTATATAATGTCTTCTGCAGTTTCCACGATATGCTATGCATCCGATGAAGTGAGCTGTAGCTCACGAAAGCTCATGCTCAAATAAACTGGTTAGTCTCTAAGGTGCCACAAGTACTCCTTTTCTTTTTTCTTTTTAAGATAAGGAATGAGTTACAATTGGCAAGAAATGTTAGGGACAACAAGAAGGGGATCTACAAATATATTTGGGAAAGAAAAAAAAGATCAGGGATGGTGTGAGTCTTACTCAATGGAGAAGGTGAGCTGGTAATGGAAGGTAAGGAGGAGCTGCTCAGTGCCTACTTTGCTTCAGTCGTCACACAAAAAATAACGTGACTGGATGGCTAGCAAGGTTATCATAAAGGGGAGAGGGGATGCAGATCAGGATAAGTAAAGAACATGTCAATCCAGGGTGCCAAAGGAATTAGCTGAAGAAATCTCTGAGACGCTGGTGATAATATTTGCAAATTCATGAATGATAGGAAACATCCTGGAAGACTGGAGAAGGGCTAACGTAGCCCATCTTTAAAAAGAGGAAGGAGAATGACCATTCAGCCTGACCTAGATACCAGGCAAGCTACTAGAGCAATGTATAAAACATTCAATTTGCAAATACTTGAGGATGAAGGGATGATCACTAGCAGCTAACATAGATTTTTCTAAGAACAAATCATGCCAATCCAGCTTGATTTCCTTGTTTGACAATGTAACTGGATGGTGGATGGGGGAATGCAGTGGACATAATATACCTGGACTTTAGCAAGGCTTTTGCCACAGTCTGACATGTCATTTTCATAAGTAAGCTGGAGAAATGTGGGCTTGGCAGAACTACCATTAAGTGGTTACATAATCGGTTAAACAATCGCAAACAAAGAGTAACTATTAATGGAATGATGTCAGAGTGGAAGGAGATCTCAGAAGAGATTCCTGTGGAATGTCACTTGGGTCTGGTGGTGTTTTAACGTGTTTGTTAATGACCTGGATGTAGGAATAGAGATCATACTGATCAGATTCCCAGATGACACAAAGCTGGGAGTGGGGGAGGTTGGAAACACTTTAGAGGATAAAACTAAAATTCAAACGGGTCTTGATAAATTGGAGAATTTGGCTGTAGACAACAAAATGAAATTCAACAAAGACAAATGTAAGGTGCTACACATAGGGAAGAAAATCAAATGCACAAATAAAGAATGAGAGATAACTGCCTTGGCCACAGAACTGCTGAGAAAGATCTGGGAGTTGTGGTGGATCACAAGCTCAACATGAGTCAACAACGTGATGCTGTTGCAAAACAATGTGATTGTGTTTGTGCAAAACAGGCAAATGCAATTTTGGGTTGCATCAATAGAGGCATAGCATGCCAGTCATGGGAGGTGATAGTACCACTCAGCACTGGCTAGGGCTCAGCTGGAGTACTGTGTCCAGTTTTGGTCATCCCTGTATAGAAAGTATGTGGAGAAACTGGAAAGGATCCAGAGGAGCGACCAAGACAATCAAAGGGATGGAATGCAAGCCATATGAACAAAGGCTGAAGGAACTAGGAATTTTTAGTTTGGAAAATAGGAGATGGGGGGGGCACATGATGGTTGTCTTCGAATGCTTGAAAGGCTGCCATAAAAATATGGAGAAAAATTGTTCTCTCTTGCTACAGGGGGTTGGATGAGAGGTTGTGGGATCAAACCACAGCATAGCAGATTTAGATTAAATCTCAGGAAAAATTTACTAACTGTAAGAACAGTAGGACAATGGAAGTCATGGAACCTCCTTCACTGGAGGTTTTCAAAAAGAAGCTGGATAGCCATCTGTCTTGGATAGTTTAGACACAGCAAATCCCTGCATCTTGGCAGGGCGGTATACTAGATGAACCTTCCAGTCCCTTCCAACCCTATAATTCTAACACCAGTTCTATTGAAAGTACCAATGAATGAATTGCTTGTAGTCCTATTTTTGAGAATATTACGTGGAGAGGACATTTTCCTTGCAGACAATGTAGTCACAATTAATTATACAGAAAACAAAATAGAATTCTGATCCCACTAAAACCAACTTCTTTGAGTAGGTACTGACAGTTAAGTGAAAAGATAAAAATAACATTAAAAATGTTGTTAATCCTGTTTTCACTCAATTTTTTCCTGTTCTAAGATGTTAGATTGGACTGGTTGAAGGGCAACATTCAAAAGAGCTACTTAATCTACCTCAGCACCCCATCTGTAAAATGGGGATAATACTTTGTGTGCCTTGTCTACTTAGAAAATAAATTATGTAGGGTGGGGGCTGCTTCTTACTATCTTGTCTGTACAATCTTGGTTGGAACTCTTGAAATGATACCATGAAACAAATAATAATAAAAAAGCTTCTGGGATTCTGAACTGTTTAGGGAAGGTCCAAGATTCTTTTGCAAAGGTTCTCTGAAGTTATTGGATTCTCTTACTTAATAGGTTACCCATCTCCTTTCCAATAAATGCATATTGAAGAAGCATTGACCAAGTCTCTGCTTTCCCAACCACAAACTTTTTTCTCCAACACAGCCACCTTCTGAACAGCAACTGTCTCCAGTATTTCTGCCATTCCTTCTCTCCTCCGACCGAGAGGTCTTTACTCATACTTTTGGCTGCACTAACTTTCTCTAGCAGTTACTTCTCAGTAGGGTTACTAATCCTCCAGGATTGTCCTGGAGTTTCCAGGAATTAAAGATTCATCTTTAATTAAAGATAGTCATGTGATGAAACCCCCAGGAATATGTCCAACCAAAATTGGCAGCCCTACCTCTGGGAGTTAGATTTGGATCAATCACCTTCCTTCCGGTCCATCTGTCCTTTCTAGTTCATGCTATCTCTTATCCTTTAAATGTGTGCAGATCCTGGGTACCACCTTACATCAAGAAAGGAGAACAGAATTCAAAGTAATCAAGTAGTTAGCACCTCAAAGCAGATTACTAATATTTACCGGTGTATATATCTTCCCCTGCCTCCAAAACAGAGTTTTATCAGTAAATACTGGTTTACACCACAAATCAGAATCCTTATGCCACCAAACTTATTTAAAAAACCACAAATAATACCTGTCTGTTCCAGTGTTATCTTTATGCAATGCTTTGCTTTGACAGATGCAGGCTCAGCTTAACAAAATAACAGGGGTAGAGGGGGAAGCATGTAAAGATATTTCTTAGAAATATCTAGGAATAAACACAATGCCTACCAAAGACAATAAGCACATTTTTCACACTTGCCTTTTCAGTTGAAATACGGCTTTGTGAAACAAGACACACATTTCTCTAGAGCCTGCAAGACAGTGGGAGAAAGAGAGAGGCTCACAAAGATGAAGGAAGTGGTATGGGGAAACCTGATTTCAGATAAATGCTAAGACCCAGTCTGAACCTGCAACCAACACTTAACACCTGTCCTTGTGAAACTTGAGCCCAAATGGTTAAAGCAACTCAGATAGTTAGTCTAAACAGCTGAACTTTTGGGTGCTTATATGAACTGTGCTCAGTTTCTGAACCTTTGGAGCTTTACCCATTACTGGAAAAAAGCACTGTGCCTCCAGGCTATTGCTTCTCAGAAAATGAGTTGCTACTGCCCAAGATGACACTGGGAATAGACATAGGAAAAGTTTTGGGATTGAAATAGATTTGTCTTCATAGGCATGAAAATCTGACCAAACTCGGTGCCTCACTCATTGTGTGAAGAACCATTCTTGTGACGTAAATAGGCTCTGCTAGCCATATTGTAATAGGTATTATGCAAGTACTGTGTCTGTTCTCGTTTGATGACTTGACTGCCTTCAGCTACTCTTGAGATTTATCTGAAGCTCAAAACAGAGAGCAAATTTCTCCTCCTCTGCTGGCAGAAATGATGGACTTGCTTTTAAAACCACATCAATCCTAAACAGAGACTACTCAGCTGCAGTACATTTAAGATGATTTTTTTAAAAAAAGATGTATTTGTGGTTACCAGAAGGGCTGCAGCCTGAGACTTGTGGAATTGCTGCTGTGTGGAACCTCAGTCAACTTGAGATCAGAACAGATGGTGTGAAGTAGAATAGAATTTGAATTTAATGCTCCAAAAGGAAGGCCCCTACCTGTGATGGGTTCAAGATTTTAGAATTGAAACATGGCTGACAGTAAAACATTAAACAGAAGGAAGTCTAGCAGTTATTTGCACCCATTACTGGTTCCCTCTCTCATACATTAAGAAGAGGTTCCCCCCCCCCACATATTTCAAAGCTAGAAGGCCACTTATGTTGCACTGGAGTCTTTAAAACTTTCCCAAAGGCCATAGAGGTTTTGTACAAAATAAACATAATGGGCCAGAGCCAGTGAAGCTGGCACAGAGCCGTGAAAAGTATATCCTCCCACTCCATCCCCTCCCCTTCCCTCAGTGGGATTCACACAGAAGAAGGGCAAGTGATGGTGCCTTAGGCATTGCTCTCCCTTGTGGTTTTTTGCTGGAGAGGAGTAGGTTTTTATTATGAACTGACATATCCCTCAGCTACCGGGTTATGCCCAGTCACTGGCAGAGGAGATGTTGTGGTTTCTTTTGTTACTGCTGTGGTCTCAGCTGCTGGTGAACTTTCCATCTTGCAGGCCCTCTGCTAAGGGTCTGTGCCAGTGGAAGCCTCAAAGGCTAACTGATTGCTCTAAAATAGGATTTGACAGAACACTGACAATTATGGTAGGGGAGAGCATCTTGAGATTAGTAAGGCATTTAAAAAACTTTTGGTCAATTTCAGAATCTGTGTAAATGATTACTATTGTTTTTATAATGGGTTTACACCAGGTTTGAATAGACTTACATAGTGCCTCTAACTAGATGTATTTTCTAAAGGTGGATTAACCACCGGTCTTTCTAAGGCTTTTTGGCCTTAGCTTTCTCCTTGAGCCCTCATGCCTTTCTGCTTTGTTCCTAGAAGCCTTCGTCCTCTTTTGATTTTTTTTCTTTCTTTCTATTTCTGGGAGTCCTTTTTCTTTCAGGACACTCTTTCATGATCTCCTCCTCCTTTAAGGCCACTTCTTCCTTCTATTTTTATTTATTTATTTATTTATTTTATTTATTATTATTTTTGCTTTTGAGAGCACCCCCCTGTGATAGGTGAAAAGGTTGATGTAGGCCTGAGACCAACTGATTCACCTGTTTGCAACTGGAGGGTGAGTCAGAAATAATTAAATATGAAGCCTAACAGGGTTTTGTTTCATAGACAAGAAGGGGCCTGGAGGGGGGAGGGAGGTAAGACCCCTATAGTCATTCTCTTCATGGTAAAGATTGGAGTGACCTGTGGGGAAGAGGAAGGCTCTTGCAGGGTGATGTGGAAGCCCAATGGGGGAAGATACATGGAAGACACAGGATTGGAACAATGTCCTGTGACTGACCCTGACAAAGGTAGGAACTGGACCTTTAGGGAAAGGAGCCCTGGGAAGTGTTGCTTGTTACAAAGAACCCAAGAAGGGGCTGGAGAAAAGGCCTAAAGAAAGGCTAATGGTAGGAAGGAGCCCAGGGAGGGAGTGGCAAGGTGTCTAATGGAACAGACCTGTGCTGCTTGTCCTAGGGTCCCTGGACTGACACCCAGTATAGAGGGTGGGCTTGGGTTCCCCAATCAGCCACTAGGAAGGAGGTGTGAAGCCCCTCTGAAATAAATGAATAAGTAAGGATGATTTCTGAGAGAAGGATGTAAAGACTACTAGGCCCATAGTCAGGGGCCAGAGATGATGACAAAGGCTTATTTGTTGAACTTTTATATTCTGGAAAGGGTGGAACTGAAATGTGCATGCTGGCTGGAGGGCTGAGTCACAAGAAGATGCAAACCACCACAAAACTGGAGCGAGACTACCAGCAGGGAGTGCTAGGCAGGAAAGAGCTGCTACACCACAGCCAGCCAAGAGGGGATGCACCAGCAGTGAATCCACACTTTGGCGCACCCTTTTCTTTTTCTTCCTAACATTCTCTGTGTTCCCATGTGTCCTCTCCTTTGCCTCATTTACAGAGGAAGAAGTCTCCTGTGAGGCCTCTATTTAGCTGCTCTCCCTAGCTTACTAGTTTATCAGGGTGGCAATAACATACGTGGGCCCTCTTCATTTTTATGCTGTTGTTCACTGCCACGGTTATTTATATTTCACCCCACCAGTGCTATGACTCTGATGCACCTGTTGTTGTTCCCAGCTCTCTCAGTGGCTGTCTGAGATTCTCTCTGCCCTAGAAACAAACTTTTTTAAATAGGGTCTCCAACGGTCACTTCCATTTGGAATTTTCCTATACTAAGCTCTTTAACTTTGTCACCCTCTTGATCCTGTAATCAGTTGTTTTGAACTGTCACATGACTGGAAGGGTGGGATTAAAATGTAGCTTAATCATTCTTGACGGGATAAATCATCAGCAATGTAACCCTTTAACATTCACCTATGGCAGATAGAAGGGAAATTGGATTTGGGGGTGGGAAAAAAACTGGCCAATTTTTTCAAAAGTGATTAGAGATTTTTGAGTGCCCAACTTTTGAGATGGGTTGCTCAGAACTTGAGTGGGTGTTTGGAACTTTCTGAAAATTGGGCCTCTTTAAGGTGTCTCTAATGCTTACCTGAAATCACTAGTTATTTTGAAAATCTTGGTGAACATATTTAAATTCGAAGTGAATTCCTCCTTTGGGTGTCCCAGAACATCTCATTATTTGTCTGTTTCCTATACTGTAAAGTCCTTAGGCCTTGTCTACAAGGGAAAGATTTGAAGGTCTAACGGCAGGTGTGAATTTAAACAGATGCCTTTATACCAAGTGGACACTCTATTTTATCAGTAGAGGTTATGTTGCGTGGGAAGGGGGTTTAAATGAAACTGAAAAAAGCTGTTCGTTTATCAGAACAAGTGTGTCCTCACCAAGGGTGTGTGTGGGTGTTATATCAGTATAAATATACCAGAATAACTGGCAAAATAACCCCATGTAGGCAAGCCCTGAGGGCAAGGACTGGCTTTATATGTGACTTTTATAGCTCCTCAGACATTACTGGGGTTTAACAAATAATAATGAAATTTCTATTGTCTAATTATGCAACCAAGGGAAATGTTCCTCTTCAGCTGAGTGTTGTGGTAGCATCTTGTTTCACTGAAATAGCTAAGAAAAAAGCAAATGACACATTTCATTTGAATACTGGCTGGCTAAGCACATATACTGACTCTTCTGTAATAGAAATGCACCTGAATTTGGGGCTAGCTGCAGTGATTGCAATTTCAGGTTCCAGTTTTCACTGTCAAACTTATTTTTTGTTCCATTAATTTTAAAATATTTTATGCTTTTGAATTAGTTACCATGAGCGATACTGGGGGAAACTCCAGCGAGTAGGTTATAAGCCAGCTTTCTGCCTGCTTTGTGCTGCTGAAGCCGGGCCAAGCAGGTGGGACAGGGACCAGGATTGTGGGGGCCCATGGTATTTCTAGCTCAGCTGGAAGCAGAGTTTGCAAGAAGCTATGGGAGCTTGTTCCGTTGAAGTTTCTGGTCCAATTCTGCAGCCCTCTGGAGGTTCAGAAAAGCATGCTGACTTTGTGTGCTCATTCAGATTTTCTACAGTCTGCCTATCATAGGTGTGAAATATTTTTTAATCCCTTGAAAATACGGGATCAGCTCCCGCTCCATGTTAAGTCTGCTTTGTGCTGCTCTAATGGCAGAATTCTAATTAATGTTTATAAAGGAAACTGGGAAATTCCCCTGGCATGAGGAATCCCAGGTCATGTAAAACTGGCATAGCATGCTCTGTCACCATGACCTGGTTACCCCCAGTGGGAGGGGATATGGCTAGAGCATATTGTATTCTACTGATCCTCACCAGTCTGTTGATTTCTAATGGTCTGTTTAAAATCGGGCATAAGTTAGAGCAGTTTCCGGGAGTTGCTAATTTATACCTGGGGCCAGTATGATCTATAGTGGCTGCAGGAATTAGGGGATATAAATATGGCTATCTTCTACCTTTCCCTCCCCAGACCTTTGGGTTCTACACTGAGTGGATCTTGGCCAATTATGAGGATTCAACCCATTGTGTGCAAATATAGTGAGGAAAGCTGCTTCCCTGAAAAGAAAGTTACTGCACTGCATCCGACATCAGCCCTCAAGTTTTGTAACAGTGTGCATAGGATTAGAAGTATAATATTACTGTCAATGTAAGACTTAGTAGGGGGCTACTGTGTATTCTTTAAGGGAAAAGCAGCATTCTAAGGAATTGGTTCAAAATGTATAGCTGGAGATTTTTGATGACTCTGATCCTGAACTGATAAAATCCAGGGATGGCTATTAACTGATAGATAACCTGTGCCTCAAGCTTAAGAAATGCAGTGCTACCAAACCCACTTACTCATCCTTCATTAAACTGCTGTAGTGAACCAGGAAAAGAGAATAATAAGCATGACATTTCCCATGCTCGGTGTGTGTGGTTTTTTTGTTTTTGTTCTTTTGTGAGGAAATTTAGGACTAAGAAGGAAATGAAACGCTAGAAATACTTGTTTTGAATGTTCAGAGGAATATTGGGTTGAGCTATTTAACTCTGCCATTGCTTTCAGCGTTATTTTAAAAAGTTCAAAACATCCAATTTGTTGGAGACACACAGGAACTTCATTATGATGCTCTCCAGTTGCATTGTTAAAGGCAGATTATTATGTTTTCCTGTTGGAATGAGCATTCTGGAATGGGGAATATTGTATTGGCCAGACACTTCTTGCAGTAGCCTTGTGGGTCATTTGCATTGGGATGGGGGACTGTTAGGTATTGCCATTAGTCTATTTATGGCTGCTATTCATTACTACCTTGACTTGACAGGCAGCAGAGCCACCTATATTGCATAGATTAGACTGTGTACTCTGTAAAATAGTATGTTTATGAGCTGTCTAATTTAGCTTTATAAAGGACACCTTGGTAATGAACAAGGATAGAAGGAAAGCTACCTGTACAGCCAAATAATGAAGAGAGAACAAGAAAAGAAATTTCACTAATTTGACAATGAGCTGATAACATTGTCATAGAACTAGTAAAATTGAAATATAGCACCAACCCACTCTACTGAACTTGTGTGTGAAAAAGCCAGTTGCTAAGATTTGTGATAGCTGAAAATTATGCTGCAGTCTCCTATTGAATACTGATGCCATTGTTATGGGTGTCCTCACTTACTCATTTTTCTAACAGATGAACAGTTCTCATGGTGTGAAAATGTCTTAACACTTATGTTTTCAATTTAAATTTAGTTTTTAAATGTACAGTTTGTAATAATTAGCAGAAATACTGGAGTGAGTTAATGGAGCCCCTGAGTGGAGTTGGACTGATTTAAGTAACACAAAAGGTTAGATGTGCAGCTGTCTCTGGAAAAGTTTTTAAATTAATCTGAAATCTCTCTTCTTGGTGGATTGATCTTGCCCTTCATTAGAAACACCATTCATTCTTCCGCAAGGGCTCAATCCTGCAAACACTATCCCATGTATTAGTACCATGAGCAATCCCATTGAAATCGATAGTAATGCGTTTGGTAGGAACTGGACCCCAAATGGTATAGAGTATCATCTTGGGCATAGCATAGATGATCTAATGCTGTAAGGAGGCTGAACAATTCTTCCTCCCATGTCATGGATACAGATCTGGCCATAGGTTTATTGGTCCCCTAAAAATTATATTTTTAGTTCTCTCTCCTGCCTCTCTATCTCAAATTCGAGATTAAAAAGGGAAAAGCCCGCAATATTTAAAATAGAGAGAGAATTTATCACATCTGTGAGACCTGCCCCTCAAGCACAAGCTGGAATGAAAACAAATACAATATGAATATATTATGCTAAATTCAAGTGTGTGCATGTGCTTTTTCCTTTCATAATGTCTTTGCTGCTAGGATGCAAAGCTTTTACTGTTGGTTTAAGTGAAGAAACATACAAAATGGTCAGAGTCTAGTTTGTACTTTGCTGGTGTGTAGGGAAAGTTTGCTGGTGTTATAGTGATGGCTTTGAGAGTGTGATTGCTGCCTAGAGAAGAAGATGGAACTTGTTTAGTTCACTGTTTAATAGGAATATGAAACCTTGTCTGGTTGGAAAATGTTGATGGCTTTATCGATAGGGCTCAGTGAACTGTAAAGGATATGTTACCATCCATTTCCTATGCTATACATTAATCCATTGCCTTAATTAGTTTAAAAAGTTGGTGGACTTCACTTGCATTTGACTTTCTTAGGCATATTTCCAATGGTCTTAGCTCTTCAATTACTTGTCTTAGATGCTTGTGGTAGTTGAAAGACTGATTCGTTAATTTCATTTTTTTTCAATGGGAAGTTAAATATTGATTTTAGTATAAAACAAACCTAGCACCAGTCTTTCTCAAGGGACGTTATAAAGAGCCCCTCTTTCAAAAGCAGTTGATCTTAAATACAGTTTGAAACAAGATACCAGAAATTGTGCTGGGTGAGGACAATCAATGATATCAAGGGTCTTTTTCATACGAGTGTCTGCTTTGGTAAGATCCTGGGCAGCAAATTCACTTAAGCCCAAATCTCCGTCAGCAATGTACAACCTGAATAACGGGCTGTGCATTGTACTGGTCCATGTGAGCATGCCTAATCCTCCTGCCCTGGTATGGAGTGGTTAATGAGCCACACTGCAGCTGCTACTGTAGCATCAACAGCCTTAACATATACCCTAGCTGAAAATATTTTAGCCCATGGCCCATCCCCTGAATAGGGCACCACAGGGTCCTGTGCGGAGCTAGTCTTCATGCAGGGCATACAAACTCCTTGGACAGGGATTCCGTACCCCTTTCTTGGGCAGTGGAATCTTACTGGTTCCAGTTCTAGGGTGCCTTCATGCAGTGGAACAAGATTTGTCCCTACAACATCTAATAAACTAAAGCAAGGAGAGAACAAATAAACTTGTTTATAATTGTGTTGGCCATTTTTCTAGTAGATTATTTTCAGAAAGAATAAATACTGCACAGTCAGCAAAGTACAATAAACTAGTTCTAAACTTTAAGTAATTAAAATACCCCAAACAAAAAGAAACAAATGGCAATTCATTGTCCTTGCACATGGAACTCATTTCATGCACTAAATATCACCATTCTGAAGCAAACAAAAATTACTATTTAGTTATCATTCAGCCTGTGTCTTGCTCAACTGCTTCAGACAATCTGATCACACATGGCCTGAATTTTGCTTATTACTTCTTGCTGATCTGTGTGGATCTCAGATGGCTGGATATAGAGTTTTTCATCCGCTTACTGCTTGTGTCTTGTTTTCTTGGATGTTCAGGGCTGAAATCAGCTCTCCAATTTCAGAATAATATATTTTTGGATCCTTAGACTGTGACCTACATTATCTAGAAGCTTTCATTGAAGAAATGAGCAAATGGTTTGTCTAATAGGCTGCCATTAATATTATTGTGTCATAAAGTTTCTTGCTTAGTCACCATTCACTATCTCACAGCTGGTATTTCTATTTATTCAATTGAGTTTGCGGATGATACAAAGCTGGGAGGTATTGCCAATTTAGAGAGGGACAGGGATATCCTACAGGAGGATCTGGATGACCTTGTAAACTGGAGTAATAGTAATAGGATGAAATTTAATAGTGAGAAGTGTAAGGTCATGCATCTAGGGATTAATAACAAGAATTTTAGTTATAAGCTAGGGACACATCAATTAGAAGTAACGGAGGAGGAAAAGGACCTTGGAGTATTGGTTGATCATAGGATGACTATGAGCTGCCAATGTGATGTGGCTGTGAAAAAAGCTAATGCGGTCTTGGGATGCATCAGGAGAGGTATTTCCAGTAGGGATAAGGAGGTTTTAGTACCGTTATACAAGGCACTGGTGAGACCTTACCTGGAATACTGTGTGCAATTCTGGTCTCCCATGTTTAATAAGGATGAATTCAAACCGGAACAGGTACAGAGAAGGGCTACTAGGATGATCCGAGGAATGGAAAACTTGTCTTATGAAAGGAGACTCAAGGAGCTTGGCTTGTTTAGCTTTACTAAAAGAAGGTTGAGGGGAGATATGATTGCTCTCTTTAAATATATCAGAGGGATAAATACCGGAGAGGGAGAGGAATTATTTAAGCTCAGTACCAATGTGGACACAAGAACAAATGGATATAAACTGGCCACCAGGAAATTTAGACTAGAAATTAGACAAAGGTTTCTAACCATCAGAGGAGTGAAGTTTTGGAATAGCCTTCCAAGGGAAGCAGTGGGGGCAAAAGATCTATCTGGCTTTAAGATTAAACTCGATAAGTTTATGGAGGAGATGGTATGATGGGATAACATGGTTTTGGTAATTAAATATTCATGGTGAATAGGCCCAATGGCCTGTGATGGGATATTAGATGCGGTGGGATCCGAGTTACCCAGGAAAGAATTTTCTGTAGTATCTGGCTGATGAATCTTGCCCATATGCTCAGGGTTTAACTGATTGCCATATTTGGGGTCAGGAAGGAATTTTCCTCCAGGGCAGATTGGAAGAGGCCCTGGACTTTTTTCGCCTTCCTCTGTAGCATGGGGCACGGCTCACTTGCAGGAGGATTCTCTGCTCCTTGAAGTCCTTAAACTACGATTTGAGGACTTCAATAGCACAGATATAGGTCTGAGGTTTTTTGTAGGAGTGGTGGGTGAAATTCTGTGGCCTGCGTTGTGCAGGAGGTCAGACTAGATGATCATAATGGTCCCTTCTGACCTAAATATCTATGAATCTATGAATTGGTCTCTATATGCAGGTCTCACCATTTATGATTAGAGGCTCATTTGAGCTGCATGTCTCAGATCCTTCCCAAAATAGTGAGGGAATTGAGGTCTGTTGTCCCAGCTCAAGCTTAGGAAGTACAACATCTGTAGTTCTTTCAGGAAAGATAGGGATAAGGCAAATATGTTCTTCCAAATTTTGAATCAGTAGTATATGGTGGGTTCAAAAGTCCAACTCAGACATGAATGATATTGGGTTTAATATACTTCTGAGGAGACACTAGGGAAGAGAAAGGGAGCAGAAAATGATGCAGAAAAAATCGAAGTAAAAAATAAGGTAGAAAATGGGTGGACAGAAAGACAAATACTGAGACTGGGGAAAAGATCAAAATGGGAAGAAAGCGAGAGAACAATTGAAATGGAAAAATTACTTAGTGGCAGACTAATTTTTTTAGGGTTGGGAAATGAATTCTATCTCTAACAGAGAGAACAGGCAACACTTTCACTAGAAAAACACTTTAAAAACAAATGAAGCCCTTTTGTTTGGTTTAAATCCTCAGGGGAAAAGGTTTCTGAACTCTAAGGTGCTTTGCAAACCACAAAGTAGGTTGAGACATTCACACAACCTGAAGTTCCAAGATTTTCCTGCTCCCATAGAAACTCTCTAAAACGGGTGAGTGATCTTACATCCCACCTCTTCAGGAACACAACTGAACATGAAGAGCTGCAAGGGTTTTCCAAAGACCATCTCCTTATTTTTTACCGAAGAAATAAAAAGAGAGTCAGGTGGTGTGCTTTGGATATCACGTATAGAAGAGAAACATGAGGGCAATCTTGAAATTAGCTGCACAGATCCAACATAATGGTTTTATGATAAGTTTACATTAACTGAACAGAGAACTGTAAGTGTAGTTTGTAGAACTTTATGCATAATTATGAAGATTCTATCATAGTAGCTTGTTATTTAACAGAAAAATTGTAAAAATTCCTGGAGGCCAAGAGTATATTCATTGAAATGCGGTTCCCAAATTGTGTCTTGATGTCTGAGAAACATATTTAGATTCCACTTTGGTCTTGGAATGGATCATACAGTTATGCAGGAAGAGAAAACTAAACAAACCAAGTTGATCATTTCCATATTAAAAATGTGGATAAATTGGTTTATCCGGCCTGCGCAAACACAGATAGCTGAAGCTGCCGGCAAATGCAGATGTACTTTGTCAGAGTGGTTTCTGTCCAATATGTCTGACCTTTTTTCATCAAAGAATATTCAGTTGACTATAAAAGCTTTTCAGGCTATCTCCAAAAGCTCAACATGAATTTATTTCATTTTAGAAAAATGTAGTACCTTATCCTGAATGACTAACAACTCGTAAAGGTTGAGGGTAAAAGTCTGCATCTATTGGCATTAAAAATATAGTGGAGGTTGGGTAAGCTGAAGAAAAAGCTACTACAATATATAAAGGTATTTCAGGAAGGAACAGGCTGATCTTAGTGCTAGGTGATATGAAGCTTTGATCACCTTTGTTGTATGATGACTTTATAATGTGATATATACAGACACAAAATATTGTTTCATAATCAGAGAGAAAAATTAGTGCTTACTGTTTGAAAATTGACAAATAGTGGGATATAATGCTTTAAATGCAACCTAAAAACTTCAGTCTATATCATGGTAATTGCTCACCAGCAAATACTTATAGTTAGGATGGTTAATTCTATAACACTATTTTCGCTTACTCATAACTTACTGAAAAATGCTCCTTTCAGGGCTAAACTTACCATGCTTAACTGCTGAGCAAAATCCTTTCAGCTGTTTTAGAGTTGGCTGGGTGTATGGGGGAAGAAATACAGATTTTTACATATACAATTCTAATAATTCTTTTTTATCTAGAGTTATGTAGCAGCATAGCTACTATTAGAAACTTGATGTGCAAATGGAGCTCAGTCCTGTCAGATGGTGAACACCCTCAACTCCTGTTTACTTTCCTGGGAGTTGGTGGTGCAGTGCATCATGCAGGATCCTAACTATGACAGATGCTCATCTTTTTTTCTTTGAGAAATCTTTAATTAGACACAATTAAGTAAGAAGTCATACTCAGAATGATAAATCTAGAATGAGTTTCCTTTTGAGTAATCAGCTGATAGGCATTGGTACATTAGTAATGTCCGGTACAGCAGCAACTCAGTTCACATTCATCATTCTGGAGGGAGAAAAAATATGGAAAATAAGTATTTTAAGGAGAGAGTTAACATAGCAATCACCAGTTAGATATGGGGAACTTCCTCAAGGAATCAGATCCTGATACACTAAAATTAATGGGAATTGGTTCACACCCTTATGGACCAGTAGGAATTAGTGATGTCTGTAGGAAATTTTAGGCCCACATTTAAAGATTTTATTGGGAGAGGAAAGAGGAAGATTTTTCTTTGTTTCCATTTTGAAAATGCAGTCATCCCCTTATAAACTGATCTGCTGCTGCCTTCTAAACAGACACTGTCCTCAACTAAGCAACAGCAGAAGTAAAGTGTGAATTTTCACCCTTTTGTGTCTCTGAGACATGAGCTTCAAAACTTAATTAGGGCTATTGAAATGCTCATATTTTTCTTGACACACAATAACCAAATAATTAAATGAATGTAACTTTAAGGATTAATCACAAAAAACAAGCAATAAAAATATTTTAGTTCTTTGGGTATGTAGCGGGTCAGTCACCCCGCTTCAGCCCTGAAAGGGTTAAAGGCCAGCCCTGGGAGAGGCCTGAGGCTGAGAGCCAATCAGGGACAGGCTGGGCCCTATAAAAGAGCTGCAGGGCCAGAAGGCAGTCAGACTCACTTCAGCCCTGGAGTGAGAAGGGCCTAGCTGCTTGGGAGCATAGGGGGCCTGGGTAGCTGGGAAGCTCCAGCCTGGCAACTCCACAGGCTGAGCACTTGTTAAAGGCCCAGGGTGGTACTGGGGCTGCAGAGGCAGCTTGTCCAACCCCCTTGACAGTGATGAGTGGCCAGAACCACAAGTTAAGGGGCCCTGGGATCTAGTAGGGACCCAGGGGCCTGAGGTAGGCAAGACACCAGCCAGCAGGAGGCGCTCTGAGGCTGGAAAGAGCTAATTCCCAGGTGACCAGAAGGAGGCACTGTGGTGGTGAGTCCGCAACCTGCTACAGGGTAACATTAACGCCTGCTTTTGAATTAACTAATATAAATATCTGGGTCCCCAGACTGTCTGCCTGGAAGGCAGGGATCCAGTGAATTGGCTGGAAATGTTCAAAAAATTCCAGAAAAAGAATTGTTCAAATATTTCCATTCTGTGGGAAATTTTTGCATTTCTGACTTGAAGGGACCCCGTTTAAAGAGAGGGTCACTTATTTCAGTTAAGGTTTCTTTCCGTCCCTTCATGATTACTCCCTTCTTTCTTTCTATTGGTTGATAGCCCCTGGAAGAAAGAACAGTAGATAAATGCTGTTATCTTATCAATTAAAAACATACCTTGGTGCCACTCTCTTCAGACCTGTAGGATATAGTGGGCCAAGTTCTCGTCAGCTTGTACAGTGGTTGTCATTGACACCTGAGCAGAGTGGGTGTAAAACACCATGACCAGTGTGAGTGTGAGAATTCTGATTTGGCTGCATTCTGCACAGGTGTAAATGATACACAAGAGGAAGGGCAATGGATAATCAGGTCCCATAATCATAGAATATCAGGGTTGGAAGGGACCACAGGAGGTCATCTAGTCCAACCCCCTGCTTAAAGCAGGACCAATCCCCAGTTTTTGCCCCAGATCCCCAAATGGCCCCCTCAGGGATTGAACTCACAACCCTGGGTTTAGCAGGCCAATGCTCAAAACTACTGAGCTATCCCTCCCAATGTGTAACTAGAAGATTGAAATACTTCACTCTGCACTCATTTATCCTTTCTGCTCTCCCACATTTTTAGAAGTGGATTGGCTGTTTCATCTCCTGGTCTGTAATTTTTCCCAGAGGCTCTGGCTCTAAACCATGTGCCTTTCCCAGTGATACTTGCTCCCTTAGAGCAAAGGACTGGCAATTAGGATTTCTGGGTTCTACTATTCCTTGAACTTCCACTTATTTCTCATGTACCTCAGTTTACATATGTAAAATGGAAATAGGTATTATCTACTTTGAGGGTTTTGAGAAGATTAATTCATGTTTTGTGAAGCCTTTTTAGATTAATGTATGCAAGTGCTATGTTTGTGTATGGTATTAATATGACCAGACAGCATTGCTCTGTTTCTCAAATCACTCTTTGGTATATTCCAATTTCTGTAAATTCTAGCTGTTAGTCAGTGTGAAACTGAACTGATTGTAAAAAGAAAAGGAGTACTTGTGGCACCTTAGAGACTAACCAATTTAGTTACTTTTATTTTATTTATTTTAACAATTTAGAACTGATTGTGATCATGTAGGTGATCAGTTCCTCGCTATCTCATCTACTCACTGGTGATGATGTTAGAAAGACAAACCTCTTTATCCTTTCCACTGCTAAATTCACTTAACTGGTCTCTCATCCTCATGTGCGGAATCTGTTTGCCATCTCCCATAACTGCGAACTATATTCTGCTGCTTCTTCTGAAGTAATCCTCTTAACCCTGGTTAGCTGGCTGTAAGGAAGACCCTTTTCCAGTGGCCTAGGATGAAAGCTTGAATCTGGTAAAAGGTTACTCTAATCTGTCTCTTTCCAATAGACTTTTGTTTCCAAGTAACTTTTTAATAATACTTTGTAAGTTGTATATCTAAATAATGGGTAGTATATGAGCTGAAGTTAAGACATATTTTTAGTAGTGAGATGAACTGTGGATGAGGGTAGATTTGCCTGTTTTTTATATTCACAAAGCTCTGCATGCAATAGGGCCTAATTCTTCTCCACTGCTTTTTACCTGTGCAAAATGGATGTAAAATACTACCGGATCAGAATGGTGGAACGTCATTCATTTATATATTAGGATAAATTAATACACAAGGTACAATCAGGCTCATAGTAAATAGAATTAGCAGCAAAGAATTCTTCCCATCCTGTGAACAATAGGAGCAAACTCTCTGTTGGGCTAACTTCATTAAAGTCAATGGAACTCAGTCAGTTTCCACCAGGAGCATATTTGGCCCTAATTACTGTGCATCCACTGTAGCAACTTGCATGGAACTTGGAGGGTATAGCACAGGTTGCAGGAGGGAAAAGTTGGGAAGAGACTCAGGCTTTGTAGGTGTTAGGAAGCCAGAATGTGGCTAGAATGCTAGCTGCAGTTTTAGCACCTCTGTAAGAAGTTCTCTTAATACATGGAGTTCTGTCATATTATTACCCAACATGTGGTACGTGAAACAGCCATTGTTTATGGCATTTCTGCTATGACTCTATGGTGGGAAATCTATGGTGCTAAATGGGAGTTGTGCATGTGGGACAACTGCAATATTATCCCCAAAAGGTACAGTAGTAGAGACATTTATATTTCTCTTTGAGTTGTACACTTGTGGCTTTAAGCCCAGCACTAGTCCTTAGAGAAAAAGTTTAATAGGAACTTGAAAAGCTGGATCTTAGAACTACCCACATATTGGTTATTTAAAAATTTTACTTTGTGAATCAGAGCTTTAAAAATCACAAGGTATGTGCTGTAAAGAGGGAAATAACTGCACATACTCTTTTTCACATAAGCCATTTTGCCATAAAGAAAGCATCTGGAAAGCTACTACAAGAATAATCTTGTAATTGCTTTTTTATATAGTATGTGTGTGTGTCATCAACATAATAAAATGCAGAGATGCAATGAAAATGTTCAAAACCAATATGATCTAATTGCTTGCTGATGACATCTTAAAAACAATTGTTGCCATAAATAACTTTCTTTAAACTTTCCACTGAGATCGTGGTGTGTGTTCCCTGTAATTACTTACTTATTACTAATTGGGGAAGAGTAATATTTCAAAAATTCAAACTTAAAATAATTTATGAGGATTTCTAGATCTCAAACCATTGAATATCTGCAACTAATTTCCTTGACGCATTCCTGTGCTTTAATGTTAGTTTCACTAATCGAATATAATCACACTGGTACAAAAATAATATTCTTAATTACTTGCCATATGATGATATGGTTTGGGAACCTGCCTTGCTTTTTGAAAAGTTTGAGGGAAGGAAAAACTAAGGATTTGCCCAAGAATTCTTCTACCTAATGACTGGCCTAGCCATCAGAGTCCAAACACTGCCCCTCAGATTGAAGCCATGGGAGTTGTATGCATTGGTGCATAAATATGTCCCAGGTTTATTTTAGTCAGTAACTCTTAATGTGTTGTAAAAGCCACTCCCATATATTGAGCAGCTGATGTACATTGTTCCTTCAGAGACAAGTGCGAGTAAGAAATGGCTGTTAGTTTTATTTTGAACTGTCTACACATAGCTACCACATGATAACTGCTTCTCCTAGACCCACCCCAAGAACATTACACTGGGCCAACATTATTAATCAGATATTACTACGGCAATGTACTTGCTGAAAGATTTTTACATGCACTGGGCCATAGCTCTCTTTATTATTATAGTTCTGCAGACTGATGAGTTTGTCAATAGTAAGAACCTGGGGCTTTTTGTTCAATCTCAAGTCCAATTGCCTACAGTTGTTCACCTTTTCTTAAAAAAGGGAATCAAGGTAACTACGAAGTCTCACTTACCTACATACATATCCAAACATGGGAGAAGGAAAGCTGATTGATAGGATAAAGACATCTACTCCCCTGCTTAATTGCTCTGGGGGGGGGGGCAGGGGGCAGGGTATGCCCTGTTTCACATCACTCTTTAAAGTGCTCTAGCTCTTACTATCTCCCTCTGCAGTATATGGAATATGTCAGTGTGGCAGGGTCAGATCATTTTGCGGGAATTAAAGCATTTTCTAATTTAGTGTCAGAAGAGCCTGCCACGATAGGTTGGAGGACTAGTTTTTCAGTGATGGTGGTAGCTACTGACTCAGAAATAAGTCACTTGAGCAAAGTACTACTTGTGGTCATCTTTTTGCAGTATTTAGGGAAGTCTCTCAACCTGAGGATTCCCATGTGGTCTTAGTCCTATAATTTTAGGCATCTTCATTCCTAGGAGTACAGTACTATCTCCTAATGTGAATGGATTTCTGTTAAACAGTCCCGGTCCTGCTTGCTTACAGTTGTGACACCTTCATTGTAAAGTCAAAATTACAGTAGATAGGATTGATGCTGTCGGTTCTGGGAATGACGTCACTGTTAGGTCATGCTATGGCTTTCTCTTTCCGAAAAAGCACTGCTTTTCTAGAGGTGGTATTTCCTTAATTACATGAGAATGTTGACCATGGGGTCGGAGTACCTATTAGTAACTACCTATTCCACGCAGTCTAGATAATTCCAGTTATGTATTTTCCTAGTTCAGAGAGTTATCCTTTTTTCTTTAAAAGTTGTCAGTTTTATGTTTAGCCCAACATTAGCATAGCCAGGATCCAGTGGTGGAAGAGCATTGTGGAAACAATGCCAGAGGAAGAGTGAGGAATTGAGATCCCACCAGAGATGGAGCAGACACCATCTGATGGTCCTGAAGAACAT
Source organism: Natator depressus (assembly GCF_965152275.1). Lineage (NCBI taxonomy): Eukaryota > Metazoa > Chordata > Testudines > Cheloniidae > Natator > Natator depressus. Next base: position 39,573,720 of record NC_134239.1, on the reverse strand, counting down.
GTGTCAAATGCTTTTGATTCCCGTGCTATCCTTCCCCTGAGCATGCTAATGAGGCTGAATCAGTTGTGCTGCACACAATGCTTGCTGTCGGAAGTAGACAGAAAACGTTGTGTACATCAGAACAGACTCCGTAGAGGGAGCAGCAGGAAACTATTCTTTTTAATTCTGTATTGGTCTCCTATGAGCCTCATTTTCAGGGTTTTAGTTTTGAAGGTGACAGAGCTAAAGGGAGAAATGTCTTCCCCTCACTGCACTCGTGGATCGATTCTTTCAATAAAGGTGCAACGATTCAGTCTTAGGTATTCATTAGACACAGGGCCAATTTTGCTTTGTTAGATGGGGGCAATTCCTATCCATTTTAGTGGGTGTAACTTCTGTGTATCTGAGAGCAGAATTTGTCACCACTCTGTTCTCAAATGAGGTACATACAGTGGTGACCACTAAAAGATAGACATTTTCCATTTTAAGCTAATAGTATTACCGTGGCCTTACAAAAAGAAAAGGAGTACTTGTGGCACCTTAGAGACTAACCAATTTATTTGAGCATAAGCTTTCGTGAGCTACAGCTCACTTCATCGGATGCATACAGGTATTCTCTGCACCTAGTAACCCTAATTACATACAGATGTTAAAAGTCAACATTTGAATGGTGGCTACTGGAGGAACTTAGACAAAGCCTATGCTTCAAATAACCTAAAGAGTAGGATCTGTAACATCTAAATAGCAGTTACTCTTCATATCTTCCAAAAAAACTTACTGCTTTAGAACCACTCAGAGACTTGGAAAACCACAGAATGACTACATATCTTGTGAAATTAACCACTATTACAGCAAACGTATCATTTTTTGCAACAGATATTGTGTGGATTTATTCCAAAGCTAACCTCCCTAGGGGGATACAGACTAGAATAAATAGCATTCTACTTAACACTTACCATGATACATGCGCTTGCAATGTATATTTTAAAAAGGAGACTTGTCAAGGTTGCTAGGCCTCAGAGGTGACCTACCTTTTTCATATATCTGTGTGCAAAACACATATACGTTTTAACTATAATCAGTGCCAACATTTCTGAGCAACCATAAAATAGAAGGGTACTATGCATACAAAACAGAACTGGAGAGAGTTCTGCAAGGAAACCTATTTCAGTCCCAGGCTTCATATGTACTTGTTAAACAAAAATGTGAAAGACGATATTTTTCTTTTGTTCTTTACATAACAAATGTAATATAAAGAACAAACATGGGAATATTTTGTTCCAGATAACTCTGTTAACTAGCTATATACCACATACAAGGCCTAAATGTCACGGATAAACAGCTTTTTGGCAGAGTTTTCTGAATCATAGAAGTCACTGCGTGCTGGTGGAGGAAATGCTACCAAATTCCTATACGCTACATTTTTTTCACTTGGGAAAATACCTTTAATATTTGTTGTTTAAAGGCTTTAAGCATATTGTTTGTTTTTAGTAAATCATTGCTATTGGAATGTGAGGAACGTTTACTTAAGTAATCTTTTCTTACACCACTCTCCCTTCTGTTACTTACTTTGGTGTGTGGGACAACTATGAAAATATCTGAACCCATTTCTGGTTTCATTTTGAGTTTTACAGCCTAAATACCTGTGCTTGTATTCTAATAAACCTCAGACTGTACTCTGTGAAGTCTATGCCTTTTAGAACTACAGTTCAATTTCAAGGACAATAGATCTATGCAAGTGGCATGAGTTATACATGTATAATAGCACATTGTCAGCTATGCTAGTGTCATAGCTGCCAACTTTTTACTGAGTACTCCAAAAGTTTGCAAGGAGTGTCCATGGGATTGACCAAATCAGCTTGCAGGGGTTCTCAAACTGGGGGTTGCGAGGTTATTACATGGGGGTTTGTTAGCTGTCAGCCTCCACCCCAACCCTACTTTGCCTTTAGCATTTATAATGGTGTTTAAATATATTAAGTTTTTTTAATTTACAAGGGGGGGTCTCATTCAGAGGCTTGCTATGTGAAAGGGGTCACCAGGAAAAAAAAGAGAGAACGACTGAACTAATGCATTTGCCATGTACCACCTCCTTACAATTTCCAAGAGTCCTCAACTGGTACTTGGAACATCTCGGAACACACTCCAATTTGTGAAGCCTGATCTTGTTTTCAAGTGGTCTTTGTTGTCTTTCCAATAACCATTGACTCATTGTGGCTTGAATGGGAAGGTACAGCAATTGATGCTGACAAGAATCCAAGCCATGCAGAGCACATGTTAAGGAGTTTTAGCACAAATATTCATTTTGACTTTGATTAAATACCTTTCATTATGAACTTTTTAATTTACTGTGGGGGTGGGTGGGTTGTGGTTTGTTTTTTTTGACATTTTGTGTGTGTGTGTATATATATATTTCTATATATATAAATTTTTTAAATTTTGTCAGTGCATATAGAGAAATTGTGATGGCCATCCAGTACAAATTGGAGGACAAGAAATTGCATACGATAATGTTCAGACTTTCAGGAATGTTTGCTTTCTTGGGCAGTTATCATTAACCGTAGTTAAATTACAGTCCAGTTAAACCATGGCATATACATGTAGAAACCACCATTTCTGATGCTAACAGTAACCTTGGCTTTCCCAAGTTTGTAATTACTGCTATGAAATGCTTTCCATGTGCTAAGAGAAAGAAAGCTCAGAAGAAAAAATTGGTAATGATTTTCCATGTTACAAAAATGAAATGATAAAGTTTACAGATGTGTCCTGCTTCATAATTAACGCCCAGAACTTATTTTTAAACTATTTATTTTCAACAGTTGAAACCACACACAAAGTTTAAACACCAATGTAACAACATTTTATGTACTTGTGGAGGGTTGATATCTTGATTAAATTTTAAAAAGCTGTATATATTTAAAATGTCTGTTTTTCATTGTATTGATATGCAAGAAAACCAAGTTAAAAGCCTGTTTCATTCGAATACAGATAATTTGTTCACAGTTCCACCTCACCTTTGATGGGTAGACATTTTAATCACTGAGGAACATAGAACAAACGAACAAAAATTGGGAGGGTGGGAGAGGTGGGGAGACTGATTCTAAAGATAGAGCTGTTTGCCTTTACTGCAGGAGCCACTCTTCAGCTGGCATTACAATACATAATTATAAAATAACTCAAGTAACTGTAACCTAACCTATGAATTGGTCCTTATCCTTTAGTATATTTTTACTGCTCCATTGTGGCCTTATTTTGAATAATTTTTCAGAATTGCTTATTTTTACATCGTCCCTATTAGAAGTTAAGTACTATTCATTCTGTGTGTTTTTTTTTTAAAAAGTCTAACAACTGGATGTTTGTTCTTGTGTTTCATTTTTGATGCTTCAGGCATTAAATTTATGCAAAATCCTGTGCGCCTCATGGTCACCAAACCTAACAAGCAGGCTGTCACTCATCAATCTTTAATTGTTTTCAACCAGACTGTGCCAGTTAAATGTTCACAGAAATGGCCAAAAGATTCCCATTCTGGCAGTAGCAGTCAGCTCACCTCTAGAGTGAGTGTGTGTGTGTGCGCGTGCGTAACAAGATTTATTAAGCAATGTAATGATCACCCAAGAGAAGCAATGGAATCCCCATTGCTTGGGTCATTTAAAATTAGAACAGACAAAATGCTACTAAATGTACAATAGGGAATAAGTCTGCACTGGCAACAATAGGTACTAGATGGCCTAATAGGTTTTTTTTTTTTCTCTCGTGCATCTCTTTGAAATCCTATAACATTTTCCCAAGTTATTGAATTTATCTAAGCAAGTAAATGTTAGCATTTACTGAACAGTGCTCTGCTTTTCCACTGAGGAACAATACATGACAGGATAACAGTATTGTGTAATTGACACCTCCTCATCTATTATAGGGAGTGGACTACATCCACCCTGATCAAATTGGCCCTGTCAACACTGGTTCTCCACTTGTGAGGTAACTTCCTTCTCTTCATGTGTCAGTATAATGTCTGCATCAGTAATTTTTCACTCCATGCATCCGATGAAGTGGGTTCTAGCCCACAAAAGCTTATGCCCAAATAAATCTGTTAGTCTTTAAAGTGCCACCCGACTCCTTGTAGTATCTGGAAATGTCACTAAATGTGATCTGTGTTTGGGGGAAATAGGTATTTTTCCCATTGCTCATTTCCAAAGATTAAATTCTGACATGTTCTTAAGAATTTTTGAAACTTTGTATACAATGAAAGTTAATAAGGTTTGATTAAATTCTGTGAGAGCAGGAACTGGGCCTAATTTAGGAAGCGTATATATGCATCAGTTAGCTCTGTTTTATACAAATGCAACATGTCTTCAAAACATTGCTCTGATGTTGAGTTTATGCTTCACAATGAAGGACCAAATAGTCCTGAGTTCCTTATATATTAACTTCCATGAAAATTTTGCCTGTAAATGCATTGGAGAATGGACTGGCAACTCAATCACAGGTAAAACTTCAAAGGATGTCAGTGTGTAAGAAATGGAGGATGATTGGTTTCTTCATAGGGAGATGTATTGTAGTTGTAAGACTGATCTGTCATTGATGACAATAAAGGCACACAGGATTGTGTCCTTAGTTACTACCTATAGTAACATGGAACCAAAAAATAGACTTACATATATGTGTACTTAGGCATTGCCTTTACTCTACTATTACCATGCCAAAAAAAAAAAAGCGGCAAAAGGAGTCAATTGTGCCACCAAATGATTGCTCTAGTTTCCACTGACCGCCCATTCACTGTGACTGTGGCAGTCTTTTTTTCAAGATGAGAGCAAAAAGGAGCTTCATGTGTTCACAACACTGCTTCTGCCCAAGGGCTGATGGCGGATGAGCTGCTTGGCTTCTCCATTCTGAAATGGAAATAGTAGCGCACACTCCACAACTAACCTGAAAAATCAAAAGAAAAGGCAAAATGAAGAAACAGAGCAAACCTAGAATAGTATCTGAATGAGGTGGCAGGTTTCTGTCCCTTCATGAAGTGATGGAGCAGCTATACACGCTCAACTCCCATAATTATATGCAGAATCTCCTAGCATTAAAAAAGCACCACAAGCTTCTTCTGTGTTAGATCCAGAGGAAACCCAAAACAACTAACTCAATTCTTTCTGCAAGGGAATACTTCCCCGGAGACCAGCTGTGTCATGGGCACCCTGCTGCTGGCTTCTCCTCCATCTTTCTCTTGCATCCTTTCAGAGAAGGGGCCTGATTTCATTGGGATACAGTCTGAGTCCTGACTAAACAGAATGTTCCATAAGCAACAGAGTAACTGCACCCTGCTGAAGCAATCTGTCCCCCTCCTTCCTTCCTCCTCTACAGTACCAGTATGGCAACGGGGCTTTTGCTCTGCCATTAATGTAGAAAATACTCTTATTTGTACTTAATTGTTGGCATTGCAGGTTTCTTTACAAGAAAAAAACACATGGTCGTACCAACACCATTACAAGGGACCACCTACAGCAAAATATTCTATCGTGTCTCCCATTATGCAATGGAGATTAATGGTCATATATTTTGCACTGTCTGGTTGCTGATTTTCTTTGAGTTTGGTTATCCTGAAGTTAGTTTGCCAGCAGAGCTGATTCAAAATGCCAAACCTGAAATGTTTCGCAAAGATGTCTCTGGGAAACTATACCTGTAACAGGCTCTGATTTCTAACCGATCAACATTGCATGGACCAGTTTAACTGGTTCTTGCCAGAGACACTGAAGGAGGCACACCTGTCAGACTCCTGGGGTTAGTGCCTGATCTTGGGTTCAATGAACTTTCACCCAAGCCCAGGCAGGGTTTGGAACGCCATGTGTCAGTGTTTCCAAAATGAATTTTTTGAAAAAATCTTTAGTTGAAGACATTTTTGAAACGGTGGAATTTCCCATGAACCAGAAGTTCCAAGTTTTGGCCAGCTGTATGTGCCGATGTCAATTTGTAGAATATCAGGAACAATACATACCAGAAAGAGGTAATTGTGCCACAGCTCTATTTCAGAGTTTTTATTTCCTCTTTCGTAGTGATGTTTCACAAAGGCAATTGGATTTCATTGTGATCTCACACTTGTCTAATCCATTGACATTAGTGGGGTTACTCTGATTTGCACCAGTGTAAATGGAATCAAGCCCAGTAGTAGTAGTAGTAACAGGATTACAGTAATGCCTAGAATGCAGAACCCAGATTAGATCTCCATTGTGCTAGGCTCTGTATAAACACACAAACTGTTCCTGCCCTGAATAATTTGCCTTCTAAATTGACAAGAAAAGGACCTGAGTGAAAATAGAATCACAGAGGTAAAATGACTTGCAAGGTCACACAGCAGGTCAATGGTATACCTGGGTTTTATTTCCAGGTTTCCTATCTCAGTCCAGTGTCCTATTCACTAGCTCACAATGCCTCCCCATTGTATTGCTGGTGTTTGATCTTTTTAGGATTGTGCTAGTTTAGAAAGTATGTAACCACCTGACAATATTGTCTGTGACTGTAGGTGAAAAGTCATTATAGAAAATGTTCACATCTATCTACCCTTATACTGACTTGACAACTAAGCAAATTACTTTTTAAAACTGTATTTCTCATCACAATGTACTCAACTTGTTTTTGAGTGTGTTTGTATTTGTGAATAACCAACAGTCTTCCCCCTAAAGTGCTCATTCCAGGCACTTGATTCCTGAAGGGGAAGCCACCTAAAATTGTAATTCATTCAGTGCAGTGAAGATAAAGCTAGTATGGCATGTATACAGAATACATTATTATGACATTGCGGGGGGTGGGGGGACATTTTTATAAAATTACTGAAGGAGCAATAGGGGATTGCTTATTACAAAATATACATGCCTTAAGTGAAAAATTCAAGCTGTGAAAATATTCCCTATGGGGGAAAAATGCTATATTTTGCACCTTTTGAGATTCATGTATGTGTGTGATCCTTTTTTGCTCTTGAAAAGGATGTTAATGTCTCTCATGGGGCAAAGGTGTTCATGGCTTAATGATCATTTATATTTGCAGTGGAATTAGTTATTCTTCAAGCATGAAATACTGTATAATATAAATTGTATTAGCTTTATTGGTTCACAATGAAGAACCTTATCAGAAATCATTTATCACTGTTGTATGCTTTTTTCCCCCCGTTTTCAATGCAGCATGAGGTCTTTCTCTCATTTTTCTCTCCATAAGAAAAGGTGCAAGAAAATTTTTATTGGTTTTCCATTATGTGTCAGTGATGTGCTTATTGAAAATAAATGCAACACTGAAAAGTATTTATCTGAATATCCAGACAGTTTTCATGCTAGCAGTTATGTAATAGACAATTTAATAAATTCAAACAAAATGCCTGGTTGAAGAAAGATAAAATAACAAATTAAATGGTTCAGTGAATGTTTCTTTTTGGAACTACTTCAATCTGTATAGCACTTGAAAACTGATGGATTTTTAAATTACAAGACAGGATGAACAGAGATATTCATCTAACCATGCAATGTCATGTACAGTAACTTTTCATGTTAATTTCTCAGATTTTAAAATTAATCACCTACATACAAATTTGGGAGTTTAAAAAAAAAAGTTAAATTGAGTTGTTTAAAGTTGTCCTATGACAGAGAATTTAAACGACAATTGAAGTATGTATCCTGACTAGAGACTTCCGTTTCCCTGATAAAAATAAACCATTCAAACTATTTTTTTCAAGCACTTTGCTTGCTTTTATGCTATTATGGACTCAGAATTCAAATACGAAGGAATATTTTATAAATAATAATGCTATAGTGCTTATAATGGGCTCCAGATTACCACAGAAGCTTTATTATTACTAATTTTTTGTTTAGCACTTTTCTCTGTAGCGCTATCATACCATTGGAAATGAAATTAATGGTTTGGCAGAAATTGAGTCATATCTTAACACTTCTAGACATACTGTATAATAAACATGCACATAAATTGGGTATTCTACCCACCTCTGTTATACATTCAATCCAGTGGGTGGGTACTATAAAATACTGTATACATTTTCTGTTTGTGCTAGAGGAAGGATGCAGGTTAAATCATATAATTAAATAATGTGTCAAAAAAACCCACATGGTTCATAATTTCTGAGTTGATGAATCATGGCATGATACCCAGTTTGACACATCTAACTAGACATGCCATGTCTCTGCATTGAGGTATCCAACTAAGAAATTAAAACCAAAATAATTCCAAAAATTACTTTCAACTATTTGGAATATTAACTTCTAAGACAGTTTCTCTTTTCTAAAAACATCAAATATTCACAGAAAAAAATCTGACTTTAGTGGGCAGATATTTAGGGTGAAATCCTGGCCCCAGTGAAGTCAATGGGAGTTTTGTCATTGATTTCAGTGGAACCAGGATTTCACTGTTAGAATACAGAACTACCTTCAGAAATCCCAGATACTTTCATGCGTATGTAGTCCTAATCATATAAAATGTAATGGCTCCCAACAAGTCCATGAAGGTGATGGTCTTAACCTACCAAGACCTGAATGTGATATTGACTTCCTTCGTATGTGAGAGGGCCAATATGAGACACTTCAAAAACGCAGGTAGGAGAGAGTCTGAAATGATGCCATTAATCTCTTTATAATTTCTTTTATCTGCAGAATTTTACTTTTCAAAGCTCAGTATTTCAGTTGCAATTAGCAAATTCTACATTACCAAATGGCACAAAGACCATGTTTGAGTGACAGATTTAAAAGTGGATCTAATGTAAAATGATGTACTTTATGACAGGATACAGATGAAGTATGTTTTACAGATCTGAACAGGCTCGCATCATACAACTTACACCTATTTTTGCTGAGCCACAGTATGGTAGTGATCACTGGGCATTTGCACTTTTGTATCATTACAATTTTCAGGAGCTAAATTACCACCAAAAAGGAATCTGTATGTTGCCCTGATTGAAAATTACAGCACATTCCCTTCTCAAAGGAAAACTAATGGGGGAGTGGGGGTGAACGGATATTGTTGCCCCCTTTTCTGAGCTGAGCAGCTAGTCAAATTGGGGGGCTCTGGATACGTTCCAGTTTGTAGATGAAATTAATGGGGTCTGGTATTTCCTTAGATGCAGCCTTGTTTATTTACAAAGAATGTACAAAATCCTGCTTCTCCAAATGCAGGAGGAACCAAGAGCAAAAGAAGCAGTTATTTAGTTTACAGCCTCTTTAGTCAAAAGCATGCTCTCTAGGTTTTTACAGGGTGTCATTGTGCTCATAGGCTACTGCTTCACTTTCTTTCTTATTGCCTCTTCCTCGCTCTCTATTCTTGTCTGTTTTGCCTCCCCCACCCACCCATGATACTTAGCAAGTCTTCCACCTACTCACCCCAAGTTCCTGGGCAGGTTCACATAAACCCTTTGGTCTTCGGTAGGGGCTTCTGATTGATTTTATCCCTGCAGGTATGTAAGCTGAAGGGTGAGTTCCCACCCATCAGTCTCAGTGAGGTTTTATCTTGACCTATAACAGACCCGCAGGAACCCAGCTCATAACAGTATGAAGCTATAGAATGAAAAGAAAATGCACTCCCTCTAGGTCTCTATGACTGGGGAATTGCTAATATAGTTTCTATTTTTAAGAAGAGGGGGTGGGAGGAAAATGATCCAGGAAACTACAGGTCTGTTGGTTTGACCTCAATTGTATGCAAGGTCTTGGACAATTTTTGAAAGAGAAAGTAGTTAAGAACATAGAGGTGAATGGTAATTGGGATAAAATACCACGTTTTTTCAAAAGGTAGATTGTCAGACCAACCTTCTTCTTTGAGAAGATAACTACTTTTTTTTTTGTTTTGTTTTTGTTTTGTTTTTAGACAAAAGAAATTCGGTAGCTCTAATCTACCTCCTGTTCAGCAAGGTATTTTATTAGTTAAATTGGAGAAGATAGGGTTTAATATGAGAATTGAAAGGTGGATAAGGTCTTGGTTAAAAGAGTGACTACAATGGGTCGTACTGAAAGGTGAACTGTCAGACTGGAGGGAGGTTATTAGTAGAGTTCCTCAGGGATTAGTTTTAGGATTAATCTCATTTAACATTTTTATTACTCACTTTTTGTGCCACAGTCAGTATGTGCCATAGGTGCTGACTCTGTGGGTGCTCCAGGGCTGGAGCACCTATGGAGAAAAATTAGCAGGTGCTCCACCCCCACCTTGCTGCCATCTCCTCCCCCTCCCAGTGCTTCCCACCTGCTGCCTAACAGCTGTTTGGCAGCACTTTGGACTTTCTGGGAGGGAGGAGGAGGAGTGGGGATGCGGTGCGCTCAGGGAAGGAGGCGGAGAAGAGGCAGGGCAGGGGCGGGGACTTGGGGGATGAGGATGGGGTGAGGGCAGTGTAGGGGCAGGAAGAGGCAGGGCAGGGGCAGGGCTGGGGGGGGGTCAAGCACCCACCAGGCAGAGGGCAAGTTGGCACCTATGGTATGTGCTAACAAAATTTGCAGATGACATGAAGTTCAGAGGTATTGCCAATACAGAGGAGGATCAGAATATCATACAAGATGATCTGGATGGCCTTCTAAACTGGAGTAATAGAAATGGGATGAAATTTAATAGTGCAATATGCAAGGTCATGCATTTGGGGACTAACGAGTTTTTGCTATAAGCTGGGGATGTATTAGTTGGAAGCAGAGCTTTAAGACAGACAAATTCAAACTGAACAGCTGCTGAGAGGGGCTACTAGAATGAAATTTCCATTTCCGACGAATGGAAAACCTACCTCACGAAAGCAGACTCAAAAGAGCTTGGTTTCTTTAGCCCAACTAAAAGAAGGCTGAGGCTTGAAATTAGGTGAAGTTTTCTAACCATCAGACGAGTGAAGTTCTGGAACAGCCTTCCAACGGGCTGAAATGTAGTTTCATGCAACTAAAATAACATGAAGTGAGCTGTATCTCACGAAAGCTTATGCTCAAATAAATGTTAGTCTCTAAGGTGCCACAAGTACTCCTTTTCTCCATCCCCATAGAGAAGTAGCAACCCTTTCTGTTGATATAGCCTGTGGCAAGCTGGACTGGTACCAAAATGCAAGTATCATGCCGTCTATTGCCCAGCACAATTGGGGAACCCCATCCTGTAAATTGGTCCACTATGTCCTGCACATTGCTGAGTCACAGTCCTGCTTAGCTGGAGATAATTAATAGCCCCTCCCCCCCCACTCTGGATTTTCCAACTCCAAAATGATTTCCCATGGATCAGTAGTAATCCAGTGTTGCAAACTTCCATAGTGCAATCACCACTCGCCTCTCAGCTGTTGGTTCAGCTCTCACCCTGCACTGAAGGGCTAGGGTGAGCTTGGCACACGGATCCAGGGGTGTGACCTTTTGCATCCAAAATTACTGCTGCTTGTCCCAAACCTGCATTACTATGCAATCTCACCAGTCAGTGCTTCTCAGGTCCAGAATTGGCACTCCATCATCTCCAGGTGCACCGTGAATGCCACCACCAACCTTTAGTTGTTGTGGTTGTGTTTTTTTTTATATCCCTTAGCAATATGTCCTCAAAAAATTGTTCTGTCCCTGGTTATTGTGGTTCTTCCTGCGGGTCTGCGAATACAGGAGAATCATGCAGTGTTCATGAGAATAGTGCACAGCTCTGCAGGCTCCATGCTTCTGTCAGAGATGGTGGACACCGAAAAGTGCCATATGAGTTTGTGGGATTTTAAAAAAAATGCACAGAAAATGATGGGATATCAATGCCATTTGGGGAATGGAGACAGCTGCATCCTGGTAACTTAACCCCTAGCTCCCAGAGATCCCTGGGTGACTCATTTTTACCCCATAGCCCACTGCAAGAATTTATTTAAAGACAGAAACGCTGAGCACCTGCTGGTCCCATTGTTTTTTCAGGTAGGAAATAGAAGAAAGGAAAAGTTAAGGGTGATTTAGATTAAATCTGAACAAAAGCTGTTAGTACCAATGGCTGTTGTTCAGAAAACTGAGTATTAGTGACTTGTAAAATAAAATGAAATATTTGACACAAGTTTCAGCTGATAAGATTTTAGCTTTGGACTTATGGTTATCAGCTAATGACACTTTATGTGGCATTACCCACCCCACCCCCAATACAAACAAAAACTGCTTATCTCAAAGGCCAGAATAACCTGTAGTTCATGTGCCAATCATTCAGCTGTAATCTGTGTTCACCTTTTCTGCTGCTTTTTGTCTTTTGAAATTTATATATGCAAAGCATAATAAGCAATATCAGGTTTAATTGGAAGTAAAAGTGGATTTTTGCCATATTAATTAGCAAGCAGGTCACTAAATTAAAAAGTAAGGTTTAAATACTTAAAAATATGTTGACTTAAAATCAATTTTTCTTCCCCCCCCCATGTATCAGTATTGTAAATGTCTCTAATTACATTATATAGTAAGTCTTTAGATAAACATTTTATGCCAATTCCAGACTTAGGAGGCAAATCCTTTTTGATGATTCTGTGTGAGGTGCTTTGGCTATATAATTCTGATCTTTTCCAGCTGCTCTTATGAAAGGAAGGCAACTGAACCAGGTTGTGTTGTTTTTGTGTGTGCATTTTGCCAGATGGTAAAGCAGTCATTTTTTGTATGGATTACTAAAAAAGTCATTTTCTGTTAGCTGTGCGGGGAGTTCCTGTGATTTATTAACTTAAACTCAGAGCTGTTGGTTCTTCTCTCAGAGTTGGTGTTTGTTACATATGAGGGTTCCCTATTGTATCCTTTTGATACCCAGACGCTCAGTGGACTGACCTTTCTGTGCCCATATAAATCCAAATTCATAAAGTATTGTAGATGAGGGACACATTCTGGCAGCGTTAAAAACTTCAGTGGAGTTGCTGCAGGTTTCCACCCATGTAAGTGAGATCAGAATCTTGATCTAGATGTTGAGGCTGTTGAGAGCCTCTTCCCTGATGCAATGAAAGCTGTCAAGTGCAAAGGAAGCCCTGTCAGTTCGTGGTATGGCATCTGTGCTAGCTATACAATAATCAAGACTTGTTTTAGTCAGTTATCTCGAATGTTCTCTTATTTTTTTGATCTGCAGACGGTGGAATAACTCCTCTGTTTTATAACAAGCTACAAAACTTCAGAAAAGGTGTTGGTAACATTTTCCTGTTTGCGTTTTGCTGCTGTGCATAAAAAAAGGGGAGGGGGGCTGTAAAATGATGAGGGAAAAATTATAGTGGTGTCTCTCTAAAAACTCTTATAATTTGGAATTTTCAAAATTAAGGTTACCAAAAGTGTTGTTTCTGACAGCCTTGTTTACTTTCACAATGAAGACATGACAAATGGTAATAAGTATAATTATTTACTGCGATAAACCACTGTTATTTGACCATGTTTTTTCTTTCCTTGCATGTTGCCTAATGGGCTTTGGTGTCTTGTTTATACATTTCAAACGGCATAACATTTGAAATAGTAGCAATTAGAGCTGGACAGAGACTGGAAAAATAATTGGCAAATACATATTTTTTTTAATGATTTTGCTGAATGTTTTGTTAAAAAAAGCCTATTAACAGGAACGTTCCCTGAAACAACTTTTAGGTAGGTCTTGCAGAAAATGTATGTGAAGTGCATTAGGAATTTTTAGTAAGAATTTGGAATTCTTATTTACCTAAAAGTTATGCTCCTCCTATCAGGGATCAGAAACAGAACACGTGAATACAGGACATGTCAGATTTAATTAGGCAAGACTGGTGTAATGCAAATAAATTGTTAGGAGAGCTTATTGAAAATGTGGGCCCGGTCTTACAGTTTGGGAAGGTCATTACCATTTTAAAGGATGTTTTTGTCCACCAAGGACAAAGAAGCTTTGGGGTATGTTGACGTAAAGAACTAGAAGACTAACAAAGGCTCTGTGTTGAGGGCTCATGGAAGCACAGTAGAATAAGCTGGAAAGTGTTGACAATGTCAGTGGGCTTGTTGACATTTCAAGGGAAAGGGGGGAACTAATATTGAGTTTTAGACTGGAGAGAAGAGGTGAGGAGTCAGCTACCAAGCTGTGGTGAAGAGGCGGTTCTGTCCCCACAGATACCAGAATAGCTAGAGGTGAATAGAAAAGGAGAGATGGGAGAAATAAGAGGGGAGACAAACTTTGGGAAGCATGGGAATTGAAGGTTTAAAACAAAGAGTCAAGGATGGAGATGGCTGAACCTAGTATAGTGAGATTTTCCAAACTGAGCTTCAGCTGTGCCACAAATTCTTATCTACCCAGGGATATTTGGGGCTATGAAGCCTTTTGAGTCACGCTTATTTAAAATTGTCTTTGTCCAATGACAAACTTCCTCTTATGTTAAGACACTTTTGATCTTGAGCTGTTTTATAATCAATCTTGGCATGGTATGTTCTTGAATGGAAATAGCCAGTTGACCCCTGGGGAGGGAGAGGCAGATATGAAACAAAGATGCCTGATCTGGGGCCATCTGTCTACAGACCCAAAAGGCTAATTCTAGAAACTAGCTTATGGGGAATAGTTTGTTTACCATGAGGAGTGGTAGGAATAGGATAATTAACATTGGGCCAGATCTTCAGCTGGTGTGAATCAATGTACTTCCATTGAAGTCAGTGCTTAGGGCTACATTCCAAAAACAAATTAAAATACATTGAATCCATATAAGTGATGCCAAAGAGATGTTTAGTGATTGTGAATAAGGGAGGAGGAAGGAGACCATAAATCAGAAAAGGGAAGGCTAGATGATCTGCAAGGTAAACCTTGTGTTTAAAGGTGATTCATATTTTGAAAAATGTTGAGAAATTGTTGCTGAAACAGTTCTATTGAATCAACCATTTTATTAAATACGTCCTGGAGAAATGTTGGGGTTCTCTGGAAACTTTTCCTACTTTTTTTTTTCCCACTAAATTGAAGTTCATCTTTTAAAAAAAAAAAATCTACCTCAGTCTTATATTTCTTGAAATCTTTTGGGTAGTCTGATTAATTAAACCCAAAAGCCTGTTGGTTAAAACATACATTCAAAAGGTCAGTAGTGACGGTTTCTACTGTGCTTGGTAAAGAACCTCTTTAGGTAGGAAAGGTAGACAGGAGTATCTAGAAATTCAGATGCAAAGCTGATAAACAGGTTTCTCTTACACAGTACTTGATTTAAGTTTATAACAATCAAATGGCCTACAGTTTTATTATTCATTATGTACTGTACGTGATCCAGTTTACTGCTTAGGACTTAGACAGTTAAGAGGGTTATTGTAAATATTATTTACAGAGGATTATATGTATTTTTAAAGACTTGGTTCATGATCAAAGTACGTGCTATGAATTTGGTACAATGATGCCCACTAGTGCCTTGAAGCAAAAGACGTTATCTATTGGATAACAAAGTATCATCATTAAATTGCCATGAAAGTTTGTCCTGGGCTAACACTTGTCAGTCATAATATTATAAATATTCAAAAAATCCATTTAAGGTGCATGTTGCCAACAAGGTGACTTTCAAAAACTGTGTTTGAAAACAGGTGTGTATTTTTTAAAAAACAAATACTTAATATAAACTAGAATTTAAGTAGACATTTTATCAGCGTGTCATGAATTGGCTATATGAGCATTCATGGAAACATTTCTCAGAATATTTTTTAATATTTGTGTCTGCATGTATGTGTGCATGTCTACTCACATATATGTATAGAATCATAGGGATGTAGGGTTGGAAGGGACCTCAAGAGCTCAAGTCCAGCCCCCTGGCTAAGGCAGGACCAATTATACTTAGATCATGTCTGACAAATGTCTGTCCCACCTGTTCTTAAAAACCTCCAATGGTGCAGATTCTACAGCTCAGTTGGAAGCCTGTTCCAGAACTTAACTACCCTTATACTTAAGTTTTTCCTAACATCTCATCTAAATCTCCCTTGCTGCAAATTAAGCTAATTACTTCATGTCCTCCCTTCAGTGGACATGGAGAAAAATTGATCACAGTCTTCTTTGTAACTGCCCTTAACATGTTTGAAGACTATTATCCTTCCTCAGTTGTCTTTTCTCAAGACTAAACATGATCAGTTTTTTTAAACCTTTCCTCTTAGATCAAATGTTCTAAAATTTATCATTTTGCTCTCTTCTGGACTCTCGCCAACTTATCCATATCTTTCCTAAATGTGGTGCCCTGAATTGGCCACAGCACTCCAGCTGAGATCTCACCAATGCTGAGTAGAAAGGGACAGTTACCTCCCGTCTCTTACATATGATTTTCCTGTTAATATAACCCAGAATATTAGCCTTTTTAGCAACTGCATCCCATTGTTGACTATTATACTGGATCACAAATTTAGTCCTGAGATGCTTTTCAGCAGTACAACTGCCTACCTAGTTATTCCCCATTTTGTAGTGATGCATTTGATTTTTCTTGCTAAGTGGAGTACTTTACTTGTCTTTATTGAATTTCATCTTGTTTATTTCAGGCCAATTCTCCAATTTGTCATTTTGAATTCTAATCCTGTATTCCAAAGTTCTTGCAACCCCTCCTCGCTTGGTGTCACCCACAGTTTTCATAAGCATGCTCTCCACTCCATTATCCGAGTCTTTAACGAAAATATCCAATAGTAGCAGATTTAGAACAGACGTCTGTGGGACCCCACTAACTATACCCTCCCACTTTGACAGAGCACCGTTGATAACTACTTTTTGAGCATGGCCATTCCATCAGTTGTATTCCCACCTTATAGTAATTTCATTTCCCTAGTTTGCTTATGAGAATGTAACGGGGGACTCTGTATGAATAGTAAGAAGCTTTCTGAGGAAAATCTATATCTGTAAGTTTATAATAAAATAGCTCTAAACTTTGGATAGATATCGCAGCTGTCACAATAAAGTACAGGTGATCTATCGTCATAGATCTGAAGTAAAAAATCTTGGTGAACTACAACATTGACATTATAGACTGTTAGTCTTTTGTGCACATAATGCTCTTTTTAGAAGTGTCTAAATGTAATACATAGTGCTTTCATCGGTCAGTTATGATAAGTTTATTCTGGGAGTCTAAGAGTTAATATAGTGTCCCGTGGGATCTACCCTATTGCAGAGACCATTTTGAATTTCCTGAGGGGAGGGATTGTCTGGGGCTGCATTTGAAGTTTTAGAAATTTTTTAGTTTAAAAAGTACAGCTGTCGTGAGTTCTTGCAAACCAGAATCTGTCAGGTGGAAGCACTTTTCACTCATTCCAGTGAGAAGTGTGGCCATTCAAGCTCCATGTTGGCTTTTAAAGGTCTCTGACCTAAGGCTGTGGTCATTGCTCAAAGAAAATTTTTTAAAGTGGCAGCATTATATTTACATGGCAAACTGATACTGGGCTAAAGCGTTGCTGGTGGTTTGTGTGTGAATTGTCATAAATAATCAGAACGGTCACGATAGCAGTGAGGGCTGCAAGTACAGAACCACTGTGGCAATACCTTTTTTTAAAACAAAAAAAAACCCCAACCCTTTGGGCGGCCTGTAAGAGCAGTGCAGCTGCTGCTTGCTTGCTTGTCCCTTCCTCTTTCACAGGCACTAGCCCTAACTACCTACCCAGCTATGAAATGTGTCAAGTGGAGGAGCAAGATGATACTATGGGTTTAAAACCTTATCAATCCCAGTTTTTGGCCAGCTCCCCCCGGGCGGCTATAGGTAGGGTGTAGTATGTGCACATAGAGAGGGAGGGATAGGAATAAGATGTGGTGTATAGCCTTATTAATGGTCACTATGCTTTTCCCACAAACGTCTTGCTATACATGCACACGCTAGTAGGGATTCCTGTTAGTATCAGTGAGAGCAGCCTGGAAGCAAAACAGAAACATCAAATATCTTTTAATATTTTTTTTAAAAGATAAAAGAAGCCTGGTGGATTTGGTGGAACTAAATGTTGAATGTCCAAATCACCCGTCTCAGAATTTGGAAGAAATATAAGCTACTGAGCCAATGTCCTGCTGAACAGAAAAAAGAGTATCTTGATAAAATACTGGAAAGAAATTAACTAGCCTTTTTCTTTGTTTTTGGCCTTTTCATTAAGGTTCAGTTTGAATTTTGAACAAAGATTTTGGCTGGGTATTCAGATAAGTCCTAGTTGTGAGTATTCAAAAGGCCCCAAAATGTGTCTGATTAGACTTTCCTGTCACATTTGATGCTGCTTGTCAGTTCCTAGAGATGCTGGAAATGCTTTCATTGTGGATTCATTCCACTCTGTTTCTTCTTATGAGAAGAATTATACCTCCCTCTGATATTTTTTTAGTCATGTTCACCACAGTTCTGTAGTCTAGTTATATGCCAAGGTTTCTAGAATAACAATTCAGACTAACGCTCAAAACAGTTCTCAGAGATTGGGAAATGTTTTCTGCACTGCAGAATTAAAACTCAGAATTAAGTTCATGAGTGTTTCTATATCTTGAGGGCCCTTTGAATGTACTACGCACAAAGTATCACCTGTTAAATCCTACATATTGATGCTCTTTAAAATCTGTTTATTTTTAATTTGAGGAAATTGGATGACTAAGCACTAGAGCGGGTAAAGAATTTCTGCTAAATGCTTTTTCACTAGAAAATGCTGATTCGTCAAAACCAAAACTTTTAGTGGAAATATATTGGTTTCTGTGAAACTTTCCTAGGGAAGGTTTCTCTGATTCCTGATGGAATTTCTGGTCAAAATGAGAGGGAGCAGGGGTTGGAGTGGGATAACCCCGGAATAGCCAGTAGCTGGTTGTTTCATGTGAAATTGGTGTCAGAGGGCCCATGTTCCCTGAAGGGACCATTATGGATGGGACACGAGTGGAACACGGAATTGGGGGAATTAGTTTGGAAGCAATTCAGCCGTGTGGGTAGGGTTTAATGACATTCCACCTCATCACTTAACTTGCATTCAGCTTCACTCTTTGAAATGAAACATGAGGGTGGCTTCTGAGATTATGTCTGCACTGGCAATTGAACAACAAAACTTTTGTCTTTCAGAGATGTTTCTCCCCCACCCCACCTACCCCTGAAAGACAAAAGTTTTGCCAACAACAAGCACCGGTGTGAACAGCACTAACTAACAAAGCTACCCCCACTCATTGGGGGTGGAAGTTTGTCGGCAGGAGAGCCTTCACACCTTTTAGCAGCACTGATGTAGCAATGACCCGTGTCACTAAAAGCTGTGTAGTGTAGACATAGCCTGAGTTTCCACAGTGCAGCAGCTGGCACTGAGTCCTGGAACTTTGTCTGAAAATCCCAGAGCCCTGGATTTTGCAGACACAAATCTATCCCATCCTCTACCTGATGTGGTTTCTCCAACCAGTTTCCTATGGACAAATCCCCCCCACCCCCCATCATTCCCCAGCCTTCAGCCCTCTCTGGCTTCAGGTCTCCAGCTCAGAGAGCCAACAGGCATCTTGCTCTGCTGCTTTCAGCCCTCTCTGGCCTGAGGAGGTGTGTAGGTGACTCCCTGACTGCTTTCCTCCTCCTGCTTTCACCTGCCTGATCTGGCTCCATTGCTCAACCAGGGACTTATTTACCTCCAGGAAAAAGCAGTACTTGAGTACAATGTACTACTATTCAGTTTTTTTGGAGGTCTGTTCCTTTCATGAAACAAGTCAGTCACTGATGGGGGAAAAGTGGAGACCCACTTTGGATAGGTATGGCATTCCTATTCAGTGACACTGGACCCCAGTTCGCCTCAGAAGAATTCAAGGAGTTTGCACACAAATGGCAGTTTGGCCACCACCCCACCTCTCCAGCATACCCACAGAGTTATGGTAAAGTGAAAACCGCTAAGAGACTACTCAGACACACGGCAGTTTCTTCTGGTTCAGATCCTTTGTGTTTTTGGCGCACACATACACCGTTGCTGGGTGCCAAAACAGTCCAGTGCAGGCACTAATGGGATGAGGGACGAAACCCCTAGAACCAAACAGAGACCTGTTGCAGACATAAGGATGGAGATACCAGTGAGAAACCAGGCACTAGAGTATGGCAGGTCAGCTAAGGACCTACCAGCCATGAAGACTGGCATTACTGTGAAAAGCCAGCCATTAGAGAGATGCCAGAAGGAGTGGAGTAAAGGAGTCAGGAGGAGTGCAGTGACACCCAGGTCATACAAAGTGACTATGCAATAGGGGCAAGTGGTCTGAAGTAATAGGGAGACATGTATGAGCTGGCAGAGATAATACCCAGAGAGAGCCTACAGCGATTCTCACAGAATAGAGAGGCAGAGAACCACCAGGGAGGAGATTCCCCAGAGAGACAGCTAGACTTGGAGACTGGTGACAGGGGGATAAAGAGAGGCCACTCCCAGTGTGGTTGCCTGTTGAGGAGACCAAACTATGTAACCAGCTGATTTCAACTTGGCTATGTGCTAGCAACCTTTGGCTGAAGCAACATGAAGGGGGACCCAGGCATCAATTATTTGTTTTTAATGTTTATGTTGGTTTTTGTAAAATAGGGAAGTAGTGTAATCAGTGGAACTGGAGTCAAAGGGCCTATCTTCCCTGCTATTGATAGGACACCAGAAGCAGTTAGGCTAGAAGCAACTCATCTTAACCTGCATTCAGATTCACTGTTGTGAATGAAACAGTCCAGACCTGGATTTGACACAAGTAGAGCAGGGACTCAAACCTGCTTCTCTCACTTGGTGGTTCTGGGGTGTGCGCTCTCTTCCTCTGAACAATTTTGAAAGGTCTTGGTTTCATTCTGATGTAGAATGAAACCAAATTCTGAAACCTCAAAATGTGTCACGAGACAGAATCCTTGTTTTCCCAGCCAGCCTTACTCAGCAATGAGAGATTGCACTATTTTGAGCTCTGTCTAGTTCCCAGGTTGGTAGTGAACAAAAGTCATTATATTTAAGTACAGGTTTATGTGAAACTGGTTAGTGGTTCCTTGAACGATGTTTGCATAAAAAAATGGCATTAGTTAGTATGTTCATTTGCAGTCCTAGTAAAGAACTGAAGGATTATGAGTATGGAAACTGAATTAACTTCTCAACCCTTGAAGAGGTCCCTAGTTATGAGACTGAGGCACATGGATAGGGTAATGTGGACAAGCTTGCACTGCTGCTCTGAGTCATGCATGTTCTTGTGGAGAGATTTCCTTTTTTTCCAGGTCTGTCAATCCAATGCATTTCATGAGCAATATAATTGTCAATATTGAGGGGTGAGTTACAGAAGTTTTTCACATGTGAACTGCATGTTTCTTTCTGCACCACTTACTATGTTCTAGAATAGCAACATGGGAGAATGAATAGCCACCCATTATTCATGCAGGTTCCCAAACATTTACATTTGGGTGACTAACTGGCCCCTTGTTGATTTCAAATGGGATAGTAGCTAAGCGGTTAGGAAAGTTAGTTTTACTTATCTAGTGGTTTTATCACAAACTCACTGAAAAGTTGATTAAAAGCTAATAAAAGTTTCATTGTTGGGTAGACATAATTCCAATCTATGCAAGAAGTTCATTATCAAAGCAGTTCATTGTGTCTGTATTCTACTTATGGGTTTTCTGCAGGCTGTTGGTCTAGGTCCAGATTTCTTTTTTGCATTATGTTGACATTGTACTTTAGGATAGATGGATTTTGCCTAGCAAAGTTGTAAGTACTTCTGTAAGGTGTGACACCCCAGTTTCTTGACTTTTCAAGTGTTTGAAAAAGGAGATAGGTTTCATTCTCTGAACCTGGCAACCTTTCTGCCATCATTCAGGATGGAAAGTAAATCACTGTTCCCTCTGTACTGTACCTGTTATAAATTTTCTTCTATTTTCTTGTCTACCAGAAACATCATGTTGTATCAACCAGGCAAGGTACTAACAAGCTTCAACAGGACTTTATTTTCAAAGTGGAAACCTCTTTACCAAGCTGCTGCTGCACCCTCTGTAGCTTTCTCCCAGCCTCTCAACTCCTCCCCCCCTCCTTCCTGTCCTTTCAGACTCCTAACAGCCAGTGCTCCCAATTCTAATAATTACAAGCAACATCTAAACACCAGACATCTCTAGAAACAAACCTCTTTAGACAGTCAAAAGTCCCACTAAACTAGCAGGTCCTACTCCAAGTTAACCTTCTGCACTTTTCTTTCCCATCCCTTGGGATTCTACAACATAATTTAGAACTATTTAATGTGTATTCTATTTCTGAAAAGCAACATATGTTCCTTTCTGTTAATTCTTTGGTTTGCAGCTCACCTCCCCCCCATATACTAATGTTTCCCTTACTATTGGTGTTATAGTCTTCTGTACCAGATATGGAGTAGTCGCAGAACTTGATTATACATTTGATATGCTTGTGATGAGATCCTTTAATGCTTTGCCATGTATGGCTGAGGATCTTACATACAGTGCCAACTAGTGGCTGAACTGTGTAATACAGGTTAGCATTCCAATACATCTTCCCCTTTTAAGTTCTACCTTCATATTATTTACATTATTATGCTGTCTTTGAAGTTCAGTATGTATCAGTCTCTTAAGTGTCTCTATGGTGTACTGGTTTTCTAATTACTCAACCCTAATGCATAACAACTTGTTCATCTGGCTGCCTATTAATTGCAACTGCTGGCAGTGGTAGGTTTGGAATCCTCGAGTCGTCACCTTGTTCTGCATCTGCCAAATGTAGAGTTTGCTCTGTTGCTCGTTCTGAGGAACAAACTGTAGATGTTGATAGTTTGTTGAACTTTCCATTGTCTGTCTTGATCACTTATCTGGGCACTGAATTTTTTCTTTATGGCAGCTGGAGTTCAGTCCTTTTTCTCCATCCTATTTGACATGAACATGGTCACCAGGTACTAGATCCGGCAGTTCTCTAACTAAATGAGATCTGTTGTTGCAATAATAAGCCACCTAGACCACAGCTGCTTGCATCCACGCTGACCTTTTGAGTTTGTTCATTCATAGTACTTGAGAACTGGAGCTGTTGAGATAATTTCTTAATTTGGTCCTCATAGTTAAGATGTGTTGGACTTCAAACAGTTCTTTCAGTGGGTTTGTAACTGTAGAAAAGTCTTGTAAGTATTGACCAAGGTAATTTACCATCCCCAGTACACATCTCAGTTTTGGTATGTCTGTGCATTCAATTCTTGCATTTTTTTACTTTTTCAGGGCTAGGACTGATTCCATGGTCTGTCCCAAAAAACTCAATTTGGAGTAGGCAGAAAATGCATTTTTCCATGTTTAGCTTTAATTCAGACTGATTGATTAGACTTAGGACTTTGCTGAGGGTTTTGAGGTATTCTTCCATAGCAGATGCAAAAATCAGAGTATCGTCCATAAAAACTACATTTGTGTTCATAAATAGTTCTGCCATCTTTCTTTGAAAAGTTTCAGGTGCGCAGATAATCCTAAAAGGTAATCTTGAAAGCAAAGTCTCCCAAAGGGTGTGATAAATTTAGTCACTTTAGCACTTTCTTTGCTAAAGGAATTTGACCAAATCTCCTTGAGGCATCCAACTTGGAGTGTACTGTAGCTCCTTTCACTTTGGGGAGGAAGTCATCCAGTGTTGGGAGGATCTCTCTCTCAACTTCTTCATTAAATCTTTTTGACAGTTTCAGAGTAGCAGCTGTGTTAGTCTGTATTCGCAAAAAGAAAAGGAGTACTTGTGGCACCTTAGAGACTAACCAATTTATTTGAGCATAAGCTTTCGTGAGCTACAGCTCACTTCATCGGAGTGAGCTGTAGCTCACGAAAGCTTATGCTCAAATAAATTGGTTAGTCTCTAAGGTGCCACAAGTACTCCATTAAATCTTTTAAGATCCACACAGATGCATATTTTTCCATTTTTCTTTATAGCTCCTATGATTGGGGATATATTGTTGGCTCAGATTTTCTCAATTATGCCAATCTGCTGTATTCTCTTTAATTCAGTTTGCACTTTATGAAGTAATGGGTTAGGGATCCTGTGACGTGTGTGTACACTATATGGTTCAGCATTGTCTTACAGTTATTTGTACTGCAACCCTTTTCAGAAATCCAATATCTCCAAATATTCCATTGAGTTCTTCCAGCTTCCTCACTAGGCCCATCATGGCTGCCACTCTGCACTCTGAGAAGGTTGTTGGTCTGTGGTCTTTTGATCACATATGCTCTGAATACATAGCTTTTGTCTTTAAGTTGTTTCTGTGGTGAACTGGCCAATACAGTTTAGAATACCTTCAGGACTAGTCAGAGCCGTTTCAGGTGACTTCAGCTCTGGGAGGAGTTAAAGGTGATTGTAAGTCCTTTCTGACATCCGCTCCTGAGTCAATTTTAAAGTCAGTAGTCTTTCCATGAATATTCAGTTTTACTCTACAGAAAGGCTCTATGTCATCACAAGTGATAGATCCCAGAAACATAGCTCTTGTCTGTAATATATATATCAACTCCCTGACTGATTTGGTGTGGCAAATAGCAGCCAAATATCCCTATTTCATGCATTTATTACACTGGCTGGACATGCATAGTCTCTGGGTATTTGACGTTTTCCACACCCTGTGCACGTAGGCTGGAATTTGTCCCTCTTACCCTGGGAGTTCTCGGTCCCTGTGTCCGGGGTTTATGATAATGACTTAACACTCAGTGTCTGTTTGCATTTTCTAAGCTAGTTTCTGGTTTGTCAAGTTTCTGTAGGTTGCACCAGCTCAGACACTGTTGTTGGAATAGCTGTGGCTAGGGTTAAATGTCTTCAGTTGTAGCTTCTGTGAAAGGTTTTTATCTGTTAACCCAGTAACCAGCCTCTGATATTTTCATAAAAAGAAAAGGAGTACTTGTGGCACCTTAGAGACTAACCAATTTATTTGAGCATAAGCTTTCGTGAGCTACAGCTCACTTCATCGGATGCATCCGATGAAGTGAGCTGTAGCTCACGAAAGCTTATGCTCAAATAAATTGGTTAGTCTCTAAGGTGCCACAAGTACTCCTTTTCTTTTTGGGAATGCAAAAAACATGAAAATATCAGGTTTCAGAGTAGCAGCCGTGTTAGTCTGTATTCACAAAATCAGTTTTCAGGCAATGTATGCAAAGCTCTTATAAAACATTCAACGTTTCCCCCTCGTTCTTGAATTTTCTGGTAAAAACATGCTCTTTCATAAAACATTTCTCTGCAGTATAAAATATGCATCAAACATAGCAACAACCCTTTCATAATCATCTTTATGACTGTCTTCAGTAAAGTCAAAGGATTTAAAGATATGCTCTGCTTGCTTCCCCATAGCATAAATTAAAGATACCTGTATATCTCCAGTTTTTATGTAGTTTGTCTGCAATCCAAAATCTTGTAAAATAGTGCTTCCAGGCTGTCCATTGTGAAGGTCTGTCAAAGCTGAAGTTCTCTGGAGTATTGAAGAGTGGCAGGTTGAGATCCTGTGACCTTTTTTGCTTTGTTCCTTCTGGTCTGTAACCTTTGTTGCTGTTTTCTTTCTGTTTCTGTTCTTAGTTTACTCCTGACACCATGTCATATTCTTCTGTACCAGATAGGGACTGGTCACAGAGCTTGCTTATATACACCAGGTGTGTTCATCATAAGATCCTTTCATGCTCTGCCATGTTCATTTTTAATTTTGATATTTTACACACACTACCACCTAGAGGCTGAATGGTGTAGAACAGTTCAGGACACTATTAAAATTGGCACCCACAACTTAATGTACCATTTGCATTATTACTCTGACTACTACCACCAGTTTTATCGTTTATTGTTTCAGATTTCCAGGAAGGCATTCTAGTTAGTAGTGTGGTCTTTAAAAAAAATTCCAGTTTTTAATATAAAATGATTAGGTAAATTAACTTGCAAAGGAAAGTACCTTGACTGTCTAAGGGCTTTAGTGCTGTCTCAGGACTTGGTGAATGGCACTGCACAGGTAATATACGTAATTTGAGATTTTAACAAATTAATTAGTGCTGAAAGGCTGATGGCAAAACATTATTTTTAAAATGTTTAATTTTCTACACTAAAGGCAGCTTAGTTGGTAAGTCTTCAAAGAAATGTAGGTGTGTTTAATTTTTAAGTTGCTTCAATCTTTAAACTGTGCTTTAAAGCTTCAGAAACGTGTGGCATTGACATATTTATCTGCAATTTTTAAAAACTTGTCAAGCTTTTTGCATATTTATTATAGTTCGAGATGTATGTATATTGTTGCTGTTGGTATAAACCCCCTGCATTCGATATTCATGTTTCCACTCCGGGGTGGAAAAATCCCAGATAAATGTCTAATCAGTCATGTGTCACGCTGGATAATAAAATGTTAAGGCGGACAAATTTATTGGCTTCCATAAACTCAAGTCCCTCCCTCTTAATAACCAGGTGTAATAGAGCCAGGCTCACCCAGCGGCGCCTCCTGCTGGTTGTCCTTGGGAATTAACTCGTCAGCCTCTGGGGCGCCCTCTGCCGTCTGGTGATCCACCTTACCACTGGCCCCAGTCCTTCCCAGGATCCGGTGCCTCCTCCCACTGGGGTGCTGCCCCCTGGCAGTAAACCCCAACAATCCCTGAGGGTCTCCCCTCCCTGGGGAACCCCCACCTACTACCCCACCTCACCTCAATCTTGGCTAGTGCCAGTCATCGCTTAGACCTGCTCCCCAGGGCAGACTGCAGCGTATCAGCCACTCATCACAGGCGAAGGGGTTTGGATCTGCTGCCTCTGTCTACCCATGGGCTGCCCCCTTGCAACCCCAATACCTAATAGGCCCTAATCTAAGCCTTGCAGCCTGGGGGTTTCCAGGCCGGAGCTCCCCTGCTCCCAAGGCCTTTCCCCCTCAACCCTGCCCCAATCTAGGTACTCCCTCAGGTCCCTGCAGCCAAGCCAGGCCCATCACTCTCTGCATTCAGAGAGAGACTGGCTAAGCTTCAGCCTAGCAGAGTCCCTTTATTAGTCCCTTTCTGCGAGTTAAAGAGCAGAGCTGTGAACCTTTGTGGAGTGCACAATGAATTTAGCCTTAACATTTCAAATGTGAGGTCTCTGAGCTGGAGCTGGCTTTGCTTTTTCAGTGTTTAGACTGAAACTTTATAGTGATATAAAATGAGGGGGGAAAGGACAATAATACTGTTTTATATAAAAATACATTCTGACTTTCAGAATGTCTTTCAGGTATTTTATTTTTGGGACTTGAATATTCTTCTACTCTGTGCACCTGCAAAGCCAGAGGGTGTAGGGCATCCATTATCCAGGTTTGTATACTAGTTTTCTTAGTATTTCACTAATGAGTTCCATTTTTGTTTTTATAAATATATATTGTGTGTGTGATGTTGCATTCCATATTTTTATAAAAATACATTATACCCACACTTATAAATATAACTGGAATATGCCTTATGCAAAAGATCTCTTGTAAGGTGTCATTACAAAGCTTATAATCTACTGAGTGTGGTCATCCCATTTGTATGAATGTATCGTTTTTGTATCTGAAACTAGGAATATGAAATAGAACTCCAAGGTCCTATTGTAATTATGCAAAGTGTGGGCCATTCACGGTAGTTTGGAATCTTGATGGCTCCCATTAACCAGGACAATTGGTTGTAAAAGGCTCTATTTACTTGTAAGACTTCCTGTATATCTGTGTGCCAGGGAGAGGGTAATGAAGTCTCTCCAAACGTCTGATCATGTCACCTGAACTGGAATCCATCTTTAACCTGGTGCTTTTCCATTTAGAAGGAAGCAGGGGAAACCCAGAGGGAGACAAAGGATTCCCACCTTGTGCCAAAGATCTAAAAGGGGGTAGAACAGAACAAAGGGGGCTGCAGTCATGAGAAATCCCCTTTGTTCCCACCTGAGCTGGAACTAACAAGAACTGTACCGGGAAAAGGATTGGGCCCAGACTAAGAAGGATTCTAGTCTGTGAAATAAGCTTATTGGAACATCTCTGAGGGTGAGATTTACCTGTATTCAGTTTCTTAATGTATTAGGCTTAGACTTGCGTGCTTTTGCTTTATTTTAATTGGTGACTTACTTTGTTCTGTCTGTTATTATTTGGAACCACTTAAATCCTACTGTTTATACTTAATAAAATCACTTTTGTTTATTAATTAACCCCGAGTCAGTGATTAATACCTGGGGGAGCAAACAGCTGTGCATATCTCTCTATCAGTGTTATAGAGGGTGGACAATTTTAGTTTACCTTGTATAAGCTTTATACAGAGTAAATCAGATTTATTTGGGGTTTGGATCCCATTTGGGTCTGGGTGCTGGAAACAGGAGCACTTGCTAAGCTGTTTTCAGTTAAGTCTGCAGTTTTGGGGGTGTGGTTCAGACCCTGGGTCTCTGTTGCAGCAGGCTTGCATGTCTGGCTCAACAAGGCAGGGTTCTGGAGGCCCAAACTGGTAGAAGAAAACAGGCTCAGAGGTAGTCTCAGCACATCACGGAACAGTCCCAAGGGGGGTCTCTGTGAGCAAACCCCCCCCCCCCCAGATAGAAAATTTTGTGTGTGTGTGTGTGTGTGTGAGAGAGAGAGAGAGCGGAGGTGGTATGTCAACACTGCAGTTAGACACACACAGCTGACTCGGGCTCATGGGGCTTGGGCTCAGGCGCTGTTTAATTTCAGTGTAGGCTTCTGGGCTCAGGCTGGAGCCCAAGCTCTGGGACCCTCCCACCTCACAGGATCCTGGAGCCCGGACTCAAGCCCAACCCCAAGACCAAATATCTATACCGCAGTTAAACAGCCTCTTAACCCAAGTCAGCTGGCATGGGCCAGTCATGGGTTTTTAATTGCAGTGTAGACATACCCAGAGTGGGAAAGAGGACTCATTTTACCTCTTGAGTGCATGGAACTGTACTGAGCAGCTCCTCAAAGAACTTTAATCACTCAATGGTGGCTTTATACATTCTCCTACCTAAATTAGGGAGTAGTGGTTAGAAAGACTCAGCTACAATTCCGTGGAGGCCATGCAGGGTATGCCTGCACTGCAATTAAACACCCACAGCTGACTCAGGCTCTGGGGTTGTTTCATTGCAGTGTAGACTTCTGGGCTTGGGCTGCAGGCCAGGCTCTAGGACCCTGCAAGGTGCAAGGGTCCCAGGGCTCAGGCTGCAGCCCAAGCCCGGAAGTCTACCCTGCAATGAAACAGTCCCACACAGCCCAAGCCCCATGCGCCCAAGTCAGCTGGCACAGGCCAGCCGCGGGTGTTTAATTGCAGTGTAGACGTACTCCTAGTGATCTTTGATGCGATTTTGAAAAATGGCTTCTAATTTTGCATCCACAAGATTCTCATGGTCAAAAGTGGGCTCCAAGGGAATATTGAAAAAAAATTGGTTCATAGACTTTTGTGATTATCGCTAGCACATTGAGGTGAAATGTTTGCCCTTTTTCACTATGCTCTTTCTTCTGTGTAATGCATTGCTGCAAGGTAGACATCCATATATTGCTCAAAGTCATGAAGATATTGTCTGTCTGCAACCAGAGTCTAATACACACTTGTCTCCAACTGCTGGATATGGATAAAGAGTGCCAATAGTCCCTCCTAACCTAATACCTGAAATGTTGAGAGGCCTGAGATTTCACAGGTGGTGTCATGTGACATGATATGATTAAGGGCTTGGCTACACTTGTGAGTTACAGTGCAATAAAGGAGCCCTGGGCACACTAGCTCACTACCCATCCATACTGGCAAGGCACGTAGAGCGCTCTGACTCAGCGGCTACCAGCGCTGCTGGTACTCCACCTTGGCGAGTGGAATAACGTTTGCTGCAACCTCGCTGGAGTGCCGCGGTGCCAGTGTGAACAAGGTGTTGCATTACTGCGCTCTGATAGTTTTCTCAGCTGTTTAATAAAACATGGCTAGCTACCAGAGTAACTATTACATCATGTAGCTTTTATCTGAGATGCAGAACAATTCCTTAAAGTAATGTATAGTCTGCCCCAGTCAGACATGTTAGAAATTTTTTCTCCAAATTAGAAATTTGGAGAAAAAATCATCATGAAGGGAGGAAGTAGTAGTTATATATTATATAAAATTATATGTATATATGTAGAGAAAGATTATCATTTAATAGGTAAAATATTGTCAAGAAAAAAATCTTTGCCATTTCTAGTGACATACATTGCACCTTTTCTTTGTTCTTCTAGTAAGCACATAACTATCCTGTGTGTTTTTCATACTGAACAGAAGACATTGGAACAGTAGGAATCTGGAGAAGAGCTTGCCTAATGGATTGTGTTCCTCACAGTCTAGTCTTGTGGGGATTTATAGGTCACATCTGATGAGACACTGAAGAAATAGAAGATGTGAGAGAGAAAGATGAGCCTTGAAGCAAGATCTAATCCATTTTTTGTACCTTACTTCCTAGATTTCTCTTGGTGAGGCCATCTTGTAATCCTGGTTGAGCCACCTCACTCCTCCTTGTTTACTTTCCCCATTTCTAGCAGAATTTCACTAAATCTTTCATAACTAAACCTTGGGATGAATGTATAATAGCCAGCAAGAAGTTATCTCACCTCTGTCAGCTTCCACATCTTCAGTAGGTGGTTTGCTAGAAGTTTAGTTACTATTATCTCTCATTTTTTTGAGTGGCCAGAAATGTGCTGGACACCTCACAAAACAAAACAACATTGTCCCTACTCCAATATATGTTGAGGGTATAAAAAACCTTTGTAGACCAAGTAAGCACACTTACAAGTGTTTCTCTCTCAGCTGCCATAGCATTTTACTCCCCATTGCTCAGAGGTAGCCGATTTGGGGGACATACTGGTCAGTTTCTCCCTTTGGAGCAAGAATGGATGACATGAAATCAAGGTTTTTCTAAGTGTGATTTGTTTATTTACAAAATGTAACCAAGTCCTGTTTCCTTGAACAAACACAGTTAACTGAGTTCCCTTTTTCAGAAACTTCAGGGAAGACATTGGGGCTTAAGCAGCAACTGTCATGGGCCTCTGTCTCTCTCTAGAGTCCCACACAAATCTAAATTTCTTAAGGGCTTGCCTACACATAGCTAAGCTATATTGATTATAAACTCTCTGTACTGGTGCACCTGTGCCTAGACTAGGGGGTTGTGCTGATTTTAACTATATTAGGCCTGGTCTACGCTAGGAGTTCAGGTTGAATTTAGCAGCATTATCTCGATTTAACCCTGCACCCGTCCACACGACGAAGCCCTTTTTTTCGACTTAAAGGGCTCTTAAAATCTATTTCTTTACTCCACCCAGTCGAGGGGATTAGCGCTGAAATCGGCCTTATCGGGTCAAATTTGGGGTACTGTGGACGCAATTTGATGGTTTTGGCCTCCAGGAGCTATCCCAGAGTGCTCAGTTGTGACTGCTCTGGACAGCGCTCTCAACTCAGATGCACTGGCCAGGTATACAGGAAAAGGCTTGCGAACTTTTGAATCTCATTTCCTGTTTGGCCAGCGCGGCGAGCTCACCTGCACAGGTCACCATGCAGAGCTCATCATCACAGGAGACCATGCAGTCCCAGAATCACTGAAGAGCTCCAGCATGGACCGAGTGGGAGGTACGGGATCTGATCGCTGTATGGGGAGACGAATCTGTGCTGGCAGAACTCCGTTCAAAAAGACAAAATGCCAAAATATTTGAAAAAATCTCCAGTGGTATGAAGGACAGAGGCTATAACAGGGACCCGCAGCAGTGCCACATGAAAATTAAGGAGCTCAGGGAAGCCTACCAAAAAACGGAAGGGCAAACAGCTGCTCTGGTTCAGAGCCCCAGACAAGTTGCTTCTATGATGAGCTGCATGCCATGCTAGGGGGTGCAGCCACCACTACCCCAGCCCTGTGCTTTGACTCTGTCCAAGGAGTGGGAGGCAACACAGAAGTAGGTTTTGGGAGTGAGGAAGATAGCTCACAGCAAGGAAGCGGAGAAACTGGTTTCCCCAACAGCCAGGATCTGTTTATCACCCTGGACCCAGTACCCCCCGAACCCACCCAAGGCAGGCTCCCGGACACTGACTGTGGAGAAGGGACCTCTGGTGAGTGTACCTTTTGTAAATATTATACATAGTTTAAAAGCAAGCGTGTTTAATGATTAATTTGCCCTGGCATTCGTGGCCAGTACAGCTACTGGAAAAGTCTGTTAACGTGTCTGGGGATGGAGCGGAAATCCTCCAGGGACATCTCCATAAAGCTCTCCTGGATATACTCCCAAAGCCTTTGCAAAAGGTTTCTGGGGAGGGCAGCCTTATTCCATCCTCCATGGTAGGATACTTTACCACGCCAGGCCAGTAGCATGTAGTTGGGAATCATTGCAGAACAAAGCATTGCAGCATATGGTCCTGGTGTTTGCTGGCATTCAAACAACATCCGTTCTTTATCTCTCTGTGTTACTCTCAGGAGAGTGATATAATTCATTGATATCACTCTGGTTGAAATAGGGTGGTTTTAGTTCAGAGGTGCCCATTCCTGCTGGGCTGTTTGCCTGTGGCTGAACAGAAATCTTCCCTGCTATTAGCCACGCGGTGGGGGGAGGGGTGAAGCCATCATCACAGAGAATTGGGGGTGTGTGTGGGGGGGAGGGGAGCGGGGGTTAGTTGGGTTTCTGCTGCACATGAACCCGGAAACCGCAGCCCCTCCTCTTAAATTGCCAACCCATTTTTAATGGCCAACTCAATGGCTACTTCATATGGGAAATGAGGGCGCTGCTGTTTGAAACCATTCCCACATGTTATGAAGGTTAAAGAAGCCAAAAGACTGGCTTACCATGGCTGCCTGCATGCTGAATTCTGTTGCCCGGCCCTGCATGAGTGATCTCTCACACCAAACCGGCATACCCTCAATAAGAGGCAAAATGTGAAAGTGTACCCATTGTTCTATAAAATGTGTCTTTTTATCTACTCTCCCTTTTTTTTCTTCCTCTACCAGCTGCATAAGTTTCTCCTTCCCAGAGGCTAGCAAAGATTAGAAGGCAAAAAAAAAACATCTTGCGATGAAATGTTCTCTGACCTCATGCTGTCCTCCCACACCGACGCAGCACAGCAAAATACGTGGAGGCAGACAATCTCAGAGTACAGGAAAACCCAATAGGACTGCGAGGAGAGGTGGTGGGCTGAAGATGGTAGGTGGCGTCAGCTTGCTGAAAGAAGGCAGGAGTCAAAGGTCAGGCTGCTGGAGGATCAAACTCATACGCTTCGGCGTATGGTTGAGCTGCAGGAAAGGCAGCAGGAGCACAGACCGCCGCTACAGCCCCTGTGTAACCAACCACCCTCTCCCCAAGTTCCAAAGCCTCCTCACCCAAAAACGTGGTGGGGGGGGTCCTTCAGCCACCCAGCCACTCCACCCCAGAGGATTGCCCAAGCAACAGAAGGCTGGCATTCAATAAGTTTTTAAAGTGCTATGTGACCTTGTCCTTCCCTCTTCCACCACCCCACCCGGTGCTTCCCTCCTCCACCACCCCTCCTGGGCTACCTTTGCAGTTATCCCCCTATTTGTGTGATGAATAAATAAAGAATGCATGAATGTGAAGCAACGATGACTTTATTGCCTCTGCAAGCGGTGATTGAGGTGGGGAGGGGAGGGTGCTTAGCTTACAGGAAAGTAGAGTGAACGGGGGGGGGATGGGTTTCCATCAAGGAGAAACAAAGAGAACTTTCACAGTGTAGCCTGGCCATTCCTGAAACTGGTTTTCAAAGCTTCTCTGATGCGTACCACGCCCTCCTGAACTCTTCTAACCGCCCTGGTGTGTGTCTGTGTGTAATCAGCGGCCAGGCGATTTGCCTCAACCTCCCACCCCGCCATAAACATCTCCCCCTTACTCTCACAGAGATTGTGGCGCGCACAGCAAGCAGTAATAACAATAGGAATATTGCTGAGGAATATCGCTGAGGTCTAACCGAGTCAGTAAACTGCGCCAGTGCGCTTTTAAACACCCAAATGCATATTCTACCACCATTCTGCACTTGCTCAGCTTATAATTGAACAGCTCTTGACTACTGCCCAGAATGCTTGTGTATGGCTTCATGAGCCATGGCATTAAGGGGTAGGCTGGGTCCCCAAGGATAACTATAGGCATTTCAACATCCCCAACAGTTATTTTCTGGTCTGGGAATAAAGTCCCTTCCTGCAGCTGTTGAAACAGACCAGAGTTCCTGAAGCTGTGAGCGTCATGTACCTTTCCCGGCCATCCCACGTTGATGTTGGAGAAACGTCCCTTGTGATCCATCAGTGCTTGCAGCACCATTGAAAAGTACCCCTTTCGGTTTATGTACTTGCTGCCTTGGTGCTCCGGTGTCAAGATAGGGATAAGGGTTCCGTCTATTGCCCACCACAGTTAGGGAATCCCATTGCAGCAAAGCCATCCACTATGACCTGCACATTTCCCAGAGTCACTGCCCTTGATAGCAGCAGCTCAATGATTGTGTTGGCTACTTGCATCACAGCAGCCCCCACAGTAGATTTGCCCACTCCAAATTGATTCCTGACTGACCGGTAGCTGTCTGGCTTTGCAAGCTTCCACAGGGCTATCGCCACTCGCTTCTCAACTGTGAGGGCTGCTCTCATCTTGGTATTCTTGTGCTTCAGGGCAGGGGAAAGCAAGTCAAAGTTCTATGAAAGTGCCTTTACACATGCAAAAGTTTCACAGTCACTGGGAATCGTCCCAGACCCGCAACACTATGTGGTCCCACCAGTCTGTGCTTGTTTCCCGGGCCCAGAATCGGCGTTCCACACCATGAACCTGCCCAATTGACACCATGATGTGCAGATTGCAGGGGCCCGTACTTTGTGAGAAGTCCATGTCCTCCTCACTGCACTGCAGTTGCCTCCTTGCCTGGTTTCACTTTTCTTGCAGGTTATAGTTCCGCATATCCTGCTGGATAATGCGCGCAGTGTTTATAGTGCTCATAATTGCCGCTGTGATCTGAGCGAGCTCCATGTTCCCAGTGCTATGGCATCTGTGCGGAAAAAAGGCACGAAATGATTGTCTTCCTTTGCTCTCACAGAGGGAGGGGCGACTGACAACATGGCTTACAGGGTTGGCTTACAGGGAATTAAAATCAACAAAGGGGGTGTCTTTGCATCAAGGAGAAACAGAATGGCCCCCTCAAGGATAGAACTCAAAACCCTGGGTTTAGCAGGCCATTGATTTCACGGAGGGAGGGAGGAAAGGGGGAGAAAATGAATACAAAACAAATCTGGTCTATTTCTTGTTTTGATCCACTTCATCTATCTTTATACATCTAGCTGGGAGCAGACGGTGCAGTATGACTGCTAGCCATCGTCATCTCCTGGGTGCTCAACAGAAGATGGTGCAGTATGACTGCTGGCCATCGTCATCTCCTGGCTGCTCATTAGAAGACAGTGCAGTACGACTGCCGGCAGGACTGAATCACCATGAGACAAAACTTAAAAGGGAAATGACCTGGCTGAGTCACTCCCATGTTTGCCCAGGCGCCCCTGACCGACCTCGCTGAGGTCAGCTAAAAGAGCACCCTGCAGTACAGCGACGACGGCTACCAGTCATACTGTCTGCTGCCGAAAGGCAATGAGCTGCTGCTGTGTAGCAATGCAATACCACATCTGCCAGCACCCAGGAGACATACGGTGACGGTTAGCTGAGCGGGCTCCATGCTTGCTGTGGTATGGTGTCTGCACGGGTAACTCAGGAAAAAAGGCGCGAAACAATTGTCTGCCGTTGCTTTCAGGGAGGGAGGGAAGGGGGGGCCTGACAATATGTACCCAGAACCACCCGTGACAATGTTTTTGCCCCATCAGGCGTTGGGATTTCTACCCAGAATTCAAAATGGGCGGCGGAGACTGCGGGAACTGTGGGATAGCTACCCACAGTGCAACGCTCCGGAAGTCGTCGGTTGCCTTGGTACTGTGGACGCACTCCGCCAACTAAATGCACTTAACGCATTTGTGTGGGGACACACACAATCGACTGTATAAAAACGCTTTCTACAAAACTGACTTCTATAAATTTGACCTAATTTCGTAGTGTAGACATACCCTCAGTCTAAACCAGTGGTTCCCAAACTTTAACAACCCATGAACCCCTTTCAGTAAAATGTTAAGTCTCACGAACCCCCTCCTAAAAATGAGTATTGCCAGGGATTTTCTCCATTGCGTGAGTATAATTTATAAAAGTAGTGATCTTGGAAATACAAAATTTATTTTTATGACATGCTTATTACACACTATTCATTTATTATTTATCATTACAGTCTTTTTATTACATTATGAAAACGGCAACACTCTTCCAAGATCTCACTTTTGTAGCTTGTATCACTTTGAATAAGCCTGTTATAAGACAAAGCTCCTATGTTTCGTCAAGGAGTATCAGCTGTGAAACAGCATGAAGGTATTTAAGAAGCCAATTCAGAGTTCCTCCTACACAAGCATTCAGGTCTTGAGCAGTCCAGGCAAACAACTGACATTACAACAAAGCTTAAGTTTGTTCTTCATAATAATTTTAAAAACAGCAAAAAATATCCACCTCCCTTTCCATTTCTTATAAGGAGTCTTGAAGTTAAATCTCCTCAGTGTGATAGATATGCTTGCTTTGATCTGCTTAGCCCTTGGAAGTCCAGGGGCTCCGGGCTGCCAGGGTCCCTAGCTCTGTCCACCATCAGGGAATTTTTTCCCAAGTACCCCCTGTAACATTTCACAAACCCCAGTTTGGAAACCACTGGTCTACACTAATATATTTAAATGGGTACAAAACTATATATAGACCAGCCCTTGGGCCCTGAGATTTATACCAGGGAAACCCCTCTAGCTCAGAACGTCTACTCTAAGACATCATGCCCCAGTTGGCCTCAATTTTTCTTTCCTGCAGTAATGGAACTTAGACTACCATCCATCAGATCAATGGAAGCATGAATTTGAAAGAAAAAAACACTTTACCCAAGTGCATGACAATTTAAGAAACAACCCTGCTGAATGACATTACTATAACACAATGAGAAAATATGTATTCAATAACCTCGTAGGTCTGCATGTAAAAGCTTATATCAGACTATATGACAAAAGGGGGGGGGGTGAGCATTGGGGAAGAGTGTGATTGAGTGGACTGGACCTGTAATTGGGAGCCATAAACTTGTCCCATCTCTGCTACTGATGTACTCCGTGGCCAGTCATTTAATCCTTGTCTGTTTCTCATCTGTGAGAAGTAAGGTGTTTTTGCAGGTAAGGTTCCAGTTGTGCACCGTTACTTAAGTTGGTGAGCACTTAAGCACTTTGGTCTCTTGTCTATCTGACACGTCTCCCATTTGCTTTACACATATAGAGCTAACCTAACATATCCTTTCATGTAGGTGACCTTTTAATTTCTAAAAAGATTGGGTATTCCAGTTGCATCTCCTTAGAAAATTAGGCTACTAAGCACAGATCAGCTGCTGTCACTCAAGGATAATTCTCATGCTGATATCCTCTGTGGATAAGGTTATTTCTGCTTCCATATCAAGCTGAAGCAGAATATTATCAGCAACTGAATAAATAAGGTACACAAGTGAATGCTGAATAAGTTTAAGTGTAACCCATGTACAAAACTAGAAAGGAAACATGATACTGTAAATTTTAAATTTGTCTCATTTTCCTTGTAATAGATACTGTTTAACTATACCATTTTAGACTGAATCTCTTTCTCAAACTGACATAGAGACTGGGGAAAGATTTTTTCCCCCATACCACATGGTGGATTTACATTAATTCTCATTACCACTAATGAGAATTAGCCATTTTTAAAACACATGCTGTGTCATGTAGGGAGACAGAAGTAAAGCACTCATTTATATTTATTTAGATTTATAAAAACTCCTATAGGTGCCTATCCCATGTGCCTGTTACACACATTTAAATACACAGGGCCAGTAGTCCTGCAGTAAAGAAAATGCTTGCTAATTCTGCCTTCAGGGATAAATATGGTATCTACCTGCAAATACAATGGTGATAATAGAATAAATCCAAACCTGTAAGCTCACCCACTTCTCAAAAGCCTGGGAAAACAGATGGTCTTTGTAGTGTGCTTGGAGGGTTGAACACATTTGGGATTTGGAAGACCACAGTGTGGGAGAATGAATTGCAAAGTCCAGAGAATGCCCTGCTGGCAGCTTCCTCTCTCTCATATCAGGTTCTTATATCAGGGAACCTCCAGTTTGAATGCTCTTCTGATCTCAGCTTCAGCATCATGTTTTGAGGAGAGAGGTGCTCTCTTAGTTAACCGGATCCTAAGCTATATAGGGTGAATGTCACCTAGAAATCTACTGGCTATTCAGTTTCAAGAACAGTTGTGTAATGTCCTCCCTGGATTAAATTTAACGGGCTGCCACATTTTGAGTGGTGTCTTTGCAAAGCCCCATGTAGACCATATTACAGTAGTCAAATTGTGAATTGTTGTATACTGATCACGATGTAAATTGAATTGGTCAGGGCCTCTCTTGTTTTCGTGGTCATTCAGCTGTGAATTTTAACTTTAACTATAATAGAATGCTCCAGGAATGTACATGTGTTTTTTAAAATAGCTTTTGATTTTTCTTCTTTCCTAGAAAGAGCTTGGTCTTGTGTTTTTATTTTTTTATTAATCAATTTTACTGACCTGGCTAATGCAAAATGTCTATACAGTTGTAAGCCGCACAATGGAATTAGTTTTGCATAAGTATGTTAATTACAGGTGTCATTTTGTATGGTGACTAATTCATTTTTTTTATTAAATCAAAATTTGTCAGGGGGAAGAAAATACTGCATTGGAGAGTGGTGGTAGAAAATATGGGATGACTGTTTTTTAAAACAACAAAAGAAGAAACAATTAAGACCTCTATGTATGGATGTTATGATATGTGCTATAATTAACACGTTCAGTTTATGCACTGAATTTATTGCACAGACTTAGTGCATTTTTTCTGAGAATTTTGAAAAGTCAATGTACATTTACAAAAGTGGAGAGGCAATTCTTGGATTAGTCCTAAGGGGTGCACAGGATCTGGTCCAAGAGGTAAATATAGCTTAATCGCTTGGTAAGAGCGACCATAATGTAATTTAATTTAACATCCTTGTGGGGAGAGGGGAATACCCCAAAAACCCTCAACAATGGAATTTAACTTCAAAAAGGGGAACTACACAAAAATGGCTACTTAAACAGAAATTAAAAACACTGTAATACAGGGTCAAACTAAATGTGTACCCCAATAAAAATGGTAAAAAGATCAAAAAATGCCACCATGGCTAAACAAGGGAGTAAAAAAGGCAGTTAGAGGCAAGAAGACATCCTTTAAACATTGGAAATCAAATCCTAATTAGGAAAATAGAAAGGAACATGAACTCTGGCAAGTCAAATGTAAATAGGTAGGCCAAAAAAGAATTTGAACAGTGGCTAATAACAGACACAAATACAAACATTAAAAAGAATTATGTTCATCAAGAAACAGGAAGACTAACAATCAATGGGACCACTATATGATGGAGGTGCTAAAGGAAGACAAGGCTGTTGCAGAGAAGCTAAACAAATTCTTTTCATGGGTCTTTACAGCAGAGGATATGGAGGAGATCCCCACACCTGAGCCATTCTTTTTAGGTGACAAATCTGAGTCACTGTCCCAGATTGAGGTGTCAATAGAGGAGGTTTTGAAACAAATTGATAAATTAAACAGTAACCAGGACCAGATGGTATTCACCCAAGAGTTCTGAAAGAACTCAGATACGAAATTGCAGAACTACTAACTTTGGTATGCAGGGCCATCCCTAGGGGGGTGCAGGGCCTGGGACATAGGCACCCAGTTTCTATCTGCTGGGGGGTGCCCTCCCCCTGGCTCTAGCCGGGCCCTATCCCCATTCCACCCCTTCCTCCAAGGCCCCATCCCACCTCTTCCCTCCCCTGAGCGTGCTGCACCCTCGCTCCTCTCCCCTCCCCTCCCCCCAGTGCTGAGTCCAGATGCTGTGAAACAGCTGATCAGCAGTAGGCACTGGGAGGGAAGGGGAAGCACTGATTGGTGGGGCCCGCTGGCAGGCAGGAGGCACTGTGGGAGGGGAACGTTGGTAGGGGGACTTCTCATGCCCTCCCCCTAACAGCCTGCTGATTCCCCCCTCACGTCCCCTGCTGCCCCCTCAGAAAGCATGGGGCCCTCCAAAGCGCGGGACCCAAGGCGGTTGCCCCAATTTGCCGTACCCTAGGGATGGCTCTGGGGGTATGTAACCTATCACTTAAATCAGCCCCTGTACCAGATGACTGCAGGATAGCTAATGCAACACCAATTTTTAAAAAAATCTCCAGAGTCGATTGTGGCAATTACAGGCTCATAAGCCTACCTTCAGTAGCAGGCAAATTGGCTGAAGCTATTGTAAAGAAGAGAATTGTCAGACATATAAATGAACATGCTATGTTGGGGAAGAGTCAGCACAGCTTTAGTAAAAAGAAATCATGCCTCACCAGTCTATTAGAATTCTTTGAGGGTGTCAACAGATGTGGACAAGGGTGATCCAGTGGCTATAGTGTACTTGGACTTTCATAAAATCTTTGACAAGGTCTCTCACCAAAAGCTCTGAAGCAAACTAAGCACTCATGGGATAACAGGAAAGGTCCTTTCATGGATCAGTATCTGGCTAAAAGATAGGAAAGAAAGGGTAGGAATAAATGGTCAGTTTTTGCAATGGGGAGAGGTAAATAGTGGGGTTCTCCAAGGCTCTGTACTGGGACCAGTGCTGTTCAACATATTCATTAATGGCCTCGAAAAAAGGATAAACAGTGAGATGGCAAAGTTTGCAGAGATTCAAAATAGTTAAGTCCAAAGCAGACTGCAAAGAATTACAAAGGGAATCCCACAAAACCAAGTGACTGGACAACAAAATGGCAGATGACATTCAATGTTGATAAATACAAAGTAATGCACATTGGAAAACAATCCCAGCTATAGATACAAAATACTAAATAGCTGTTACCACTCAAGAAAAAGATCTTGGAGTCATTTTGGATAGTTCTCTGAAAGCATAGGCTCAACATGCCGTGGCAGTCATAAAAAAGTTAACAATGTAAGGGACCGTTAGGAAAGGGATAGATAATAATACAGACAATGCCACTATATAAATCCATGGTACTCTCACACCATGCAGTTCTGGTTGCCCCGTCTAGAAAAAAATATGAGAATTTCCAAAGGTGCAGAGAAGGGTAACAAAAATTATTAGGGTTATGGAACAGTTTCCATATGAGAAGAGTTTAAAATGACAAGAACTGTTCAGATTTAAAAAAAGAGACGACTAAGGAGGGATATGATAGAGGTCTACACAATCATGAACCATGTGGAGAAAGTGAAAAAGCAAGTGTTATTTACTCCTTCACATAACACAAGCACCAGGGCTCACCCAGTGAAATTAAGGCAGCAGGCTTAAAACAAACAAAAGGAAATACTTCCTCACACAAAGCACAGTCAGTGTGTGGAACTTGTTGCTAGGGGATGATGTGAAGGCCACAAATATAACTAGATCAAAAAATAACTAGATAAGTTCATGGAGGATAGGTCCATCAATGACTATTAGCCGAGACGATCAGGGATGCATCCCCATCTTCTGGGTTTTCATCTGCCTGCTAGAAGCTGGGACTGGACAACTGGATGGATCGCTCGATAATTTCCCTGGTCTGTTCATTCCCTCTGAAGCATCTGGCACTGGTCATTGTCGAAGACAGGATACTGGGCTAGATGGATCATAAAAATGATCATAC
Organism: Natator depressus; assembly: GCF_965152275.1. Taxonomy (NCBI): domain Eukaryota; kingdom Metazoa; phylum Chordata; order Testudines; family Cheloniidae; genus Natator; species Natator depressus. The sequence goes on along the minus strand of NC_134239.1, from coordinate 39,532,272 downwards.
TGGTTCTTACATATAGGGATATACCAAGGATATTCAACTTTCTTGAACAGTGATTTCCATTTATGCTGAATTTTTCCACACTAGAGAGTTGTGTGTGAGGCTCTCATTTCAGATGAGAGCAGTTGTTAAATACCATGGGTATGTTCTCTTTTATTTCAACTTGGTTTTGAAATAAAAGATGTGATAGTCTGGACATTACTGCTGGCTTTATAACAGCCCAAAAGAGGAAGAGCTTCATGCCATGTGGATTATAATTTATGCAAGCAATATCATTAATTTTTTGCTCGCAGATCTCTTCCTTTACAGACTTCCTTTACAAGTCCCTTAGTTGTCTTTCTGAACTATATGTAGATTAGTTCTATTCAGAGAAGCATCTTTATAATAAATTTCTTATCTATCTAGATGTCCAATAGAAATCTTTTTCCTCTACTGAATCCTCATCAGAGACTCCACACCAATCAGCAATTTAAAAAACAGTATCTTCAGTGTTTTTCAAATGAGCTGGCATAACTAGTGGATCATGTGACTTTTACTCGGTTGGCAGTTTTACTTCACAGATTTCAGAGTAACAGCCGTGTTAGTCTGTATTCGCAAAAAGAAAAGGAGTACTTGTGGCACCTTAGAGACTAACCAATTTATTTGAGCATAAGCTTTCGTGAGCTTATGCTCAAATAAATTGGTTAGTCTCTAAGGTGCCACAAGTACTCCTTTTCTTTTTACTTCACAGAATTCATAGCTACTTTCTCAGCAAAAGCCCCTAGGTGGTAGCAAAAGGTACTGTTTGATTTCCTCTTTGCATTTCTTTCTTTTGGCAGGAATACATGGGCTTTGATTTCCCTTAAATACTGTGAGACCAGAATAACAAGAGCTAAACTGTTATGTAAAAGTTGGACTAATGAAACAGCAAAAATACACCCATGTTATAAAAATAGTATTATGGGACTGCTTTCTATTTAACTCACTATTATCTGTAGGCTGGGCATGAGTGGGCATAAAGTTTTGTTGTCTTCCATCATGTAATAGCAACATAACTTATGTTAATGTAATAATTGTTGATCATGAGTGTCTTGCCTGACCTGCTTGCTAGTTTCTAAATAAATTTGTATAATTAGAACTCAACACATACATTGTTTAACACACACACGGTCTAGACACTAAACTATAGACATAAATAATGCATAATAACCACAACTGGCACATGATTTATTGATTTGACCCTATCATGTGGTGGGTCTTTGGCTAGCAAGGAATAAAGACAACCCTTTGGGCCCTGACGAAATCCCCAAGTGCTTAATGCCTTGGGAGCTACTTAACTGTCAGGGTTTGAGGTGGTCCCTTGTGGGGAAGGTGCCATATCATAGATAGTGCATGACCTCTGGGAGGCCAGACAGGTTGGAACTCTTGTACTCTCTTCTTGTTCTCTGGGTGTTACCAATCTTGTCTCCTCTTCTAGGGTGAGTTGAATCAGGGGCTGAGGCCAGAGGCACAGAAGAACTGCCATATACCTACAACTCTGGTCCAGCATCTGGAAAGAAAAAGACTTATGTGTGTGTCCAGTAACTTTCATAACGTACTTGGGTGGTTTCCAAACAAAAAAGAAGATCCCTGCTCCCCGGGGGTTTACAATGTAAATATAGAGAAATAAAGAGACAGAGAGTAGAAGGCAGTGCTTCAGAATAGTTTGTGTATAATTTTAAATGGGACACACAAACTCTTCCCAAATTACTTCTCTATAGGTGACTGATACTGTACTCATGACAGGAGCTGTTTTGTTCCTTTAACTATTATACTTGCCTGAGTGTTTTCCTTGGTCTAATTAAAAAAATACAATAGTAAAATAACAAACCTTCAAATAATGTAGATAGTTTAAAATAATTGACAAAAGCCAGAAAATTCGGAGTTAAGGCTGAAACTTTGCCTTGAATTATTCTTGCAGTGTGTGTGGTATAGCATTGTACAGAGACACTAAAACACATCTTCAACCAGTGCCCAGAGACTTACAATGTTTAATCACAACTGGGAAAATTTCCAATTTATGTACATTTTTGGCTTTTGATTGTTTAAACTAGACCTGCCAGTTACTTATATGTAGGATTCTTTTGCCTTTACTTAGAATAAGCTTTTTTTTTGCGCATGGTCAAAAATCCAGGTATGAAAATTACCTTTGCTAAGGGCATGCAAAGTATTTATGGTGTCCTGTCAATTAAAGATTTACTTCATAGCTTTTCAACCAATAAACTTTGTCTCTCAGTAGAAATAACGAGGGATGAGACTGGCACTGTAAGGAATTAGTGGGGAACCTGCCCTGTTTCATTGAAAACCCCCCTTGTGACTGGCTCATGGTCAAAGGAGAGGCCAAATGAATATTAAGTTGATTGTTTATAATTTTTCCTTGGACTTCACCCAAAAAAAGTAGAAAATACATGAAAAACAAATAGTCTGTTGTTCTGTGGAGTTTATTAAACTCCTTTTGTCTAAATAGGGTTATTTCAGCAGCATTGGAGGACAGGATTATCTTAAAATAATACGTTTTCCTGTACCATGCAGGAACCTACTACTTGGTCAAGATGAGGAGGTGGGGTGGGAAAACAGCAACCCATATTTATCCTACCCAATGAGGGCCTTTTACTAAGCAATTTTACTTTAAATTTCACCCACTGTCTGTTATCCTGAACTACAGCAGAGGAGAGGGTAGGATAGCCGGATAACAGACACGTAAGAGAGAAGACCATATTGGCAAAAGCTGTGCAGTCTGACACTTCACAGAGAAATATCAGGTATACTTCAGGTGTGAATGAACACTTCCCTACAGCATGGGGGTTGGGATCATGCAGCTCCTCACTCCAAAAATGTGGCCTAGTAACCATATTTTAAAATTTAGATACCAAAAATGTCTGTAGATCATCTGAGTAATACATGTATTTATGTTCTTGGTACTGTACCTTCAAAACAGATACAGTTGCAGGATATATGGAATGTCAGTGTGCTACTTGTCTGGATGAAGGTGATCATGGTCTACCTAATAAATGCATACAAACAAAAGGGAAAAGCATGCTAATGTAATTTTTGGCCCTTCAAAGCACGTATAGCTTTGAACAATCTTATTTGAAGGGTTATAGGCTAAGACCCTCCCTCCCTTCAGCACTTCTGCGATGGAAGGGTGGAAGTCACTGTGCCTCAAGTATGCTGATAAGAAATAAGCATATACATTTTTGTCCAAATTAATGTATGCTTGAAATGTCATCTTAATAAGAAATTGTAATTAGCTAGTCATGTAATAGATGCTTCATTCCCAAGTCAGCTGGTCAGATGGTGTCGTGCAATCTTTGATTTGCTAATGCTGTGTGTGTCTTGTCTGATCTTACAATATTGGAAATATTGGCTACTTCAAGTGGAAATACTTCTGAAGGAAAATCTGCCTCTGTCTCAGCTGTCAGAAGTATGAATATGTGTGTGCCTCTGCATAAACCGTAGTGACACTGGATTATGTGTTAATGAGAGAGCTGCTTTTACTATATGACCTAGAAGTAAAGTAAAATGATGCTTCTTGCTTTTTCAGTTGTCCTCTGAGATGATTAGCTCTGTGGTATAGGAGTCCCATCCACCTATTCCCAGTCATATCAAATAGTTCTTATTTTGCTTTGACTTCCATATAGCTCCTCTAGATACCCTCTCCTTCTCTGTGTGTTAATAGATAGATAAATGTAAAATGATGAGAAGAAAAAAATTGCTTTGTCTGGGCTCTTAGGCACATTTCACATTTAAAAAAATACCATATACAAGGCCAGTAGCTTATTCAAATCCAGAAAACTGCCAACCAGAAAGTTCAATAATACTTTACTGCTTCCACACATGCTAGCCCTTAGCATGCCCCTACGTCACTAAAAGTCTGGGCAAAAAGGTGGTGCTTGCCGTGGGGTCTGAAGGTCAACAGAGTCACACTGTTTCAGCCCAAGGTAAGGAATGAATTTCAAAGCTCCAGGCTCCTCCCAAGGAATAGTGCTGGTAGATTCTGCTCTTTCATAACAAGGGGGCTGTAGCTTAAACATTTCTGCTGATATCACCTGTAGTAATATAAAAGTCAGCCTCTTAAGCAGACCAGTCCCAATCCACTCAAGGCATAATAGGTTTAGACCTACAACTTATTCCACCTGGAAGCCAATAGACCTCCAGTCCCTGTCAGAGGTGCTGGAACAGGTTGTATAGTGAGGGTGCTGAGAGCCATTGAACCAAACTTTGAACCCCGTACATAATGGAAACCACAAGGCAGGGGGTGTGGCAGCACCCCTAATTCCAGGATGTCTGGTCCCTGATTCAGCAAGCCAGGGAAGCATTTGTTTAAGCATGTGAGTGGTCTGAAGAGAACTATGTGCTTAAGTATTTTGTTGGATCAGGGCTTCAATGCTGATGTTAAACCACTGGTGTCCTACTGTTGGTGACATACCGCACATTTCTTACCAAGCAGGTTGCCCCAGTTCACACTAGCTTCCATTACTGGGCTGTTTTATAGTGTAGTCTCCTATAGAGTATGTTGTGGTAGTCTAATTTTGAGCCAATAAAGGCATGAATCTGTATCTTTAAAAGGCCATAGGCCAAGTGGCGCTTACAAATTGGAACCTGATAGAACGGCTGCTACCTCCTCTGAAAAGAACTGTTGGCTTTGGCATTATCTCTGGATATAATAATACCTAGTTCTTATACAGTGCTTTTCATCAGTAGACCTCAGCAGACTTTATAAAGGAGGTCAGGATCATCCTCATTTTACATGTGGGGAAACTGAGGCACAAGGAGGTGAAGTGCCTTGACCAAGGTCACCCAGCAGGACAGTGTCAGAGCTGGGAATAGACTGAGGTCTCCTGAGTCCCATTGTGATGCCTTATCTATTAGACCACATTGTTATTGCTAGTATAGTGCCCAAATAGTGTAATGCAAAAACAGCATGGTGAAATGTCTACTGCACCTTTTGTTCTGCACTTCACACTTAGGACATGTCTACACTTACCTCTGGAGCGATCAATCCAGCGGGGGTTGATTTATTGCATGTAGTGAAGACGCGATAAATCGACTGCCGAGCGCTCTCCCGTTGACGCCAGTACTCCACTGGAGCGAGAAGCGCAGGCGGAGTTGACAGGGGAGCATCTGCAGTCCACCTACCACAGTGAAGACACCATGGTGAGTAGATGTAAGTACGTCAACTTCATCTAAGTTATTCACGTAGCTGAAGTTGTGTAACTTAGATCGATTATCCTCCCCCCCCGTCCCCAGGGTAGACCAGGTCTCACTGTCCTTTACTTGGTTAATACAGTTTAATAACTCTGTTCACAACATGGCACTCTGGTTCAAACAAATGGAAAGATCATTGCGGAACTGCAAGTTGGAAGCAGATGATTGGCAATGATTTGCTTTGTCAGTTGAAGAAAATCCAAGTGCATGCTGCGTGGACACTGCGCATAATTATTTCCCCATCAACTGACATATGTTTGCCAGAACATACACTACTGCCTTATGCTAGTCATTCTTAGGCATATCATGCCAATCAAACTTGGAGATGGTTTTTGTGTAGCATGTAATGTCAAAATATTAGAAATATTTTTTTCTTTTGAAGACTAACATCCCCACATCCTTGAGTTGTCATTTTTTGAAGCTAATAGCACATGGCTTGAACAACCTGCAATCAATAAGTGCCAGTGCTACAGATCTTTTTTTTTTAAGCTACAAAATGCTGTTGGCATTAGTATAACCGTGTTCGCAACTTTATTTATCGGCGGCTTTCCTATAGTGCTCATCTCTGTAGCAGCAGAGCACCTCACAAATAACGGCTGTTACTCTGAAACAAATGTTAATGAATTTCTCACCATATCATGTAGGCAGCACAGAGAGATGTCATGCACAAAACCACACAGGAATTAATGATAGAGCCAGAAATGAGCCCAGATTGCTGCAGATCCTGTCCAGTGTCTTAACCACATGACTGACTATCTTCTAACAATGTCATTTATTGTATCTAGTTATCTAATTTTCCACATAACGCTAACATACATTAAAATAACTTCCCATGAATCTAAAACAGAGAGAAAGAGAGAGATGGACAGAAGCGGGCTTACCAAATGGAGCAGATCTTATGGTACAAAGAATCTTATCTTCAGTGTGGAAGAGTATGTCATAGTTCAAACAGTAATTATGAGTTTATGGCAGCAGTTACTTGGTGACATTCTATGGCCTGTGTTATTCAGGCAGTCAGACTCACTAGATGATGATAATTCGTCTCTTCTGGCCTTAAAAATCTGTGAACCCATGGCTGTAATCATTTATGTAATAATCCCAGTGCCCACCTGGGTTGGACCTGGATGTTGTAGTTTGGTTATGCTAATTTTGATGGTTTCTTCAATTTAATGGCCAACTTCTTCAACCCATGGGATGCTGCTGCTTATTCGTTTTTCTGAGCATTTTTGGAGATGTCACTGAGCAGCAAAGCAGCTGAAACAGAGGAAATTGGCAAATGCCACTTGAAGGAGTGAAACTTGGAATACTACAGAAAGCTCATCAGATATTGGCTCTGCCATGTGTTGTGATTGCTTAGTTGATCTATGAATGTGTATCATATGGCAAGAGTTGTATTTAGCAGGTACAAGGACAGAGAAGAGAATGAAAGGAAGGAGAGTTGTCACTAAGGTACTGTCCAGCATGCAGAATCTTTTATAACTTGCCTAAGTTGATGAAAACGATCAAAAAAAAATGTCTTGGAATGACAATATTTTTCTCTCATATCTTTGCTCTTTAAATAGGTTTTTATTAAAAACAAAAATAAAATAAAATAAAATAAAATAAAAAAAAATATATATATATATACACAACCTCTCCCCTCTAGTAAACCTAATGATTTTTAGCAAACACAAAACCAGGGATAATTGAAACTTTTATAACCAGGAGGGAAATCTGAGATTTCAGGGTGACCAGACAAAGCTGCACGTGACAAGCTGATATTCACAGAAGTATTTGGCTGTCTCTAGTGTTCTACAGAAGTTTTTGAGGGGTAACAGGAAAAAATAAGTATGAATGTTTGTGGAAAACCAATACAGAAAGTTATGACTATAGTTTTTATTCAAATATTTGCAAATACCATTTTTGCATTATTTAGCCAGCTCTACTTGATGTATCAATAGTAGGGAGTTATGGACATCCTTTAGTCTGATTTAAAAAAAAAAAGCCTGGTAAATCTCCCAGTGTTTGAAATTAGACTTTTGATAATACAGAAAATTTGTAAATTATGAGCTCTTTAAACATCAGGAAAGAAGGACCTTTTGAATTAAAGTGGAAATGTTTAGAACAGTTGAGCAGGGAGTACAATAACCTGACTCACATTGAAGTTAAAGCCAGAGCTTGCATGCTGGAAAAATACTTGCTAGTGTATCAGAGGTTTTCCTGCTGGCTCATTCACTATCAGGTTTGCTAGCTTCAGCTGATCTCCAGAGCTCCTATTCTGATTGGAACAACTGGAGAAAGTAGATATCTACATTCATTAGTGGCACTTTTCAGTCTGTTAAGGTTGTGTCACTAGATGCTGTCATGTTCCCAACTAATACTCGTGTTCTAAGTGGTTCATAAACAGACTGCAGGAATATGCTCTGAAGATGGTCTGCGTAGTCTCAGTGCTCAATAGAAATTTGAAAAATTTTCTTCAACCAGTTTGAACAAAGGGGAAGTCTGCTCAGTGTTTTTTAGTGCTGTGAGTTAATTTAGTTTTACCTATATGGAAAAGACCTTTAGAATGTAATACAGATGAAACCAATAGAGTTCTGCAGAAATTCCCTAAAACCTATAAAATGGAATTGAGAATTATCTCCCCTGTATATGTTTGTTTAGACATTTTATAGACTTCTGTAGCAGGGAAAAATTCACTATTAAATTCTATGCCTATAGGAACCATGTTATTCTCAATTACATTCTGCAGAACTTTTCATTAAAGGTTTTACCTAAATTTTAAGTTTTACCACCCACTCTTTGGTCCCTATTATGGCCTAGGTCCTGCAATTTGGTTTGCACTAAGCCCCATTGAAGCTAGTGGGGCTCTGTGGTGGCACAGTGATCTGCCTCTGCCTTGCCAGGGCAGGATTGGGGCCTATAAACCTTTCTGATATATAGGGCCCAAAACAGTACTCAAAGTGGGTGGGTGGGAGGGACAGGGGAAGTTAAATCATCACCTCTTTGTTTGATCATAAAAGTGATATGCCAGATTAACAAAAGGCAGCACCTTAGGTGCAGTATTTCCTAAAACACACTATGAAGTGGAAGTTTATTCTTTTTGTTGTTTTTAACATAAAGGGTATTGCAATACAGTAATTCAGGGGTCCATTTCCAGTCATGGTCATGGTGTTTTATTAAAGTCAACTAGTGCTGCTACTATGGAGGCCAAGGATGAAATCTCAGCTTCATTGACATCAGTGACAAAACTCCACTTGATTTCTGAGAAGCCAGGATATTACCCTATGTACTTAAACAAACAATGGAGAAAGTGCGCGCCTTACATCAATTGTGTGCTTCCTCCTGCTCCTTTAAAGTGCATTGTTGATTGTCTCTGGAGGGGAGTAGTCCTCAGTTAGAGAGGGAAGTTAGTTACCATATAGATTTAGGGATAAAGACCAGTGGAGGGAACCATTAGTCCCAGAAAGGCATGCAGAGTACTTCCCTCTTCCTGTTTGATAAATACACTACTTTATTATCAGTGTTTATAGCACTTGGACATGGGGCTGAATGCATCACTGTGGAAGCTATATGTGAGAATGGTAGAGGTATTGCTAGGTCATGTCTAGGTTTTTTTTGCAAAGTAGTCATCATAGTTGGGTGGCAGCAAAAGTGAGAAATTAGAACAGGCTAGTGCCTTTGAAAGAAAACCATGGTAGAAAATGGACAGGTAGGTGGCTGGGAGAGAGACTAGACTTGCAGGTGGTTGGAAATGTAAAACTCTGAAATAGTTTCAGAATAGGCTTAGGATATAAATCTTGCCACTGAATGGAAGCTTTCCTACCCTCAGACCCTTTAAAGCCTTGCCCATTTCTTATGTAAGCAGTGGCAAGCATAGCAGAAAAGGGGATGACAGAGATGATGTAATACTTTAAAAGGGACTTTCTTTCACTTTTGTTGTGAATTGAATTAGCGCTGATGAAGAGAGCACTTTCCTGTGTCCCCTGCCCTGCCCACCACACACACACTGCTGTTTCAGATTCAGAGTTAAACTCAGATTCAGAGTTAAACTCATCCACCACTATCATCCTCCTCCTGCTCCTGCCTCCAAAACAAAGGCTACACAGTTCTACCAAGACTGTTTTTCCTTCTGCTCCTGCCTACAAAACAAAGGCAGTGTGGTTCTACTAAGACTGCTGTGTTTCCCTAAAATAAACTGCAGTTTTTGAGCCCATTCCATGGGAAAATGTCAACAACAACTTTTTTTTTCTGTTGCCAAGCTCAACAATCAATAGGGCATTGAGTGAAGGAGGGTGGAAATTCATGACATCAGAAAGTGATTTGTGTGTGGCCAGAAATATTCCTGGAAGTAAAATAGTTCCAAGTAATTTTTCCTTTGCCCATTTTCTCCCATAATTTAGATCTTCCTGGGGTATCTAGCCTAGGATAACTTCTGTGCAAATATCTCTCTGCTTTTAAATGTCCATACTTTTCATTTCATTCTACTCAATTTATGAAAACTGGGTGACCTTGGAATGTTTCAGTTTCTTCCCTAAGATCAGAATAAATACTTCTGCAGAATAAAAAATGGAAATATGTTTTTTAGCCTTGACTTTTCAGTGTATAACCTTAATGTGTCTTTACCAGTGCTTCTAAGAACTCCAGAACAGAATTGTTTGAAATGGCTTCATTTTCTGCATTACCTTTTGACATTTGGGGGTTAATTGCTACTGAAGGTAGGTGTGTTATCAACAGGCATTTCTCCTCATTCATCTTCCATGTCTTATGTTCATGGTGATTAGTCAGAAAAGTTGTTATTGGATTTAAATGAAGTATATTGTACCTATCAAGCACTTTAGCCTCCCACAAGTACAGACCATAACTTTGAAATGGAAAGACACATTTTTGTGCTTGAATTTCTGCAAATAGATGAGTTATTCAAATTTGCAATTTACAGGTTTTTGTGAGAAGAAGTTTTCAGCAAAAAATGAAATATAGGATATTTTGCACTTTTATTATACCCCTTTTTATCCAAAGATTTCTAAAGCAGTTTAAACATATGAGTTAGTTATGTTTTCATACAAATAGCGTAACCTCAAGTGCAGAGAAGTTAAGTGACTTACCATCGTCAAAATCAGTAACAAAGTTGAGAATAGAACCCATGGGTCCTGAGTTCTAGTTTTCTGTTCCAATTATCTGATCTTACTCCCTCCAATCAAAATAACAAAATGGCATATTTTCATTCCAAGTACCAAACAAGGAAAGAAACCCCCCCACTATTTTTGGAGTCTGTCTTGGCTTTAATTCGCAAGTTTTCTTCCATTGACTCCATGCAAACCCTATCCCTTCTTCTCCCTTCTGACTTTGAATACATGTGGCTGTGATTCAGCTTGGTTTGCTTTATTTGTAAAACATTTTGAATGAAATATGCAGTCATCCATAAATAAGGCTTCAGTCTTGGAATAGTCAGGGTGAAAAACAGTAGAGTTCTGCCCTAGTCTAACCTTCGGCATATGCTATATTTTGCCTGAAGAAACTTTACATCTTGTTCTCCCAGGTTGCCAGGCATGTGAAAATTGGAAAGAAGAAATGGCCAGCTCACCAAATTATAAATACTGAACCTTGGCTTTTGCAAAGTGGCACGGAATACAGCTGCCTGTTGTGATGTATGGGAAATTAAAATTCTCATTCTTGGTCCAAAGATTAGAACAACCGCATAAAACGTATATAACTTGAAGTTCTTTTCATGTCAGACTGTAATATGAATGGCAATTATGCAGACTGAACCCAGACTCAGCATTATTTAAAATTGTGCTCACTGAACCTGGAAAGCATTATTGGGACACCATCAAAACACTCCCTGGAATATCATCAAGTAGCCTTGCAAATTTGAACATTTGGGAAGCATTTAGACTGTGTAGAGCTTCAAAAAATTTTCATGCATTATTTGCAAGTGAGTAATCTTTAATGGTGGAAAAGCTCAATCAAGTGTAGTGAAATCAGAAGGCAGAGGTAGTATGGGAGTTGATTAATCCTTCTGAAAAGGTGCAGTCACTGGATATATAGAAGAGAGAACTGGTTAGCTTTCAGGCTGTGTCCACTGAGATAGAAAAGGTAGTTTTATTGGCTTTCCTCTGCAATAGCAGAGTAGTCCTACTTATGCCAAACCATGGTTTTCAAACTGTATCAGGGCCAGCTTCATATGCTAAAATTTACAACATCTATTTGGCCTCGTCTAACACAAGTATTGTAAAGGAGTTTGTGGTTGAGTTCAGGATCCTCACAAAAGGAAGAAAGGAGAGTAGCAAAATACAGACCCTGGACTTCAGAAAAGCAGATTTAGACTCCCTTAGGGAACTGATGGACAGGATCTCTTGGGAAGCTGATATGAGGGGGCAAGAAGTCCAGGAGAGCTGGCTGTATTTTAAAGAAGCCTTATTGAGGGTGCAGGAACAACCATCCCGAAGTGCAGAAGGAATAGCAAATATGGCAGGCGACCAGCTTGGCTTAACAGTGACATCTTTGGTGAGCTTACACTCAAAAAAGGAAGCTTACAAGAAATTTGGACATTTGGACAGATGACTACAGAGGAGTATAAAAATATTGCTAGAGCATGCAGGGGTATAATCAGGAAGCCCAAGGCACAATTGGAATTGCAGCTAGCAAGAGATGTGAAGGGTAACAAGAAGGGTTTCTACAGGTATGTTAGCAACAAGAAGAAGGTCAGGGTAAGTGTGGGACCCTTACTGAATGGGGGAGGCAACATAGAGGCAGATGATGTGGAAAAAGCTGAAGTACTCAATGCTTTTTTTGCCTTGGTCTTCACAGACAAGGTCAGCTCCCAGACTGCTGCACTGGGCAACACAATATTGGGAGGAGGTGAGCAGCCCTCAGTGGTGAAAGAAAGGTTAAGGACTACTTAGAAAAGCTGGACATGCACAAGTCCATGGGTCCAGATCTAATGCATCCAAGGGTGTTGAGGGAGTTGGCTGATGTGATTCAGAGCCATTGGCCATTATCTTTGAAAATTCGTGGCAATTGGAGGAGGTCCCAGACGATTGGAAAAAGGCAAATATAGGGCCTGTATTTAAAAAAGGGAAGAAAGAGAACCCAGGGAACTATAGATCGGTCAACCTCACTTCAGTCCCCGGCAAAATCATGGAGCAGGTCCTCAAGGAATCCATTTTGAAGCACTTGGAGGACAGGAAGGTGATCAGGAACAGTCAACATGGATTCACCAAGGGCAAGTCATGCCTGACCAACCTGATTGCCTTCTATGATGAGATAACTGGCTCTGTGGATATGGGGAAAGCAGTAGATGTGATATATTGTGACTTTAGCAAAGCTTTTGATATGGTCTCCCACAGTATTCTTGCCAGCAAGTTACAAAAGTATGGATTGGATGAATGGACTATAAGGTGGATAGAAAGCTGGCTAGATTGTCGGGTTCAACGGGTAGTTGGCAGCTGGTATCAAGCGGAGTGCCCCAGGGGTCGGTCCTGGGGCTGGTTTTGTTCAACATCTTTATCAATGATCTGGATGATGGGATTAATTGCACCCTCAGCAAGTTTGCAGATGACACTAAGCTTGGGGGAGAGGTAGATACATTAGAGGGTAGGGATAGGTCCAGAGTGACCTAGGCAAATTTGAGGATTGGGCCAAAAGAAATCTGATGAGGTCAACAAGGACAAGTGCAGAGTCTTGCACAAAGGAAGGAAGAATCCAATACATGGCTACAGACTGGGGACCAACTGGCTAAACAGCAGTTCTGCGGAAAAGGACCTGGGGATTACAGTGGAAGAGAAGCTGGATATGAGTCAGCATTGTGTCCTCGTTGCCAAGAAGGTCAATGGCATATTGGGCTGCATTAATAGGAGCATTGCCAGCAGATCGAGGGAAGTGATTATTCCCCTCTATTCAACATGGGTGAGGCCACACCTGGAGTATTGCATCCAGTTTTGGTCCCCCCACTACGGAAGGGATGTGGACATATTGGAGAGAGTCCAGCGGAGGGCAGCAAAATTTATTAGGGGGCTGGGGCACATGACTTACGAGGAGAGGTTGAGGGAACTGCGGTTATTTAGTCTGCAGAACAGAAGAGTTAGGGGGGATTTGATAGCAGCCTTCAACTCCCTGAAGGGGGGTTCCAAAGAGGATGGAGCTTGGCTATTCTCAGTGGTGGCAGATGACTGAACAAGGAGCAATGGGGTCAAGTAGCAGTGGGAGGGGGGTCTAGGTTGGATATTAGGAAACACTATTTTACTAGGAGGGTGGTGAAGCACTGGAATGAGTTACCTAGGGAGGTGGTGGAATCTCCAGCCTTAGAGGTTTTTAAGGCTCGGCTTCCTGGCTGGGGTGATTTAGTTGGTGTTGGTCCTATTTTGAGCAGGGGATTGGACTAGATGACCTCCTGAGGTCTCTTCCAATCCCAGTATTCTATGATTCTATGAAAGGAGGGGAGATATTCATTCGAATGAGATGTGAAAAAACTGCTGGATTTTGAAAGTACATTTTAAATATGGACTGGGTAAAGAGTAGTAGTCCTTTCTTACTGGGTCATTTCTATTTTGCCAGACATTTTCTAGTTAGTTTTGAATATTCCAAGTAGCTACCCTAGTCGAAGCACTGGCAAGGTAGAACCAAGACTCCACCCCCTTGCACATGGGGGGTGGAATATGCCATCCTCTCAGAGACCGCTCTCCTCTCTGCATAGCTACCTGCTATCTGGTTAGCCAGTGCTAGGGAGTAAAGGGAAATGTAACCTATCCCTTTACTTCCTTGTACAGCCACCAAAATGGGCCACAGTCCAACACAGTAACAACGTATTTTGGTGGCTGTACAAGGAAGTAAACAGCAACAGTAATCCACATCATTTAGACTCTTTCATCTGTACTTGAAAAAAAGATAGGTATGTAACGATTTATCCAAATCATGCTTCACCTGTCCCAGATGTTTCAAGAAATAGGTAGGTTCATGTGCCATGCACAGCAATGAGCATTATATAAATGCCTGTAGACAGACGTAGTAGATTCATGCCTCAAGTAGCAGAGATTACGAAACTTGAAAGGGGAGGTTCATTCAGTCACTGAAGTTGAAAGTGCACCCGAAGATTTGTTTTCTTCATAAGCTTCCTTTGCCAAGGAATAAACGCAACAGACACTCAGGGTTAGAAAACATTGGAACCATTTGTAACTGCATAACTGCAATAATGCCCTGGAGTATTACACTTCCATTACTCCTCATACAGGGCACTATCTTCAGTGAAGCAATTGAAGCAGTAACACATACTGAATGTGGGCCAAGGTTGAGTAAGTGATGCTTCCCCTGGGTGCCTTTATTTGGGTATTAAGCAATATATCTGCAAGGGCTGTATGGCCAGTGAAGAGAGAGGCTCTTCGTTCAGAAGAGCCGGTGTAAATGCAGAAATAGAGAAATGTCTTTGTAGGCAGAGAGGATGCTACAAAAGGCGGATTCCAAGAGCAAACTCTGTTATAATTAGAAGCTCTTCAGAAAGTTTGAGGCTCCCAACTGGAATATTGAATACTATTTCTCATCTTTCAGGGAGAGGCTGCTTTTTGCTTAAATTCAGAAGCATAAGCCATGTATTCCATATGATTACATGCTGTGTGGGAGAACTATAAGTCAGTAAAATAGCATGAGACAACACAGTTTTTCCCATTAATTTTAATAAAATATATTCTCGCCACTGCTGCTCTCATGCAGTCAGTCCCCTTTTTCTCTAAAAATGGAGAGAAGTAGGGAGCAATACAGGCTGAGAATAAAGAAGGGACTGTATTTGTGTGGCTCTGTAGCTGAAGAGCCACGTGAAAGTGAAAGACAAATATTGATAAAGATGATATTTTTAGCTCAAGCTGACACTGTAATTAAGCATACTTTATTGCTGATGATTTACAATAAAGGCTTCTGGTAACTTGATAATAATTACAATTAAATATATAATACCCTAGAGGTATACTACCAACTTCTCAAGAGACAAAGTAAATAAACATAGACTTTCTGTCCTCTGAAGACATTCATACCGTAATGGGTGAAATAAATGATAAAGAAGAGTAACGAATAGCGCAAAGGATGCAGATCCAAGATTAGATGGACCTGATAATTAATTTTTAAAATTACTCATCTTGTGAATTCTGTGCATGCTTTAAAAGAGGCTGAATTATCACAGGTGCCAAAAGAGAGAGTGCTGCAGGTAATTAACAGAATTTCTTATCGATTCATAGATTAATAGATATTAAGGTCAGAAGGGACCATTATGATCATCTAGTCTGACCTCCTGCACAATGGAGGCCACCGAATCTCACCCACCCACTCCTGCGATAAACCTCTCACCTATGTCTGAGCTATTGAAGTCCTCAAATCATGGTTTAAAGACTTCAAGGTGCAGAGAATCCTCCAGCAAGTGACCCGTGCCCCATGGTACAGAGGAAGGCGAAAAACCTCCAGGGCCTCTTCCAATCTGCCCTGGAGGAAAATTCCTTCCCGACCCCAAATATGGCGATCAGCTAAACCCTGAGCATATGGGCAAGATTCATCAGCCAGATACTACAGAAAATTCTTTCCTGGGTAACTCAGTTCCCACCCCATCTACCATTCCATCACAGGCCATTAGGTCTATTTACCATTAATATTTAAAGATCAATTAATTACCAAAATCGTGTTATCCCATCATACCATCTCCTCCATAAACTTTTTAATCTTGAAGCCAGATAGGACTTTTGCCCCCACTGCTTCCCTTGGAAGGCTATTCCAGAACTTCACTTCTCTGATGGTTAGAAACCTTCATCTAATTTCAAGTCTAAACTTCCCGATGACTAGTTTATATCCATTTGTTCTTCTGTCCACACTGGTACTGAGCTTAAATAATTCCTCTCCCTCTCCGGTATTTATCCCTCTGATATATTTATAGAGAGCAATCATATCTCCCCTCAGCCTTCTTTTGGTTAGGCTAAACAAGCCAAGCTCCTTCAGTCTCCTTTCATAAGACCAGTTTTCCATTCCTCGGCTCATCCTAGTAGCCCTTCTCTGTACCTGTTCCGGTTTGAATTCATCCTTATTAAACATGGGAGACCAGAACTGCGCACAGTATTCCAGGTGAGGTTTCACCAGTGCCTTGTATAACGGTACTAACACCTCCTTATCTCTACAGGAAATACCTCTCCTGATGCATCCCAAGACCGCATTAGCTTTTTTCATGGCCGTATCACATTGGCGGCTCATAGTCATCCTGTGGTCAACCAATGTTCCAAGGTCCTTCTCCTCCTCCATTACTTCTAATTGATGCATCCCCAGCTTACAACTAAAATTCTTGTTATTAATCCCTAAATGCATAACCTTACACTTCTCACTATTAAATTTAATCCTATTACCATTACTCCAGTTTACAAGGTCATCCAGATCCTCCTGTATGATATCCCGGTCCCTCTCTAAATTGGCAATACCTCCCAGCTTTGTATCATCCGCAGACTTTATTAGCACATTCCCACTTTTTGTGCTGAGGTCAGTAATAAAAAGATTAAATAAGATTGGTCCGAAAACCGATCCCTGAGGAACTCCACTGGTAACCTCCCTCCAGCCCGGCAGTTCAACTTTCAGTATGACCCGCTGTAGTCTCCCTTTTAACCAATTCCTTATCCACCTTTCAATTTTCATATTGATCCCCATCTTTTCCAATTTAACTAATAATTCCCCATTTGGCAGTGTATCAAATGCCTTACTGAAATCTAGGTAAATTAGATCCACTGCGTTTCCTTTGTCTAAAAAATCTGTTACTTTCTCAAAGACAGAGATCAGGTTGGTTTGGCACGATCTACCTTTTGTAAAACCATGTTGTATTTTGTCCCATTTTCCATTGACCTCAATGTCCTTAACTACTTTCACCTTCAAAATTTTTTCCAAGTCCTTGCATACTACAGATGTCAAACTGACAGGCCTGTAGTTACCCGGATCACTTTTTTTTTCCTTTCTTAAAAACAGGAACTATGTTAGCAATTCTCCAGTCATACGGTACAACCCCTGAGTTTACAGATTCATTAAAAATTCTTGCTAATGGGCTCACAATTTCATGTGCCAATTCCTTTAATATTCTTGGATGAAGATTATCTGCGCCCCCCCATTTAGTCCTATTAAGCTGTTGGAGTTCCGCTTCTACCTCCGATATGGTAATATCTACCTCCATAGCTTCATTCCCATTTGCCATGCTATCATTATCCCTAAGATCCTCATTAGCCTTATTGAAGACTGAAGCAAAGTATTTGTTTAGATATTGGGCCATGCTAGATTATCCTTGACCTCCACTCCATCCTCAGTGTTTAGCGGTCCCACTTCTTCTTTCTTTGTTTTCTTCTTATTTATATGCCTATAGAACCTTTTACTGTTGGTTTTAATTCCCTTTGCAAGGTCTAACTCTACTTGAATTTTAGCCTTTCTCACTTTATCCCTACATGTTCTGACCTCAATAAGGTAGCTTTCCTTGCTGATCCCTCCCTTCTTCCACTCCCTGTATGCTTTCTGCTTTTTCTTAATCACCTCTCTGAGATGCTTGCTCATCCAGCTTGGTCTACAACTTCTGCCTATGATTTTTTTCCCCTTTCTCGGGATGCAGGCTTCCGATAGCTTCTGCAGCTTTGACTTAAAGTAATTCCAGGCCTCCTCTGCCTTTAGATCCATAAATTCTTCAGACCAATCCACTTCCCTAACTAATTTCCTTAATTTTTGAAAGTCAGCCCTTTTGAAATCAAAAACCCTAGTTGCAGATTTATTTTTGTTTATCCTTCCGTTCAGTTTGAACTGAATTAGCTCATGATCACTTGAACCAAGGTTGTCCCCTACAACCATTTCTTCTATGAGGTCCTCACTGCTCACCAAAACCAAATCTAAAATGGCATCCCCTCTAGTCGGTTCAGCAACTACTTGATGAAGGAATCCATCAGCTATCACATCTAGGAAAATCTGAGCCCTGTTGTTATTACTAGCACTTGTCCTCCAGTCTATATCTGGGAAGTTAGTCTCCCATGATCACGCAGTTTCCATTAGTATTTACTTCATTAAAAACATTAAAGAGGGCTCTATCCATATCCAAATTAGATCCCGGCGGTCTATAGCACACCCCAAGCACTATCACAGGGGAGGCTCTAGTAGTTTTCTTCCCCAGTGTGATTTTTGCCCAGATGGACTCTGTCTTATCCATTCCATCGCTTCTTATTTCTTTACAGTCTACCTCATCATTGATATACAATGCTACTCCACCACCTTTACCTTTATTTCTGTCTTTCCTAGACAGCACATACCCTTCAATAGCTGTAGTCCAGTCATGACTACTATTCCACATGTTTCTGTTATCCCTATAATATCTGGTTTCACTTCCTGCACCAGTAGCTCTAGTTCCTCCATTTTGTTACTTAAGCTCCTCGCATTAGTGTACAAACATCTTAATGTTTGCTGTTTGGCCTCACTCACATTCTTTACCTGATTAGGCACGGACATTCTACAGCCAGTATGACCTATTAGATTGGTATCCACACTGCCCTTCCTCATTATGTCCATTCTCCTACCCACGCCTGTATCCTTTCTTACTTTGTTTTCTTCCCTCTCAATGCTAAAATCCGGTGTGGAGATTACCTTGACATCTCCCAACCATCTCTCCCAGATTCCTAGTTTAAAGCTCTCTTGATCAGTTGTGCCAGCCTCCATCCTAGAAGTCTATTTCCTTCCTTACTCAGATGAAGTCCATCCTGAGAGAACAGCCCTCTGTCCATGAGTGCCTCCCAGTGGCCATACATCCCAAAGCCCTCCTTATAGCACCACTGCCTGAGCCATCTGTTGAGCATCATAATCTTGTCACCCCTTTGTTGCCCTTTTCTAGGAACAGGCAGAATCCCACTGAAGATCACCTGAGCCTCGATTTCCTTAAGTGTCTTCCCCAGCCTGGCATAGTCTCCCTTGATACGTTCCAGCGAGAATCTACCGGTATAATTTGTTCCCACATGAAAGATAATCAGTGGATTCTTTCCCGCTCCCTTTAGGATCCTTTTCAACTTCAGGTCTACATCCCGTATCTTAGCACCTGGAAGACAGCACGCCCTTCTATTCTCTGGATCTGCTCTGGTTACAGGCCTGTCTATTCTTCTCAGTAAGGAGTCCCCGATCACGTAGGACCTGCCTTTTCCTGGTGACGGTGCTATTCTCCAGTCTATCTCCCGTTCCCTCTGGCTGCAAGTTCTTTCCATTCCTATTCTCCCTTGTAATCCTCTTCAACCCATCCTGTATCCTCCTGGGGCTCATATTTGGTGTCGTCTCCATTGACTCTTCCCCTTTTCCTATAGAACTAGCTGCTCTTCTCTTCTTCCTTCAGTGACCACCTGCTGAGCCCCTTCTTCATTTTCCAATTCTGCAAACCTGTTCTTGAGCTCTATATCTCCTTCACTAGCCCGTCTTTTCCTCTGCCTGATTCTCTTAGTCACATGCTTCCACTGTCCACTTTCCTCATCCAGCAGTCTCCCCTCAGAATTCTTCAGTCCTGCTTCCATCTGCAGGTCTGAGGTTTTCCCTTCAGCTGCCTCATGTCTTTGCTCCATAATCCGCTCGAACCCCCTTCTAAACTCAACCAGACTTTCAACCTGCATCTCCAATCTTTGGATCTTTTCCTCCATCAGCTCTATCAGACGGCATTTCATGCAGACAAAACTTTTGGCCATAGCCTACATAACATAATGTTCATTAATATGACAATTAGGCTTCACCCACTAATAAAGCTCTTTGGAAAATATTTTTGTTATGAATTAAAAAGGCATTTTTACAAATATATGAGGCACCTGGGTGTTTGCTATGTTGTATGCCACTCTGTAGATAATGATATGCAGGGGAATGTACATGGCATTTGAGTATGCAAAAATCTTGTAATAATTTCTTGTTGTCTTCCTGCTTAGCACTGCATGCAAAGATTAATACCATTTTGGGCTGGTGTTAGATGTAATGTTTAGTAGCTTCATGTGCATTTAGCAGTTGTCTCCTAATATCGATTCAGGCTATTGCAATTTCCAAGTTCATTTTGTCCACAGTCTCCTTCTCTCTTCATTTTACTCAGAAGAATATGGTTGCATCTCTTGTTTAACATATTCACCTAAAGAGATGGCAAAGATGTATTTGGGTACTTGTGGGTCTACTAGTATATTGTTCCTATTTGCTTACATATATAGAAATCAAACAGTATCTGTTCAGGCTCTCTACACATTATTGCCATCTCATTTACATTTTTGACACTTGGGATACCCACGGAATATCAGATTAATTCTCCATTTACATATCTTCATTCAGTAAACCCTTACAGAAAACCTAATCATTTGGATTAACCCCCCATCCCCACCCCCAATTGTTGAGGGAAGTTAAAGACTGCTTATTGAAATGGATTTGGCTGCTAATTTCATGACGACCCTGTATTGTCTTTGAAATAACCTTGGCAAGATATATATTCCCTCTGTATACAATCTTTAATGGCTTCAAGGTTTGGTGGGTATCAAGTCACATGATCAGAAATTTTACTTAGAGTGTATACAAATGAGTGATATATTTTTTCCAATAGTCAATGATACTAGTCCAGATGGGTGAATAGGTGAAAATTCATATTCTGGAAAATTGTGATGCATGTCAGACGTTCTCCTATACTATGTGGGTGCTTCACAGCTAACAATAGACTGGGTTCAGAGAAAGGCACTTTTGCATTGTATTCCATGTTAGATAAGTGAATATAGATATGTTGGTAGCAAGTTAAAAACACAATGTACTAAACCGGTATTTGTCCGCTTGCTTGGACAAACTTGACCAACTAAGGCCCGAATTCAGCAAAGCACTCAATCGTGTGCTTAACTTTAAGTTTTAAACATTTTTTTTGCTTTTTTTTTTAAATAAAATTTAAAAGTATTGAAACATAGTTATTTTGAACCAAAAAATATCAAATCTTTTGTTTCAAAAAGTCAAAACAAAATATTTTGATTTTTGGGGGACTATTTTTATGACTTTTTTTTTTTTTTGGGACAAGTTGACAAAACTGAAGCAAATTCATGAAACATTTATATTGCTAAACCTGCTATTTTTAAAATATGTTTTGTACAAAAAACTTCACTCACCTCTCCTACTAGGCTGATGAGGGAATGGCGAGAGAGCCTATTTTACAAGGGAAGATTAAAAAAAACTTGGCTTGTCTAGCCTAGCAAAATGAAGGCTGAGAAGAGGATATTTGTGCTCTCTCTAAATCTGTGGGGTGGAGGGGCTAAGCACCAGGGAGGGCAAAGATCTATTTAAACTAAAGAACAATGTTGGCACAAGGACAAATGGATATAAACTGGCCATGAATAAATTTAGGCTGGAAATTAGACGAAGGTTTCTAACCATCAGAGTGAGGTTCTGGAGCAGCCTCCCAATAGATATAGTGGGTACAAACAACCTGACTAGTTTTAAAATGGAATTTGAGCAATTTATTAATGGGATTATATGAAGGCGTGGCTTGTGATATCAGGGGTCCAGACTCAGTGACCCAGGAGGTCCCTTCCAGTCCTCTGTTCCTTTCCTGGGTTGGGACCTCAATCCAGAAAGATTCTGAATGCAGTTCAGATATTTTTTCTTTATACAACCACAGGCCATGTATGATCAGAGCACAGTCCACATTTCCTAAAAGTAAATCTTTTAGACTTGAGTTAGTTCTTTCCTTTAACTTGGTCACCTATTTTTTTAAAATCACCTGCTGTTTAATGATTAACGAGGCAGCCTATTTCGGTAATCTTTTAGATGAACCAAAATTATGTTTTTCATTTTTAATTTAAAAGCGGCTCACTGGAGAGGAACATTCCCTCCCAGAGTATTTAAATTTCTGACTGTTTCAGACAGAAAGAGGGAATAAATGAGGAAAATGTCATCAAGTTTTCACATACAAATCCATTTATTTATCTTCATTATAAATTAATTTATCTAGTCTGCTTCAATTATAAATGTACATATATTTACATATATCACTGAAGTAGCTCAGTAACTCCCCAAACTGTATTAAGAATAACAATAATCAAAATGTTCTCTGCCTCCAGAAGTAACTTCAAAGGTAGCAAATTGCCGCCTCCTTCCCCTATCCCACCCCTGTACTCCCTTCCCAAATAATTCATCTTATCCTGAAGCTTGTAAGATATTTTTCTTGTATGCTGCTGAATTGGCCAAGGTTAATATCCTTACAGCTTATTAAGGTGAGACTGCAAGCTGCTGATAATACAGGACAAAGGATGCCAGCATGTAAGGTCATGGGGCCAAATTCTTCAGTCCTTACTAGGGCCAAACACCCAGGGACCACAGTGGATGTTTTGCCTGAGTGAAGAGTGTAGAGTTTAGACATTGGACTGTAAACTATGTACAGAACGTATCTAACTATTTGTAAACCACAATTTACAGTTAGTGTGGTATATACATAATTAGTATAATA
Organism: Natator depressus; assembly: GCF_965152275.1. Taxonomy (NCBI): domain Eukaryota; kingdom Metazoa; phylum Chordata; order Testudines; family Cheloniidae; genus Natator; species Natator depressus. Next base: position 39,509,612 of record NC_134239.1, on the reverse strand, counting down.
CTTGTGGCATATTGTCAGTAAACACATGCACATTGAACTGGAAATTTATGGCATTGAACTGGAAATTTATGAACAAAGATACATCATACTAAATGCTGAATCATAGAAATGTAGGGCTGGGCTAGATGAAACATCATCTAGTTGATCCCCCTATGCTGCGGCAGGACCAAATATACCTGTCAGGTGTTTTTCTAACCTGTTTGCAAAAACCTTCAGTGATGGGGATTCCATAACCTCCTTTGGTAACCTATTCCAGAAGAACAGATTCCTGAAGCTCCTCCCATTTTCATCCTAGCTAACATCATTTAGAGTATTTTTCCCATCAAAACCTGTTATCCCATTAAAGGGGAGCTATGACATTTTGGGGATCACCCAAACCAGTAATGGGTTCTGACACGACCTGCCCTATAATCTTGGGGTGCCTTAATGCTGTGCTGCTATGGCTCAGATCGCTGACACCAATAGCCTGCCCACAAGCATGAGGTCTCTCCCTGGCTTCCTCCAGCCTAATTACTCCTTGCAGAGTTACATCAATAGACCTTCCAGTCCTGAGTCTCCCCAAATCCATCTTCCTGAGTTCTTATTTACCAGACACTTGGACTGTTCCCCTCTGGTTCACCACCCTGGTTTGCAGGATTAGGCCTTTAGACACTGCAATGAGACTCCTTTGAAAGTAGATTTAAAAGCGGAGACATCCAGGTTTCCAACTCTAGGGGAAAAAGCAACTTAAAACATCAGACACTCCATTTAAAACTTTGAACAAAGTAAGGGTCATGTCTTTGATCCACATACTGGAGGGTCATGTCTTGATCCACATACTGATCTTCCGCTAATACTAATAGAGATTCTGTGTGTGGATTGAGGGCAGCATAGGGCCTTTATGATAGGAAACATCTAATGTCTCTTTAGAGATATTTCCATTGCTCTTGCTCTGATTAAAAAAGTAATTGTGTTATCCTGGTCAGGCATTTATGTTCCCAAACAATTACTACCCTTTCTTCACCAAATTCAATTTAAAGGACAAACAGGAGAATTCCTGCTTCGGTTAGTCATTGGATCTCAGTATATAAATAAAAATGATAGGCCAGATTATTCCCTGTTGTAATTCTAGTGGAGTTCACTGAGTTATATCAGGGATTGATTCATCCCAATATGTCCTATTTTAGTTTGAACGTTGTACTTAGTTGAAGTACAAGTCAAGAGGATAACCATAATTAAAAATGAGAACATCAAAAAGCTTTTGAAATTTTTAAAACCTAATTAAACATTTAGAAATGCAGTATAGAAACAAGGTTACAAAAGAGAAATTTGATTGTTTCTGCTGCTTGATGGAACATTTTAATGCTTGTGTAACTGAATGACTAATGAATTATTTGTAAATACAACAAAAGAAACAAAGGAACTATATACTTGATGTTCCATATTTATGTTAAATGGCCCCTCTCTCTGGGAAGACAAGGTTGTGCCAATACATTTTAGTGGGCAGTGCAGTGCAAAGGACAGTTTATACACCATCCTGCTCTGAGTACTGAAGAATTAAAGTACGTTTTATCCCCCTGCAAAACTGAGGATTGGAAAATAACTGCAGTTGTACAGCAAAGGTACAGACTTCTTCTACAGACCTTAGTTCTTTTCAAAACAACCATTTATTAAGAATATGGGAGAACTAATGAGAATAGTGGAATTTTGCACCAAATTATCCTTATACCAAGCTTCTCACCAACATAATCCACTTGCTCTCAAGGAAGATCAGATCTGCACCATGAGGTATGACACCTTCAGGAGCTTTGTGGGCTGAGTAGCAGCCTCAGGAGCTCTCCCTTCTGTATCTTGGCTTCAGGGGATTGATATCTCTTCCCTCCATCTGCTTGGCACAACCAATAGGATCAGACCACCATTATGTTTGCCCATTTCTCGTGCCTTTGTTTCATCTGATGTATTGCCTCTACTGTTCTGATTGGCTTTCATCATTGACTGATTGTTGGCCTGCTTGACTGCCGTCTTACTTGTGATTGCATCTTAACCAGCTCTTACCCCTATGCTACCAACATTGTTTTGTGGGCTGTTAATCACTAGTCACCTGCTCCCTTTCATTTTCCAATTCCACCTTCCCATTTCATTATTTCCCCATCTCTTCTCCCCTCCCTCTTCCTCCACTCTCCTTCTGTACACACTGTTTCCCTGTTCAGGCTGCCACTCTAACTATTACTCTCATGCCTTTAATATAACCCTTACTCTCATGCCTGTAATAGCACATGCCTCCACCCCTTAGTAGCAGCAATTACTTCCCATGTCTCTTCCCCACTCCCTCTGTCTCATCTCCAACACACCCAGAAACTCATATTCCATAGATAGAGTTCCAACAAACCGATTGTAGTTCATGCTATCTCTTACTCCAGTGGTTCCCAAACTTGTTCTGCCGCTTGTGCAGGGAAAGCCCCTGGTGGGCCGGGCCAGTACGTCCCTTGGCCCGCGCTCCTTCCAGCAGCTCCCATTGGCCTGGAGCAGTGAACCGCGGCCACTGGGAGCTGCGATCGGCCGAACCTGCGGACGCAGCAGGTAAACAAACCGGCCCACCCTGCCAGGGGCTTTCCCTGCACAAGCGGCGGAACAAGTTTGGGAACCACTGTCTTACTCACCCTCCCCCCCTCCCCTTGAAACTTGAGTTTCCACCTCTATCATTGACCTTTCCTATATGATGGTATCTCCTCCTCCCATACCCCCTCCCTTCTCTTGGCAACACTGGTCTGATGCTTTTCCACGCCTGCTACTTCTGATCCTTGCCCTCCCATTTCTTCAGCTCCTTTGAAGTACACTTCTCTGCCTCTTCTCTTCCATCTCTCTCCATTATCTGGATTCCCCTTCTATCTTCCTCTCTAAATTTGACTCCTGGCTGTCCCTCTTTCTCTCCTCCACTTTCCACACCTTGTATCCTGGGTGACATGAAACTCCTAGGTGAAGACTTCTCTATTCCCACTGTTTCCTGTTCCTCTTCCTTACTTCCTGATTTGACTTTTGGCTCTGGATTGACTCCACCACACACAATACCAGGTTATGCCCTAGACCTAGTTTTTATCTGCTCTGTCTCTGATCTCTCCCATGCTGAATTCTCTCCCTCCAGTTATCACCTCACCGCTATCAGCACTGTTTGCTTCCCTTGGCACCTGTCCCATCTTGTACTGCCTCTGTGACCTTAAAGCCACCAACTGGTCTGATGCTCTCTGCCCCCTTCAAACCCTTTTTCACTTACCTTCACCCCAGTAACTTATCTAAAAGATGTGTATTTTAAAAATAAGTCCATAATGAATCACGGAACTAACTCAACATGCTCCTAACTCAGAAGGGAGACAGTGTGGCCAAGAGAATAGAACACTGGACTGAGATGATGAAACATGGGTTGTATTCCTGGCTGTGCTGCTTGCCTGCTGGGTGACATTTGACAGTAACCTAACCCCTCTATACCTCAGTTTCCCCATCTGCAAAATGGGATTAATATTGATCTTTGTAAATTGCGCTGAGAACTACTGATAAAAAATGCTATATGAGATTGTGTATTATTAATAATAATTAATAATCCATCTTTAGTGAATGGCCCAATCTTTCATGCCTGTCACCCACTTACACATAATGAGAGAATGAGATACATTTTTTCCATCAAGTCTTTCTCTTGCCATCTAGCACCATGCTCACTCACATTACTAGTGTGTTCAAAACAAGAAGGCATAATTCTTAGTGCCTTCATATGATAAATTTGCCAGGAGCAAGAAAAATCAGTCCAATATGAAAGTGTGATGGAGCTGCAAAATCTCTGCAGCCACATATGTTCGGTGAGGTTGGCACAGCACATATTTGCCACAGTTGGAAGCTATTTTGAACCAACAACCCACAAAACCAAAGAATATTTAATGAGGTCTCTGAATATCTTTACCATTATCCACAGATACGGTTCATTTAGTCTGAGTGATGACAGCACTGCTCATATTTTTATAAGTGGCTGCCATGAGAGTGTCTCCCTGAGCTTGTAATAAACACGGTGGTTAAAATTCTGGCCATATTGAACTCAACAGCAAAACTCCCCCTGACTTCAATTCCACCCTAAGTATCAGGTCTGCATGTGCTTACAGTCAGCCCCCTGGGGAGAGAATGAGTGAGTGATCCTCAGTCATAGATCTGTAGTCAAGTTGCTTAGTGCACTATGGGAAGGCGCTCAGATACTGTGGTGATGAGGGCAGTGTTGGAATCCATATAGAATAGAATGGGAACTGGGGAATATATTCATGTGTTTTCCCCTTTAAACAAAAACCAACCAACAACCAACGGAGGAATCAGCACCACTGAAGGCAAGAAGTTTGGAATGCGAAGACGGAAGTAGAAACACAAATTCCCTCACATTTTACCATGTTTGTCCAAAGTAATAGATTCCATTTACTCTGAAAACATGTTATTTGTACAGCCTTACTTGCAGCTAATTTTGAGCATGACAGACACAACTTGTGGTTTAGAGCAGAAGCCACAGCCAAACTGAAGAGAGGAAGAATACACTGAAGTCACTTATAGGTTAAGAACATCCATTTTAACAATACAGGCAAAATTCTGCCCTAGATTGCTCCTGCAGAACCCCTCTGAAGTCAGCCTGGCCCCACAGCTGAACACCACGCTGCTCAATCCTGCTTGCGGGAAAGTTGCTTTTGAACTAGCCTCCAAAGAGCTTTCTAACTTTCATTTGACTTGTGAGGCACCATACGAATTTTTTTTTCAAAAAATATTTTTTTTTTCATTACATACTGTGTAAGCCATTTTTCTCTGATAAAACCTGCTCTGTAATAACCTTGCTTTTCTGGTCCTTGGTTATATCACATATCATCAAATTATAAATCCTTCTTTGCTTTGTAAGGAACAATAGAAATCTCTCCTTTTTAACAGTCCTCCCAGGAAGAGAAACACAAATGTATTTATCAGGTTTTGCTGCCTAATCAGTGCCAATTGTGAAGAAAGAAAGAAATGAGTTTTTCCTTATTAAGAAACTATATCAAACTCATAGGCTGCAATTTTAATTGGGATTGAATACATTCATGTTTAATATTCCTTACATGTTTAATAGTCCTTACAGTGGTGGTGGTAGCATACATCATTCACCAATTTTCCTTGGAATACCACAAAATAGTACGAGGTAACTCTATTGGAAACAATGTGGTGTAACCTATTACTAGCGTCACAAGAGATCCTCTTTACAACGTTGTCAATAATTTATCTTACCACTCTCAGTTCAAAGAAAAGGAGTACTTGTGGCACCTTGATGCATCTGATGAAGTGAGCTGTAGCTCACGAAAGCTTATGCTCTAATACATTTGTTAGTCTCTAAGGTGCCACAAGTGCTTCTTTTCTTTTTACGGCTACAGACTAACATGGCTGCTACTCTGAAACACTCTCAGTACGTTATCTACTCTGTATCTTTCACACTACGTGTCTCTGAAAATGGCATGCAAATCATTTTCTTGCTGTCTATGGGTTAAAAATGTAAAAGCACCTTAAAATTATGAACATTTATTTAACTAACGGAGCAGTTCTGGTTTACTGGGTTCTTAATGTTTCTTTTCTTTCACTTAAATGGTGCTGTAGGGCATATTTTCCCTAAGGAATAAAATACATCTCATAGGTAAAAACATATTTATTTTAAAGAAATATTCTGACTACAGTAGAAGAACATCAGAAACTAAATCATCACATGCAATCCAGAAGGCAGATTTCAAATAAGGGGCTTAAACAAAGCATTATGTTAGCTGTAATGTGGAAGTATTGATCTATTCTGTACTCCAAATAGCACTTTATAATGGAGCTGTACAATTTTGACATTAGATAACTGGAGGTCCAGAAGGGGGCAGTGTTTGTAAACAAGGAGTCTAATCTTGTGATCCTTGCACAGGCAAAATTCTCATTGTGGTCTATTGGAGTTAGGTCTTAATAAGGATCACAGGGCCAGACTCAAGGGCTTTTTACATCAAGACGTCTAATTTGGGGCCAAAATGTTGAACATCTTATCATTACTAGTGAAGCATTACTGACCTGTTGTTAATGCTGATTTCCTAATTGTAGATCAAGGGATTACTTATATCAGTGCACACCAGCCTATGTAAGGGGTTCACCTTATAAAATTTAGACACTGAAATAAAGACTGGATCAGGTCAAAAAAACTATTCTAATTCATAGATATGATAACTTCCAAGGAGCAGCCTCCTGAAATGTGGATCTAATAGGCATATTATTTCCACTATCTGCACACTCAGGAAATTACAATATTGTTAGTAGATAAGCTGAAAAGATAAACTATAGAGATGAATTTATAAAGCAACCCAATGTTAAGGCTGCAAAGTCAAGCTTGCAGAAGTTAGAAAATGCCCAGAATTAAGTTTGCCCACCTTAATTCAGCTCTCTTTTATGTATGCATTATGATAGCCTTTAATTACATGATTAATTAATTCTGCAGCATCCTTGCAACATTTATTGCACAGGATGGACAGTGAATGAGGTTGCAAGAAAGAAAGTGAATGAGGTTGCAAGATGTATATTGTAACAAGAATGTTTTCTTGTTTTTCAGGCACTGGGCTGGGCCACAGGAGATCGGGTTGTTTTTTTATTTGGTGGTGGTCAAGATTCTATTATAATGCGTAAACACCAGGGGGCTGAATGAAAGTTGCATTTCCTAACTTTTTACCGCATAACTGTGCAGCCTTAACAGTCTTATAATAGAGATTTTGTATATCGTATATCATATCAGTGAATGTGCATAGTGTGACAGGGTCGGGCCAGATGGCTACAGAAGAGTGATAGAAGGCAGATATATTAGCCCCAGGTTAAGTAGGTCCCTTTTCCCTGGGTAAGGTAACAGGAAAGGTTTCAGAACCATGAGGAACTTTCTGGAGACAATTAAGACAGACAGGCTGATTAGAACACCTGCAGCCAATCAAGAAGCTGCTAGAATCAATTAAGGCAGGCTAATCAGGGCACCTGGGTTTAAAAAGGAGCTCAAGTCAGTTTGTGGTGCGTGTGAAGAGCTGGGAGCAAGAGGCGCAAGAAGCTGAGAGTGAGAAGGCATATTACTGGAAGACAGAGAAGTACAAGCATTATCAGACATCAGGAGGAAGGACCTGTGGTGAGAATAAAGAAGGTGTTGGGAGGAGGCCATAGGGAAGTAGCCCAGGGAGTTGTAGCTGTCATGCAGCTGTTACAGGAGCCACTGTGGACAGCTGCAATCCACAGGGCCCTGGGCTGGAACCTGGAATAGAGGGCGGGCCTGGGTTCCCTCCATCCCTCCAACTCCCTACTTGATACCGGAGGAGTTGACCTGGACTGTGGGTTCCACCAGAGAGGAAGGTCTCTGGCCTGTTCCCCAATCCACTAGGTGGACCAGCAGAGACTGTGGGGATTTCTCTTCTTCCTTTTCCCCATGCTGGCCAGTGATGAGGCTAACTGAGTGAACAGCAGATTTGAGCCATGAAAGTGGCCAAACTGAGGGCTGCTATGAACCTCTGAGGCGAGAAAATCCGCCAATAAGCGCAGGACCCACGAAGGCAGAGGAGGAACTTTGTCACAATAGCTATAAATATATAAATAATACACACACATATTTATTATTATAGGCAGAGCTGGTAGCACTGCCTGCTAATCACGTTGTCCATTTCCCCTTATATGTCCCTGTTTTAAGTTGCTGATAACTTTGCCAAACTGTAGTCTTGTGGGCTGAAATTTACCATCCCCGGTCTGCTGCAGGCTGAATAGTTCAGGAAAATTTCACTCCAAATGGTTTAGCTGTTTCTCAGAGTGATAGAGAAAAATGTGTTGTTTTTGCTTATATTAAAAAATTCCAGCAATAGTTTCACTGAAAAGCTCTAGTGACACCATGCTTTATAGAAGAGATTTAATATTTGGCAGCTGTGTAGCCTTTTTGTCAGGGATGTGCCTTTGAAAAACTACAGTTCATATTTGTGCAGCAGAGACTTATTAGATTTTAGTAGCTAACCTCCATGAAGGTTCCATCTGCACTGGGCTTGCTCCAACATGGGACTGAGCAGGACTTTCCCTGCAATTGCAGCTCTGATCTGCTGTGGGTTGTGAGGAGTCCGGGGAACTGAATGGAGAAGGGAGCCTCTCTCTCTTGTGTCCTGGACCCAGGCAGCCTGGAGGGGGAAACTACCCGATTCAAAATGCAGAGAGGACAAGAGCTGGATATGAAGAAGATCACTTGGAGAGGAGCACATTGGGATTGGACGCTGGCAAGGGAGGATCAGGGAATGGACTTGCTGGGCAAGGAGACTGGGAATGGGTCTGGGAGCAGGAGGTGGAGGTGTGGTCTGGGACTGATAGGGAGACTGGTATTGGCTGGGCTAGAATACTGGGAAAGGGAGATTGAGATCGGGTGAGGAGCCAGGGAGGGACTGAAAATGGCTGGGCAAGGAGACGAGGATTGATAACCAGTGAGGAGAGGGGAGAAAGATTTGATAAGGAGCTGGGGTATGGGAGAGAACTGGCACTATTTGGGCAAAGAGACTGGGACAAGGAGCTGTAAAATGGGGGATATCACCCCCTCACTCACAGGGTGGTTGTGAAAATAAATTCATATTTGTGAAGCACTCAAAGAAAATATTAATGAGAACGAGAGAAAAGCCCATGAAGAAATTAATAATTCTGTCCTCAGAGCCGGGTTTGAACAGTGGGCAGTTAATAACGCAAGGGGCCACCTTTTTGAATAGGGAGAAAACAAAATGTTGAATAGCTGTTTGTTAAGTGAGAACTGCCCATTCTGTGAACTGAATGAAGAAGGATTCCTGTGGAAAAAGTAGTATGTGAACATGTAATTAAAGAGCGTATCATACTACATACACAGAAGAGGGCTGAATTAAGGTTGTATCAGCATGTAGGATTTTGTGTGTGTGTGTTCCTAGGTTTTTATAAAAGCAAAGTGAAAAGACAGAAATTCCTTCATCAGCAGGGTTGGAACCTTTAGTTCCACACTTGAGCTAATGGAGTAACAGATAGGAAATGCCAGAATTAAGGTTGCTTGTGCAATCTAACCTTTGAGTGCTTGACTTTGCTGCCTTAATAATGTTCTTTTTACGTAGTCTTTGGGGGTAATATAGACACATACAGATGCACACATGTCCACAGAGTACTTGTATATAAATAGAATGTAAACAATTATTTCCAGTCCTGTAAATATTTCCATCTGTTATCAGTGCTAATTTACTTAACAAGTCTTTACAAAACTAATTGGCCCCTTTCCTTTTGGGGTTGATTCAGCCAAAAAAATACATCACAAAGCCATCAAAAGCAAATTTTTCAGGGCTTTGGCAGGCCTGTGAGGGCTTCTATGCAGCAGAATCCAGCAAGTTGTGCCCTTAGTGGGTTTAGATTTTTTTTTTAATGAAAAATATAATTACATTAAAAAATGATTATTACAGTGTGGAAAAACAAATAAAAACCAACCAACCACACACATCCACAACCCAGCAACCTAAATCCTGGGTGAAAGGGACCGAAGTTTCATTTTCTTTGTGCTCTAATGACCTACCTCCATATGCACCCCTATTACATGCTGTCCTCGGTCTTTTGCATTTATTTCTACGCTGAGATAATAGACTGCCCAGCTGTGTTACAGAACAGCACATGAAATCTATTCTGTAGGTAAACGATTACAAAAACCTCAAATGGTCCAGTCTTTTTTGTTGAAAAAGCTGTGGTTGTCTGTTAGAGGTTTTTCTATTTCAGATTTTTAGTCAATACAACACGAGATGCACAAATTGCTAGTCTGCTCAGCTCTGAACAATACAATAGAAGCTAAAACCTGTTTCACTTGGAAAAACTGTCTGTTCTTTGTATAATTTCAGTAATCTCTAATCCTCCATTATACGCATTCTTAAAAACAGTTTACACTCAAATAGATAATCAAATTGTTTATTCTCAAAAACCCAGTTCAGAATTTTGCTGTTTCTCATCCAGACACATTTGTCCCAACATGGATTTTCAATAACACAAGTCTTCTTGTAGAATTAGGGTTGTTTACAGAGAGTTTTCTCACTATATATTGGATGTGAAATGGATTTTGTGGGGAATTAAAGTTTTACCCTCTTGTTTTTGAGACAATTTTGTTTCCTCTTTTGTCTCTAGTTATTTGGGTTTTCTGAGAACAAAGGATTTGATCCAAACCCCAGTGAAGTCAGTGGAAAGGATCCCATTGACTTCAGCTGGCTGTGGATCAGGCAGGCCCTAATACCTTAATTTAAGTGGAGGCAAAATCAGGCTGCAATTTGTTTTTTCTAATTGGATTATGAACTCTCCAAGGCATCAGCGCTCTCAAAGAGGAAGGAAAAAAGCATTATATCATTCCCATCCTATTTTATAGATGGGGAATTGAGGTCCAGGAAAAGTGATCTCCAAGTGAGTCTGTGGCAGAGCGAGAAATTGAAGTCTGATCTCCTGAATCCTAGCCAACTGCCCGGCTCACAAAACCTGTGTTCAGTGGTTAAGTTTCTCTTCTGCCCTGCCAACATTTTTTCTTCTGTATGTCTTGTTATTTTGTTCTCTGAGGTTGTAGACCATAAATTGTAGTAGGTGCGCTTATGGGCACTCCACTGACTCCCAACAACATATACTCACCTGCAAGATCAACAAGTGCCATGCATCCCTTATCCTATGCAGGCCGAGCCAAATACCTCATTCTAAAAACATAAAAGTGAAAGAAAAATCCAGTCCTTAGTGTTGGGCAGGGCCATCCTTACCCATACGTAAAGTATGCAGCTGCGTGCTGTTCCAGCCCCTGCTCCGCCTCTTCCCCATGGCCCCTGCCCCTGCTCCACCCCAGCCCCGCCTCTTCCTACCCCTGCTCTGCCCCACCCCCACCCCAACTCCATCCCTTCCCCATAGGACTGCAGCAGGGGTCACGCCTGCCATGCACTCACCCGGCGGCGGTAAGTGGAGCGACCCAGACCCAGCCCACTCCGCCGGTGAGTGCTGGGGGGTCGTTCCCCCTGCCCGCCAGGTCCCAAGGCTGGGAGCCAGGGGAGCAGAGTGGAGTGGGCTGGGGCTGGGTCGCTCCACTTCCCGCCGCCCATGAGTGCGGAGTCAGGCCTGCCCTGCACTCACTGGGCAGCAAGAAGTGGAGCGACCTGGCCCCAACCCGCTCCTCTGGCTTGTGCTGGGGTGGTGGATTTCCCCCCTGCCCCGAAGCCTGCTCCTGCCCCCCTGCAGAGGCCTGGGGCGAGCTCCCCCGCCTTCCCCCATGCTGGGGGGCTGCATAGGGAACCAAAATGGCTAGGGATGGCTATGGTGTTGGGTGTTTCTAATTCACAGCTTCACCCTGTCTTGTGGAACCAGGAATAGACAATGCACAAATTCACTGGGTATGTCTACACTGCAATCATAGGTGCAATTGCAACACTTGTAGACAAACCCAACATAGCTTTGATCTAGCTAGCTCAAAAAACAATGGCAGTGAAGCTGCAGTGAGTAAATAACCCAGGGTCCTGATCAGGCTTGTTCAGCCACATTGAAGCCCTGCTGCCATGGTTTCCCTGCTCTTGGTACATGGTTTCACTCCTACCAGTACTCGCCTTAGCTAGAGTAAAGCTAGCTCAGGTATGTCTACACATGCTGCAATTGCAATGAAGACATAGCCATGGTCTCCCACTGAGAATGTACTCTTCTGTTTGTTCCTTTTCTGCAGACATGCTGTTAAATTTAACAGACCTCGTGGCCTATGGAAAGCAGGAATTATTAGTTTTCTCCTCATGCTCTTGTTCTCATCCCTTCGTTATCTTAAGCTGCTGCACAGGCTTTTGAGTTCTCCCCAAAACTATATTCCATCATCGTCTGATTCTTCTAACTGTAGCCTGGTTCTCCCAGTATAAGACAATCATTTAAAACAAATACTTAGAGCTAGTTCCGTTCTTCTCAGTGCGATTTAAATGCAACATGAAGCTGGCCAGCAAACTGGAGAGCAAACAGGAGTTTTGTGAGGGCGTTTTCCAGGTAAAGGAAGAGAGACGACATGACCTTTGGGATGGGTTTGTTGGTCTGTTATATATGCTTGCTTGTCGTGTGCTTGCTTGCGTGCAGACTATAGCGTGGTCTGTTTTGAGGGCTGTGTGCTGAGCCAAACAGCTGGCTAGGCTGAGAGCTTACTAACCAGGCTCTAGCCTGTTATCCTTTGATCCCTAACCCCTTTAGGATCCATTGACACAGGGGCAGGGCTAACTCAGGGAATGCATCCGATGAAGTGAGCTGTAGCTCACGAAAGCTTATGCTCAAATTTGTTAGTCTCTAAGGTGCCACAAGTACTCCTTTTCTTTCTTCAGGGAGACCGGGGTTTTAAAAAGCCAGCTCTTAAACAACCAGAAGAGCAGCAAATGGGAGTTTTACAAGTGAGTGTGAGAGACAGATACACCTAACAAAGATACTCTGAACTCCCCCCACCCTCGGCACAAATAAAAATAAAGGAGGCAGAAGTCTAGCAGCAGAGTGGGGGCTCTCCAGTTATTGCACTGAAATGCAACATGTTTACCTGCCTTGTGAACAGGTTGTGTACGTGTGCATTTGGTGCAGGCAGCTCAGGCCCTCAGAGACACAGTGCAGGTTCTTGAGGTCAGAGTGGCTGAACTGGAGGAGCTAAGGGAGATGGAAAGAGCTACATAGACGAGGCTTTCAGAGACACAATAGAGTGGTCCCACCCGAAGGCTGACAGCCTCAGTGCTGTTAAGGAGGACAAAAGTCTTAGGAAAGGAGAACATCAAGGTGGAGTGGAGAGAAATAATCCCATAGTTGGGATTTTCCTTTCAGATGATGTCTTGGTATCCTCTTCTACCGAGGATACCCCTCCTGGGGAGGAAACCCCAGTTACTAAGGACACGTCTACACTGGCAAAGTTACAGTGCCACTCAGAGAGCGCAGAAGGGAAACCGCTGTTGTGTGTTCACACTGTCAGTTGCCTGTGCAATATCTTGTTCGCAATTGCAGCAGTATTCGGAGCAGTGCACTCTGGGCAGCTATCCCACAGAGCACCTCTTTCTCTTCTGCCGCCAAGACTTGTGGGAAGGTGGATGGGGTCGTGCGGCATCCTGGTCATGTCCGAATGCCCCATGATGCATTGCTTCACATCCCAGAAATCCCTGTGCTTCCGTCCGCATTTGGCACCATCTTTCAACGGTTTGTGTACTGCGCACCCTACCTCTTTGGGCTGCAGGAATGGATCCCGAACTGCTGACTAGTATGCTACTCGCTCTGACCAACATATCACGAGTGGCAGTGGAGTTATTCCTTAAACTACAAAGGCAAGAGGAGTGCAACGTTGATCTTGCCATACGTACTAGCTACAACATGAGATTGCTTGTGGCATTCATGGAGGGGCTGACCACTGTGGAACGCCGCTTTTGGGCTTGGGAAACAAGCACTGAGTGGTGGGATCACATCGTGATGCATGTCTGGGATGACGAGCAGTGGCTGCAGAACTTTTGGATGAGGAAAGCCACAATCATGGGATTGTGTGATGAGCTTGCCCCAGCCTTGTGGCACAAGGACACAAGAATGAGAGCTGCCCTGTTGTTGGAGAAGCATGTGGCGATTGCACTGTGGAACCTGGCTACTCCAGACTGCTACCTATTGGTCACTAACCAGTTCAGAGTGGAAAAGTCGACTGTTGGACTCCTGTTGATGGAAGTGTGCAGGGCCATTAATCGCATTCTGCTCCGAAAGACCGTGACTCTGGGCAACGTGCGTGACATTGTAGATGGCTTTGCACAAATGGGCTTCCCTATCTGCGGAGGGGCAATAGATGGCACGCATATTCCAATTCTGGCACCTGACCACCTAGCCTCCGAGTACATTAATTGCAAGGGGTATTTCTCAATGGTTCTCCAGGCGCTTGTGGATCACCATGGACGTTTCACAAACATTAACGCAGGCTGGTCCGGAAAGATGCATGATGCACGCATCTTTCAGAACACTGGCCTGTTCAAGAAGCTGCAAGCAGGGACTTCTTTCCTGGACCAGATCACTGTAGGGGAAGTCGAAATGCCCATTGTGATGCTGGGAAACCCCTTAATGCCATACCTTATGAAGCCATACACGGGGCAACTTGACAGCAGCAAGAAGCGGTTCAACAACAGGCTGAACAAGTCTAGAATGACTGAGTGTGCATTTGGCAGTTTAATGGTGGTGCCTGTATGGGAAGCTGGACCAGGCCGATGACAATATTCCTATGCTTATAGCTACATGCTGTACACTCCATAATATTTGTGAAGGGAAGGGTGAAAGCTTCACTCAGGGCTAGACCGCCGAGGCTCAGTGCCTGGAGGTTGAGTTTAAACAGCCAGAGATCTGGGCTATTAGAGAGGCATAGCGCAGGGCCATAAGAATCAGGAATGCCTTGAGGCAGCAATGTGAAGCTGAAATCCACTAATATTTGTTGCTGTGCTCAGGAGTGCAGTGCTTGTAATGCTAGGAGGTGATTGGTGCACATGATGCAATAAGGGGGTTTAACATAATTGCATGTTGCTTTGCAGTGCTCTTTTTGCTTTCACTTAATAGAATAAAGATTGCTTTCAAACCAATACAATTATTTTAATAAAAGACAACAACCGAAGGAGAGAGACAAATGAAAAAATACATGAGCAGGGAATGGGATGGGGAAGGGAAGGTCCCAGGAGGAGGAGGGGATCCCGGGACAGCTAAAGATTTGTGTATGTCCAGGGATCATATCCAACCTTCTCCTTTGTGCAGCAGGTTCTGTACTTCAGCAGGACTAAACTGCAGAGGGATGGGTGTTGAGTGCAGTGGGTAGTGGGAGTCCACAGTGTTGGACTGTGAGCGGGGAGCAGTGGAATGCTGTGGGTATGACTGGAGCCAGGAGGTTGATAAGTAGGTTGGCAGTGTCTGTGGGGCACATGGGAAAGAGTTTTGCAACTGTGGCTGCAGGGGAGGGTGGGTGCGGAGCTGCTCAGTCTGAAGAGCTAGTATTGCCTGGAGCGTGTCCACTTGGTGCTCCGTAACGTTTAAGAGCTGCTCCATGGCTTCTTTCTGGTGTGCCGCGTTCTCCTTTCTGTCCCTCTTCTCGCTGTCCCGCCACTCCTTCAGTTACTGTTTCTCGGCAGCGGAGTGCATCATAACCTTACGCAGAAAGTCCTTCTTAGTTCTTCTTGGCCGCTTTCTAATTCTGTGCAGCCATTCTGCTGCCGATAACAAAGAGGGAGGCTGGGCTCCCAAGGTCATCTCTGTGAAGTTTAAATGCAACATTTTACAGAAGCAGTATTGTTTGCAACACAGACAACACTGATTGATTCAGTGCTTTAAAACACAGCCAGTACTCACACATCTGTCGCTAACTGGCTGACCCCAGGCAAGCACACATGAGCCACAAGACCCCCAAAATGGTGAGTAGCCATGAGTGAATCACTCTTCCTGGATCCTGCTGTACGCTCGGCACGTGGCTCTTGGGAAGAGCCAGCACTGTAGGGAGGGGGGCTGATAATCATTCCGGTCCCTACACTTGCCACAGGATGTGATCATTATGGAAGCTATTTCGCTGCTGAGGGAATCAAGGGAGGGTCTTCTCCAAGCCTGCAGCTTCTGCCCTGGCCCCTACGTGGCTCGTCTGTGTGCAGCAATAGTCCCCCTTTCCCTCCCTCCCTTGTGTCAGCACAGTGGCATGGGAAAGTTGCCATTAATGAGGCAAGAAACAAAGCAGCTCTGCCGAAGAACCTGCAGCAGCGGATTGCCCAGTATGTCCAGGGAGTTTCTTGGAGTTCTCTGAGGGAGAGTCCCATGAACTGAGGGAGTCAATCAACAGCCTGTTCTGCTGCTCAGACTAGGCATGCGGTGGGAGACAAGCCTGCTTTCTGCAACCTTCCTGCCCCCAACAACTCGCTTCAGCAATTCCCCAAATCAGATCCACTTACCAGGGGCCTCCTCTCCTGTCTGTGCTTTGCCAAGATCTGACAGCTGTGACTGGCTAGGCTCCTCTGGGGCAGAAAAGAGCTCCTGGCTGCATGCATCTCTGGCCTCTGAGTCGTCCTCTGCCTCTGGGTCCCACTTCTCTTTGTCCAAGATTTCCTTGTCCTGGCTCGGTCCACTGTTGACTGGCACGTGAGCTAACAAAGTATCCACAGGGGCCTTCACAGTGGAGATGGGGTAGCCACCGAGTATTGCGTCCAGCTGTTTGTAGGAACCAGCAGTTCATGGGCACAGCACCGGAACAGTGGTTTGCCTCCCGTGCCTTGTGGTAGATATTCCACAGCTCCTTCATTTTTACCCTACATTGCAATCTGTCCTGGTCATGGACCCTTTCTAGCATGCATCGTGAAATCTGTCCATAGGTATCATAATTCCTAGGGCTGGAGCGCAGCTGGGCCTGGACAGCCTCCTCTCCCCAAATGCTGATGCAGTCCAGCAGCTCGGCATTGCTCCAAGCGGGGCATCACCTGGTGCATGGAGCAGGCATGGCCACCTGGAAAGATGCGCTGAGACCACTGCAAGCATCACTGAGGAAACAGGAAGGGGACTTTCAAATTTGCAAAGGAATGTACGGGGTGGGGATGACAGTTGGTCACCTGAGGGCAGGGAAGTAGAGTTCAAATCGATGACCAGAGAGGTGAGAAGAGAAGACGCTTCCCAGACAACGTTTCCTCTAATTTTTGACAGGCCATGTGTGCAAAAAATTTATTCTGTGCAAATTTTTGTGACCGTGGTGTTTTGCTGTGTGCGCGGGGTTTAGGATCTGTGTGCGCACACAGCTTAGAGGGAACAGTGTTCCTGGAGGCCAGTCGCAGCGCTGTAATCACCATGGTGTCTACACTGGCACCGCAGCGCTGTAGCCCCGGCGCAGAAAGCTCTACGCCTCTCTTTGGGGTGTTTTTTTGTAAACCACTGCAACTGAGCAGTTTCTGCACACTAAGTGGCTTGGCAGCGTGTACACCTCAGGAGTTACAGCTGCAGAAAGCTGCTTTACTGCGCAGAAACTTGCCAGTGTAGACAGGGCCTAAGAAGAGATGGGTAATAGTAAAGGGGGATTTGATGATTAGAAGTATAGTTGGGTTTGTGGCGACAGAGAGAATCACTTGGTAAATTGCTTGCTGGTGCATAGGTGCCAGCTCTGTGGGTGCTCCGGGGCTCAAGCACCCAGGGGGGGAAACAGTAGGTGCTCAACACCGAGGCGCTTGAGTGTGGAATGGGCTGAGTTCTGTGCTGCTAACCACTTCTGCCCTTGGGGCAGGGGGTTTGTTTATAAACAGAGGCAGGGTGATTAAGGCTTGTCATTAAAGTAAATTAAGGATCTGTTGTTGGGAGTGGACTACATGCACCCTGATCGAATTGGCCTTGCCTACACTGGCTCTCCACTTGTGAGGCAACTCCCTTCTCTTCATGTGTCAGTATATTTATGTCTGCACCTGTAACTTTCACTCAATGCATCTGAAGAAGTGGGGTTTTTACCCATGAAAGCTTATGCTCAAATAAATCTGTTAGTCTTTAAGGTACCACCGGACTCCTTGTTGTTTAGATGATCCTGAAAGCATCACCAGGCACTCCAGTAAAAACATAGGAAACAAAGGGTAGGAATAAATGGTCCATTTTCAGAATGGAGAGAAGTAAATAGTGGTGTCCCCTGAGGGGATCAGTGCTGTTCAGTCTATTCATAAATGGTCACAAAAAGGGGTAAACAGTGAGGTGGCAACATTTGCAGATGATACAGAATTACTCAAGATTGTTAAATCCAAAGCTGACTGCAAATTGTTACAAAGGGATCTCACAAAACTGGGTGACTTGGCAACAGAATGGTAGATGAAATTCAATGTTAAATGCAAAGTAATACACGTGGCAAAATATAATCCCAACTATACGTATAAAATGATAAATTAACTGTTACCCATCAAGAAAGAGATCTTGGAGTCATTTGCAGTACTCTGGAAGCACTATGTTTCCAGAATAGGGCAAATTTATAAGTCCTTCTCACTGTGCCTGTATCATCCTGAACTTGTTCTCCAGTTTCAGAAGACTTAAAAATTATTTCCAGTCATCCATGGGACAGACACAACTGAATAATGTAGCTGTCCTTAACAAGCATCAAGACAATACCAGGGAACTAGATGAAAATAAGATTGCTGACAGTTTCATCCAGAAAGCTACAGAGAGACATAATGTCTTTAAACTGGGACATTAGTGAAGACAGCTTGTAGGTGACTGTAATGATTTTAATAAACTGTAATTCATGATAATTAGGGCTGTCGATTAATTGCAGTTAAAAAATTAATTGTAAGTTACAAAAATTAATCACAGTTAAAAAATTAATCACAATTAATCGCACTGTTAAACAGTAGAATACCAATTGAAATTTATTAAATATTTTTGATGCTTGTCTACATTTTCAAATATATTGATTTCTATTGCAACACAATACAAATACAAAGTGTATAGTGCTCGCTTTATATTTTTAAAACAAATATTTTCATTGTAAAAATGATAAACAAGTTTTTTTTTCAATTCACCTCATACAAGTACTGTAATGCAATCTCTTTATTGTGAAAGTGTAACTTACAAATGTAAATTTTTTTGTGTTCTAATTGTATTCAAAAACAAAACAATGTAAAATTTTTGAGCCTACGAGACCACTCAGTCCTACTTCTTGTTCAGCCAATCGCTAAGACAAACATGTCTGTTTACGTTTACGGGAGATATTGCTGCCCGCTTCTTATTTACAATGTCACCTGAAAGTTAGAACAGGCATTCGCATGGCACTTCTGAAGCCGGCATTGCAAGGTATTTACGTGCCAGATATGCTAAACATTAGTATGTCCCTTCATGGTTCGGCCACCATTCCAGAGGACATGCTTCTGTGCTGATGATGCTCATTGAAGAGAATGCTTTACATTTAAAATAATTGAATTTGTGACTGAACTCCTTGGGGTAGAATCGTATGTCTCCTGTTCTGTTTTACCTGCATTCTGCCATATATTTCATGTTATAGCAGTCTCGGATGATGACCCAGCACATGTTCGTTTTAAGAACACTTTCACAGCAGATTTGACAAAACACAAAGAAGGTACCAATGTGAGATTTCTAAAGATAGCTACAGCACTGGACCCAAGTTTAAGAATCTGAAGTGCTGTCCAGAATCTGAGAGGGACGAGGTGTGGAGCATGCTTTCAAAAGTCTTAAAAGAGCAACACTCTAGTGCTGAAACTACAGAACCCAAACCACCAAAAAAAAAAAAAAAAGAACTTTCTGCTGGTGGCATCTGACTCAGATGATGAAAATGAACATGCGTCAGTCCACTCTGCTTTGGATCGTTATCGAGCAGAACCCGTCATCAGCATGGATGTATGTCCTCTGGATTGGTGGTTGAAGCATGAAGGGACATATGAATCTTGAAAGCATCTGGCATGTAAATATCTTGCGATGCCGACTACAACAGTGCCATGTGAACGCCTGTTCTCACTTTCAGGTGACATTGTAAACAAGAAGCAGCCAGCATTATCTCCTGAAAATTGTAACCAGACTTGTTTGTCTGAGCGATTGACTGAACAAGAAATAGGACTGAGTGGACTTGTAGGGTCTAAAGTTTTACATTTTATTTTTTGAATGCTGTTATTTTTTGTACATAATTCTAGATTTGTAAGTTCAACTTTCATGATAAAGAGATTCACTTAATACAAGTATTGTGGTGCAATTGAAAGACTATTTCCTTGTCTGTTTGTTTTTTCAGTGCAAATACTTGCAATCAAAAATAAATAGAAAGTGAGCACTGTACATTTTGTGTTCTGTGTTGTAATTGAAATCAATATATTTGAAAATGTAGAAAGCATCCAAAATATTTTAATAAATGGTATTCTATTATTGTTTAACAGTGCAATTAATCGTGCAATTAAATTTTTTTAGTTGCCAATTAAATTTTTAGTCACTTGACAGCCCTAATTATGATATAATGTAGTTCATAACAATTTAATCATTATTAAAATAGTAAAGATACCAACGATAGACAGGTTTCAGAGTAACAGCCGTGTTAGTCTGTATTCGCAAAAAGAAAAGGAGTACTTGTGGCACCTTAGAGACTAACCATTCAATAACTAGAATATGAAAGAAGTGTATAAATATGATGAAAATAGCCTCCCACCAAAACTGGCAGAGGCACTTCCCCTAAACACTCACCTCTTCAAAAGCACTCACCGGCAAAAACAAAAGTCAGTGCCTATGTCTGGGTGCAAACATTGTGGATCTCCCATGACATCTAGACAGATTTATTTGCAGTGCTGGGGAGAAACCAGTGTTCATGGCACATATAAGTTCCAGTGACAGAGGGAAAGGTAGGAGAGAGGTGCTGGAGGCCAAATTTAGGCCGCTATGTAAGAGATTAAAATCCAGGCCCTCCATGGTAGCATTCTCTGAAATGCTTCTAGTTCTACGTGCAGGGCCAGTTAGACAGGCAGAACTATATGGTCTCAATGCGTGGATGGTGTGTAGAGAGGAGGGTTTTAGATTTGTTAGGAACTAGGGAACATTTGGGAAAGGAGGAGCATATGAAGGATGGGCTCCACCAAAACCAAAATGGAATCAGACTACTGGCATATAAAATTAAAAATGTTGTAGAAGATTTTTTTTAAAGTAAGGGCTGCAGGAAAGCTGACAGAGGAGCACATGGTTTGGGTGGAGACATCCCTTAGGCATGAATCTATTAAAGGGGGAATTCCATAAATGACTACTTCTTGGAGCAGCTTGTCCTAGAACCCACAAGGGGAGAGGCAATTCTTGGTTTAGCTGTAAGCAGAGCTCAGGATTTATCCAAGAGATGCATTTAGCTGAACTGCTTGGTAAAAGTGACCATAATGTAATTAAATTTAAATCTTTGTAGGGAAAAAACACCAAAGAAACTCAGCACTTCACCATTTAACTTCCAAAGGAGAACTACACAAAAATGAGGAAGCTACTTAAATGGAAATGAAAAGAAACAGTCACAAGACTGGAATGCCTGCAAACTGCATGGAGACTTTTTAAAGACACCATAATAGAGGCTCAAACTAAATGTATATCCCAAATAATAATAATTTTTAAAAAAGCAAGTGGACCCCCCCAAATAATGCCACCCTGGTTAAACAGCAGAGTAGAAGAAGCAGTTACAGGCAAAAAGGCATCCTTTAAGAACTGGAACTCAAATCCTAGTGAGGAAAATAGAAAGGAGCATAAACATTAACAAGTCAAATCCTAGTGAGGAAAATAGAAAGGAGCATAAACATTAACAAGTCAAGTATAAAAGTATAAGAAGACAGCTAGTTGCTTTTCAGATTCTTTCTTGGTCCAGTCCACAAACTAGTAGCACCATTATTTTAAAGTACATCAGAAGCAGAAAGCTTGCCACACAGTCAGTGGGGCCACTGGACAATCGAAGTGCTAAGGAGCATTCAAGGAAGACAAAACCACTGGGGAGAAGCTAAATGGATTCTTTGCATTGATCTTCACTGCAGAGGATAAGGTGGAAATCTCCACGCTTGAGTCATTCTTTTTAGGTGACAAATCTGAAGAGCGGTCCCAGACTGAGATTAGAGGAAATTTTGGAACAAATTCATAAATTAAACAGTAATAAGTCACTAGAACCTGATGGTATTCACCTAAGAGTTCTGAAGGAACTCAGATATGATATTGCAGAACTTCTAATTGTGATGTGTAACTAGTCACTTAAATCAGCTTCTGTACCAGATGACTGGAGGATAGCTAATGTAACGTCTATTTTTAAAAAAAGTCTGCAGAGGCAATCCTGGCAATTACAGGCCAGTAAGCCTAAGTTAAATTCCAGGCAGTTTGGTTGAAACTATGGTAAAGAACAGAATTATCAGACATAGATAAATATGATTTTGTTGGGGAAGAGTCAACATGGCTTTTGTAATGGAAATCATGCCTAAGCAATCTATTGGAACATCCTCTCAATGTGCAGAAGCAGTCAAAAAAGTAACACAATGTTACGAACCATTAGGAAAAGAATAGATAATAAAAGAGAAAATATCATAATGCTGCTATATAAATAGATGGTTTTCCCACACCTTGAATCCTGTGTGAAGTTCTGGTCACCCCATCTCAAAAAACATTATATGAGAATTGGGAAAGGTGCAGAGGAGGGCAACAAAAATTATTAGGAACAGGTTACATATGAGGAGAGAGAGAGAAAAGACTGGGACTGTTCATCTTGGAAAAGAGGCGACTAAGGGGGGGGTATGATAGAGGTCTATAAAATCATGAATGGTGTGGAGAAAGTGAATAGGAAAGTGTTATTTACTTCTTCACAAAGCACAAAAATTAGTGGTCACCCGATGAAATTAATCGGCGTCAGGTTTAAAACAAACACAAGGAAGAATTTCTTTGCAGAAACCTGGTGAACTCATTGCCATGGGATGTTGTGAAAGTTCAACTGGGTTCAAAAAAAGAATTAAATTCCTGGAGGATAGATTCATAAATGGCTATTAGCCAAGATGGTAAGAGGCACAACCCTCTGCTCTGGATGTCCCTAAACCTCCAATTGCTGAAGCTGGGAATGGACAATAAGGGATGGATCACTCAAAATTGCCCTGTTCTGTTCATTCCCTGAAGCATCTGGCACTGGCCCCTGTCAGAGACAGGATACTGGGCTAGATGGACCGTTGGTTTGACCCACTATGGTTGTTCTTATGTAACTCCAAGAGATGCATTGTATCCAGCTAGGGGAAAATTGAATATCTGTAGGTTATATTTTTGTGCCCTGAACTTTGGCTTTCATAGAATCATAGAATATCAGGGTTGGAAGAGCCCTCAGGAGGTCAGCTAGTCCAACCCCCTGCTCAAAGCAGGACCAAACCCAACTAAATCATCCCAGCCAGGGCATTGTCAAGCTGGGCTTTAAAAACCTCTAAGGATGGTGATTCCACCACCTCCCTAGGTAACTGATTCCAGTGTTTCACCACCCTCCTAGTGAAATAGTTTTTCCTAATATCTATAGGAGAAGACACTTCCTCATTTTCCTCTGGTAGTGGTTCTCCCCACCCTAAATTTTGATCTTACACATTCCAAATTCCCATGATTTCATCCCTGGGTTTGCCTGTTTTTCTTCAAATCTCTAGCAATCATGGGACAGATTCTCCAGTTTGCATAATCCATTTTGTGCTACTTGGAGATGTAAAGTGGATAGATTCTGGCTATAACTGGCTAGAGCAGAACTGTCCTTGTTCAAGGAAACTCTTCACTGGCAAAAGGGTGGCAGAGGCAATGTAGCTGTTTCCTGTACCAACTTTCCCCCATGTTTAGTGTGGGGGGAAAGTCTGGGAAAGCTGGGGACAATGGTGGAACAGAACTCCACTATGCCCAGTCTTCCACTAAAGTCACTGAAGGACACTAAACTGGGAGGAGAGGTAGATACGCTGGAGGGTAGGGATAGGATACAGAGGGACCTAGACAAATTAGAGGATTGGGCCAAAAGAAATCTGATGAGGTTCAACAAGGACAAGTGCAGAGTCCTGCACTTAGGACGGAAGAATCCCATGCACCACTACAGACTAGGGACCGAATGGCTCAGCAGCAGTTCTGCAGAAAAGGACCGAGGGGTTACAGTGAACGAGAAGCTGGATATGAGTCAACAGTGTGCCCTTGTTGCCAAGAAGGCCAATGGCATTTTGGGATGTATACGCAGGGGCATTGCCAGCAGATCGAGGGATGTGATCGTTCCCCTCTATTCGACATTGGTGAGGCCTCATCTGGAGTACTGTGTCCAGTTTTGGGCCCCACACTACAAGAAGGATGTGGAAAAATTGGAAAGAGTCCAGCGGAGGGCAACAAAAATGATTAGGGGACTGGAACACATGAGTTATGAGGAGAGGCTGAGGGAAGTGGAATTGTTTAGTCTGGAAGAAAAATAAGGGAGGATTTGATAGCTGCTTTCAACTACCTGAAAGGGGGTTCCAAAGAGGATGGATCTAGACTGTTCTCAGTGGTAGCTGGTGACAGAACAAGGAGTAATGGTCTCAAGTTGCAGTGGGGGAGGTTTAGGTTGGATATTAGGAAAAACTTTTTCACTAGGAGGGTGGTGAACCACTGGAATGCGTTACCTAGGGAGGTGGTGGAATCTCCTTCCTTAGATATTTTTAAGGTCAGGCTTGACAAAGCCCTGGCTGGGATGATTTAGTTGGGGATTGGTCCTGCTTTGAGCAGGGGGTTGGACTAGATGACCTCCTGAGGTCCCTTCCAACCCTGATATTCTATGATTCTATGTCACCTAAACTAAGGTTCTTCCTCAGTGGCACTAAATTATACTGGGGCCATGCAGTGCAGGATCAGGGAGCCAAATTTGGATTCTTGGGCCTCCACTTTCTTCCTATGTGCAGTCGGAACACAAGCACAAATGAGAATCCAGCTCCAAGCCAGAGTCCTACAAATAAACACACAACCAACAAAACTCTGATCAGAATGAAACAATTATCTCCTCTGAGTGCTCACTACTTTTGTTTCAAAAGTTTGAAGTGCATTCCAATTAGTGGTATGGTGCTGCATAGATGTATAGTCCTGCTTTTTGTTATAGATCTCAACAGCTGAATTTGAGCGCAAATGAGTGTCACTCCTCGTGTTAACAATGAGATTCCAAAGGCTTATTTGACAAAACTCTCCAGTGATACAAGTAATTTACTACTGCTCTAGACCTTTGCTATAGCTGTCCTTGTAATAATGGAGGCTGATGTAGCAGAAGAACAAAGAGAGCTTGTGTTAAAGAAAAAGAATCAGATGGGTTTTGCATTTACCATCTCTGAAATGGAAATATTAAAGGCCAACCTTAAAGAAAATAAGAAATGGATACTGGAAAATCCCAAAAGGGCATAGTGGTGGATAGAGAAGAATCATAGATTGTAATTGCCTGCAGTGGGCCTGCACAGGAGTAACTGATGGGGAACTGAGTAAATAATTTGTTGATAATGAAGAGATGGAACAGAATCCACCACAGATCTGTGCTGGCTGTGCGGGTCTAAATGAAGAAAAAAGGAAACAACCTAGTTCTGATTCTGAATACAAAAAGGGAGAAGAAATGTGAGAAAGCAGGTGCCACTTTTTCATAGTTACTTTTCAGATCATAACTGCACCTTTAAATAGTACGGTCCATATTCTGGGGGTTGCTGTATCCAGCTGAGCCATCTGGGACCACAATTAACCCACCAGTAACATCTGCAATGACGTGTATGCATTAATAGGATAGGAAGAAATATTCTGCCCTTTTCAGCAGGCACACTTGCTCTTCAAAGACCTACAGGGGCATTGCAAACAATTTGAAAATTTTGTGTGCATACTAGGCAATCTTGGTTTCCTCTGCAGTATCCATAACCTGCACATTATCACCCAAGATTGGGCATCTCATTGTACACTATGCATACGAAATTAGGGGCAGGTGGAAATAGATACCTCTTAGATGATGGACACAGGCTAAAACATTCATTGGTATGCCATACAAAATGTTACCCTAGGAAATTAAAGCTTGTATGCCATGGTATATATGGCCCATGTCCACCAAACCCTTCCGGGAACTAAAGAATCTGCTGAGAGATTTGGAAAAGATGCTTTGAAAAATTACTGAGGCCTGAGTCCAGATATTGTTGAACTGGAGCCATTAATCCTACAGTTTGATCTATTGTATCAACCGTACTGGTTCCTTCTCAGCAAACTCATTCATCTATCTGAAAAATTGGATCTCACAGGTGGATAGTTTGGACAGTCAAATAATATGGCTTGAAATCAGATAGTGAAAAACATAATTTTCTATGCACTGGTTCATTTATATCTGATTATTCCTAGCTGCTTGCAATTCTAGAACAAATTGATAATTAGTGCCATTGTCTTTTTCTTTTAGAGTTTTGGGGGGAGGAGTTTGAGAGTTGGAAGGAAAGGCTTATAAAGTTGGCTGTGAAATCCACTACTTGATTTCTCAAGCTCTGCTGTGTTGCCTGGCTTTGAGATGCTGCATCAGTTTGCATAGTTAGTATTATTGCAAGAAAGCAATCAATGTTTGTTTCTGTAAGATTAATAAAACTTGCACTTAATCTCTGACATCTGTACTTGCTAGTTGTTACTTTGTCATTCAGATCAATACAATGTACTGTTGTTTTCCCTGAGGTGAGAGTTATAAGAGTAAAAACCTAGCAGTATGATATTGGTTATGGATTTTTTAAAAAAAATGCTAAATATTGACCCAAAAGGAGACATAACTGTGTTTAAAAACAAAAATTAAAAATTTTTGATCAATCTCAGATCTCACTTGCAGTTGACTGTGCATGCAAGTTTGGAGGGACTTTTAAAAGCGTGCCATTGCTGTTTGCTCTGCCTGTTAGAAGGGATTGTGAAAGTCAATAATTCAAGCACCATGAGAGATGCACAACAACAAACATTCATAGCTAAGGCAAACTCAGCTAAATAGGCCCTCTAGACTGAGGGTTTATAGCCTCAGAGCTTTCAGCCATGAGCTAGCTAAGGACAGAAAAATGTGACACAGAGCTGGGAGTAGAAAGTGTAAGTAGCTCCAAACCTTGTGTCTGTCAAGAAGAGCTCACGGCTCCTCCTCTCTCAATGAGCATGAGTATGCGTAACAGTCAGTGGCTCCATCCCTTCACCCTTTCAAAATACTCTGGCTAATGACTATAGCAAGATTCACAAATCAAATGCCCATAGAGACAGCCCTCTATGAACCAGTGCTGGTCGCCTGCAGCACAAGTCAAGTGCTCTAATGTAGCCTTGGTGGAGTCACTGCCAGTGCACACACAATCCATAGACAATTAAAGACTTTTCTGTTTTTAATTCTTATGCTTCCCTTTTACTTCCTTTTCATTTAGTGAAGAAGCTGCTGCTTTCAGAATTTATTGCTTAAAAAACCTGATTATTTCAGCATCATGCATGTTTAGTACTGTTGTTTCCCTTAAGAGCATTCAGGTTTTGCTTTATATCTAGATAATATAACCCCCATATTTGCAGTATTCCCTGTGCTTTCTTATACTTGGTGTACTTTACTCTGATAATCTTCTCTATAGTGCTCCTTGCTAAGAGCAAGATAGCTAGTTTGTGCACTTCCTTCCTTATGATTTTGAGCTCTTCTGCCAAGGGGTTGCAGTAACTGGAAGCTTGCCCCCCCTTTAAAATCCCCAGCATGTTTTGGAAATGCCTGTCTCCCTGCTAGCCCACCTTTGAGAGAACACCTTTGCTACCTTAGACCCTGGTAAAGCTGCACTAAAAAAAAAAAGCTGGTGCCCGGTCCAGGAAAGAAATCGGCCTGTGGGGGGGAAAGGACAGTGCAAACCCAGCTGTGGAAGAGAGAGTTCAAGAGGGTGTGAAACTGTTAAGAGGTGTCCATGGACAGAGTGAGGCCGGTAGCGGCCCTTGGCGTGCCGGGACTGGGTCGTCTTGGAGTCGGGTTGCTTGGGAATGCAGCCCAAAGCTGGTGGTAAACTCCATCTAAGGCTAAATACTGGCACGAGAGCGATAGTCAACAAGTACCATAAGGAAAACAGGAATAAAGATATTTATTCAAACATTGTGGGAGACACAGTAGCTGGAGTACAACAGGGACAAATAGCAGTGCCGGGTGAAGGGGAAGAAACTGTGAATGAAGCCTAATTTTTGGTTCATAGAATTTTCTCAAATTTACTTATTGCCTGAATTTGCAGAATGCATGCTTTTGGGGGGCATATATTTATTCTTTGGCTTGATCTGAACCGGTTCATTGTGAGCATTCTGCACTCAATATTTTAAATCTGAGTGGTGTTAGCTAGCTGGATTCGCTCAGGTAAGCCATGTGGTATTCTGCTCTTTTTGGATGAACATAGCTCTTGCAATTAGGAGAGGAACTGAGGCTTATAATCTTTCCAGGAGTGGTAGGTAATCTTAGAAAATATTAAATTTTTGTCCAGTCTTGGCCACAGAGGCCTTGTTCAAACCACCATTCTTAGGAAAATTAGGGTACTGTAAGGCTAGATGCAATGTTAGTTTAAATGTAAATTTAATTTTACAGTGATTGTGTGTACTCGTATGCACAATTCTAGTTGCAAACTGTGTGGTTAGATCTTTGTCTGGTTTGTTTAATTGCCTCTGTGCCAGGGCTCTGGAAAAATGTTTGGGGAAACGTGCCCTGATGTTGTATCAGGCAGGGTTTTATTTCAGATAAATGGTGCACGTTTGTATGTGTGTGGGGGTAAACTTGGCCTGCGAGGATTCGTGTGATGTGAATGGTGTTCATGGAGAGGAGACCTAAAACGGTTGTGGAGGGTATTCATGTTTAAATATGACTGTTGCCATGGGAAAAGTGGTTTGCAGTATTCCCCAGGATTATTATTATTTTAATTCCAATGAATATATATACATTTTGATATTTTTAAAAATATCAAAAACATTCCCCTGCAGCATTTGCAGCCCTAGTTATTTGTGTAGCCCGTTAGTGCCCACCTCATCTGCAGTGCACTAAAGTCAGTGGGGCTCCATGGGGGTCAAGGAATCTGCCAGGGCGCAGGAGAATTCACGCTGGAGGGCTAAATCAAATGAGACTGAACCAATTTTAAAAATCTCCTTTTCATTACTTATCCCCATTGATGCTCTTCACTTCCTCTCAGCTTGAACAACAAAGGTAGGCAGATTAGGCTTCTGATGAACGATTAGGTTCCCATATAATAGGGCAGTGACTAGGATTGCAAACACTGTGGGGGAATGTTTTTGATTTTTTTTTTTTAAATATATATTCACTGGAAATAAAAATAATAATCCTGGAAACATCTCTGGTTTTAGGTTTTGTTAAGAGGTTATTTTATGTACAATTAGATATGTCACCAAATTTGACCATATACACACCCTATGTAATGAATCCAGCGGCATGACGCAAATGCATTAACCAAATACCACACAGTACTGTGGCTTGAAGACAATTTACTCGTGCTATTTAAGGTAAAATCTCTTTTGACTCCACTGGTACAAGATTTGTTGTGTATGGGTATTTTTAGGAAGTACTTGTTTAAAAATCACAAGTAAACTTACTGGGCAGGGTGTAATTTTGGAAAAAGCTCTTTGCGGAAGGCAAATTATTAATGTACTGTTTAATTAGTAAGAAGTTCGCCCCTCAAAGGAGGGGAGATCTTGTTTTTTCAGGCAATTCCATTATGTTCTCTCTAGAGGAATGATTCTATTCTTTGTTTGATTTAGACTCTTTAGCATGGAATAATAAGTAGAATATGTCTTCATGGTGGTGGTGCTGCTACCACTGGTCCCCCTATATTGGGGCTGGTATAGAGAAGGCTCCAGCCACATCCAGCATGTTTACCACCATTTTAGTTAAATACGCATAAAATGTGGCATGGTCCCTGCTCCTGCTTCATGCTGGTGAGTCTGAACCAACAGGAGCACTGGTGGCAACTTCCCCCCTTATGATTTCCTACTGCATGTAAGGCATTATTTATATATTATTTATTTGTTTCTGGTAGTGCTCACAGTGAACTGGGTGCTGAGTAAGCATGACAAGAGGTACAGTCCCTTCCTTCGAGATCATACATTATAACTGTACACGCAAGTATATTAATAGACCATTATTAATCAAATGTCAATGGTTGGTGTCTCCAAAATATTCATGGATCGGTAGAATTATGACAGTGGAAGATTTTCCCCTTGCTCTCTTCTTTTTTCTCTTCCCTTATTGTTCGCCTTTATCTCCTTATACTTATTCTCCTTACCCTTTCTCTTTCTCAGGACTGGTAGATGGTCCATTAACTGCAGTTTAAAAGGCAACACGATTGACATAAACAAGGCTGACAATAAAGTTCCATCCAACAAGGGCAGTGTTTATAGTCACTCATGAAAGTGTACTATTAGGGGTAATCAACAATTTTTCATCTAAATTGTTGTTGATACATGATCCTCTTCCCCCCCGCCCCCCGTGTCTGCTTCCCATGGGAATTTTCAACTTTACATGGAAAACCAAACACACAAAATGGAAACGTTTTTGATTTACAGATGAAAACTGAAACTTTAAATTTGGAAATGTCAAAACATTTAATTTGTCAATGTTTCATGGAAGGTATAGTTTAGGTGCCTCATTCTCCCATTTGCCTCTATAGGCCAGAATATATCTCCCATGATCTACCACAGCCATGTGACTCCCATGCTGCATTGTGATGGGTCAGCAAGAGAGGAGTCTGTAGTGCATCTTGGGAGTTGTAGTCCGTACAGGGGGCTTGGCCCATAGAGGAGAATGGGACATGAAGCAGTCAAGCTATGACTCCTTTGAGGCAACACAGGCAGGACATAGTTTAATGTTGAGCTGACCTGAAACAAAATGTTTGATTCAGTTTGACAAGCCAAAATATTTTGATTGACCCAACTGACAATGAAATGTATAATTTCAATTTTCATGACATAAAGTTGATTTTTTTTCTGTGGAAAAAAATCCCCATTTTCTGACCAGCTCTACTTGTCTAGTTATTTACTTGTCTAAAATAATTTCCCATTTGATTTTTTTTCATGAATGTTTGAGAAGTCTAAACACATTGAGGAGCAATTTTTGCTATGTTTGGTTTCAACAGTTCCAGGAGGTTGTGTCTGGTAGGTACCACATGCTTTAGAAGAGGGACAATTCTCCTTTCTCACTAACTCTCCACCATAATGCTGCCATGTTGCATGCTGGGAGAAAGAAAAGAAATTCCCTGATGATCTGGCCTAGCTTCTAGTCCAGATTCTGTCTCTCCAACTGAAGACAGCTCTCTATTCTATTTGTGCAATGATGTCATTATGTTACCAATGTATATATTAAGTCAGAGTTTAGCATTCTCTCCAAAGAATACTTTGACTGAAATAGCCTGTAACTGCTGCACGAAGCAACTCTGGAACCAACACTTGGTGACATTGCTTATAATTGTCTCTTTCTTATATGGCTTTGCATTGTTAATATCTGACAGATCTTTATCAAGAAAGAAAGAAGAAAAAGGTACTGTCATACTCCCTTTTTGAACTCACACTGGCTGATTCAAAACAGTGAGAGATGACTTCTAACCCTTGCTGTCTGGCATAGCTGCTCATTAGTCAGTTGGTGTGTGACTCATTCCTGCCAATGAGGAATCAAAGATAAGACACGTATTTATCAGAATTAGATTTCTTCCTGTTTTAAAAAGACCACTGAGTGAGTTGTAAGTACCTCTCCCAGAAGCCAACTTACTACTTCATCCTCTTGGGTTTGAAACCTTTTTTCCAAAATGTGTATATGCCTGTAATAAAAGATGTTTTAGCTGACAATGGGTAATTCTTCTGTTTCTTGGTTAATTACTAAGTAGAGGAAAGGAAATAGAAACAAGCCAGTAAAGTTAGTAAGCATCTAATACAACTTTTTAGCACTCAGTACATTGTATTTGCAAATTATAAAGAAATTTGCGCATTGGTATCTTATGCTTTGCTTTGCTTTACTTTACTTTTACATTTACTTTAAATTTGTTTTGGAGGCAGGGTTAGGGGATCATGGCGGCTCATCAGCTGAACATGAGCTTCCAAAACATGTGGCCAAAAGGGCAAATCCTGTGATGCATAACCTGGAGAATTTCGAGTAGGAGTAGAGATATTATTTTACCTCTGTATTTGGCGCTGGTGCAACCACTTCTGGAATACTGTGTCCAGTTCTGGAATCCACAATTCAAGGAGGAAATTGATAAATAGGGAGAGGGTTTAGAGAAGAGCTATGAGAATGATTAAAGGTTTCAAAAACATGCCCTGTAGTGACAGACTCAAGAAGCTCAATCTATTTAGCTTAATAAAGAGAACGATTAAGGGTCACTTGATCACACTCTAATAAATATCTACATGGGGAATGAATATTTGATAATGGGCTCTTCAGTCTATCAGAGAAAGGTATAAAATGATCCAATGGCTGGAAGTTGAAGCTAGCCATATTCAGAATGGAAATAAGGCCGATATTTTTAGCAGTGAGGGTAATTAACCATTGGAACGCTTTACCATGGGTTGTGGTGGATTCCCCATCACTGGTAATTTTTAAATGAAGATTAGATGTTTGGCTAAAGGAATTATTTTGGGGAAGTTCTATGGCCTGTGTTATACAGAAGATCAGACTAGATGATCGCAGTGGTCCTTTCTGGCCTTGAATCTATGGAAACTACAATAAAGACTCAAGTAGTCTTTAGTTCCTTGCTGAAGGAAATAGTCTGCAGGTCTAGCTAAGCTGTGCTCAATGCAGGATTTAGGAGAACAGGGGAAGTAGTTCTACGGTAGCTTTGTGGTCTCGGATCTCTAGGGCCACTAGGTGTGGTGCTGGTTCCTGGCCTTAGTTAGAGTAGCGTCAGGGCTGTAATGACCCCCAGAGGGATGATACCCTGGCCAAGATTGCTGTAGGGTAGTGGAATTTCTGCGATGCTCCAGGCACAATTATGACATTCCCCCAGACATGCTTTATGCCATTCCAGCAGCATGAAGGCACCATAGCTTGGGTCAGGTCTAGCCTACTGTGACCAAGTGCATGTTTTGGAGTGTTAACTGGCCTAGGAGTTGGCAGATATGGATTATAGGCCTGATTCAAAATTCATTGAGGTCTATGGGAATCTTTCCATTTACTTTAATGGCCTTCGCAAAAAGAAAAGGAGGACTTGTGGCACCTTAGAGACTAACCAATTTATTTGAGCATAAGCTTTTGTGAGCTACAGCTCACTTCATCTGTCTTTAATGGCCTTGTGAACTGGCCCTGTATTTCCAGTTCTTTACAGTCTTCCTGTGTGATTTTGACTTTGCAAGTTACTTAGCCCCCTCAATATAACCCTCTGAAAAATGTTTGATAACACTTGCTATCCTAGGAGAAGGGGTCTGAGAACTGATATTTAAGTTCTTAGAGATCATTAGTAGGGAGTTACTATAGTGGTGTGAAGAATGAATATTGTATCACATCTGAATACATGTGATCACAAATCTGAGTGAATTGATTTTGAAAAGTGAGTATTGAATAGCTAAGAATTCAAGTAATTGATTGCTATAATCTTGCTTATGGAACAAGATCTTCTCTTGGCAGAGGGCTCTCCCTATAGCCGTATCTCTTTGGGTTGCAAATCCTCCATGTACCACAACTAAAGCAATATCAGACTGGGTCAGTACTTTACTGGAGGAATTCAGCTCAGAATGTAGGGTCCTGCAGGTGATTCTGGTAATCCAGTAGGTGTCATTTTTCCATCTGCATCCACGCATTGTTGAACCAATACTTTAGGTTGATGCTGTGAGGTATCACCCTGCTAGATAATGCAACTCAAATGCAAAACTTTTTAGCTATTAAAGGTTTTATGGCACTTTTTGGCATGAATAGTTTGTTAATCTCAGTACCAGTTTGGAGTATTATAATCTATCTACCTTCCTCCTGTAGTTTCAGTTGGGCATAGTATTTTTTCTTCTTTCCTCTCTTTAATTGTTGTACAGTGCGCTTTTATTGTCCCCTAGTAACAGTTGCCACATTTCACTCCAGAGGTGAGTTCTTTTCATATGTAGGCAAAATGATTCATATGTGTAGTTTGTAATGAACTATAAATGTGTGGTGTTCATGAAGAAGGCAAGGTGTAAATTACTATTACTAAATATAGTCATCAGTGTATCAAAATAGATTTTTATTCAATCTAGAATCCATGGAGTGCAAAATCCTTTTACTGAATAAAAATAGTAATGGTTTCTTTAAGACATATTCATAGTATCTCAGAGTGACTTGATTCTGTGTTTGCCCTCTGCTACAGTATATTTCAAAAGTTCTTAACACAAACCATCTGAACTACAATTATCACTTGACTGGCGCTATGGTATGCTAATTTGTGAAATCCTGATACAGGGGAGGGTGATCAATGAAAGATAATGGTGCCTTTTTTTCTTTTCCACTCTGGTTTTCAGACAAGCTAGAAGCAGCTGTGCAATGGTGCTTCCCCCATTTTATATGTGATGCACTCACTGGAACCAAATACTTTTAGAAAATGAAATAATTTCAGCTAAAGGCAGCTTTGACATCCTGGACTGGCCATGCAAAACAAACCTATTGAAGAAGACTATCTTACCATTTCCCTCTGGTAACTAAGAAGGGCACAAATTTATCCCCAGAGATCCTTCTGGGGAAAATGTCAATCATTTTTCTCTGTTTCAATGAATGTGTATATATCTTTTTGGGAAAGTATTTTGCTCCATGTTTGAAAGAAATGAAATAAATTAATGGTGCCACCGTTTTTAGTTTGGAGAAAGACCAAAACTCTCATTAAGTTCAGGGGTTCAGTTCAGAAAACTTTACTTCAGTGTTTCCATGGAAGTGATGGCATCAGACTAAGACTTCCACACAAACAACCTTGGTGCAATTGTAGATGGTGACATTCTCTGATACGCTTCTTCTCACAGGACCCAATCTTGCAAGGTGCTGAGCAAGCACTCGAGGGCACTGAGCTCCATCAACTCCAAATGACTTTGGCGAGAACTGAATTTGCTCAGCACCTTGTAGGTTTGGATCCACAATTCCGTTTCTAGTCACCAAAGCAAAGTGATTGATGAAGCCAGTTATGCTGTACTAAAATGCATGCTAATGAAGCTCCAACAAAGAGGGTTGTGAATTGCTCTCCTGAAAGGAGCTTTGACTTGTTCTTATAAAGAAGTTTGTTTTTCTATTTTGATACTGTTTAGGAGAAAGAAAGAAATCCTTAGCCAAATAGCTTTGGGACAGCTATTCCACCCAAGGAAGAATTATTGATGTTTAAAAACACACAACTTTTAACTGAGTATAGACTCAACTATTGTTCCCATGTGCCATAATGTAGATAAGAATCCATGGGCGTATTGTATTTCTCTCAGCAATAGCAGCTTTATACCTGCTACCCAAACTGTTAAAAGTCCCGAGTTACATGCTGAGGATTTGTTGCAAACTGCCAGTAAAAGAGACAAGTTATTTTACAAAAGTGGGGATAGGTGAGCTAGGGTCTTGAAAAGAGGGGTGGAAAACAGGAATCTTGAATTCTAATCCCATCGTTTACATTGACTCCATATGTGATCTTGGGCAACTCTTGACAACTTCTCTGGCACAATTTGCCCATCTGTAAAATGAGGGTATTTATCTGACTCACGTGGGTATTGTGGAAATTAATCGTTTAGGGGAGATTCATAAAGGCGTAAAGGGGAATTAGGCTTAATTTCCTTTTGTGCCTTTGAAAATCTCCCTCTGGAGTTTCATAGAGCACTTTTAAACTGAGAAGTGCTATGGTCACTAGCTACTTTTGTTGTTTAGTAGTGCTAATGAACATATAGTATTTCTTTACTCCTCCTGATATTGTATAAGGTTCAAATCTATGCAACAGCTCTGATGCATCTAGGTTCTTTTCACATTAGACTCCTTGTCGATTTCCACAGTGCTATGTACCTTTTGAGTCTCAGCAGCAATATATCACTTTACGTTATATACAGCAATACTGTAGTGTTAATCAACACAACAAACAAAGCAAGAGAGTACACAGGACAGGTTATAAGTTTTCAGGTATTAATTCAAGTGTGAATCATTTGTAACGTAAATAGACTTTCATACAAAGATTTATTCTCCGTGTAGGTTTTTTTTCATGGCTCATAAAAAGTGATGGATGAACTTAATTTTTAGTTTAAGATTTTGCTGTTCAGTTCAGTAATTTCTGTGATATTAAGCAAAAATTATTGAGGCTCTGGAACCATTCAATAGTTATTAATAGTTGTGTACATTAGAGTGGTATTTTGAAGTTTGTTTTACACAGTGTGTGCCTATAATTTTCAGCTTCTTCAAGTAAACCTATTTTTAGGGCAGCTTTAAATTTCTTCCCATTTATTCTACTCAGTTTATTGCTCTAGTACATGTTTAAGTTAGCGAGTTTAGGAGAGTGATCTCTATATATACAAAGCCAAGTTTTCCTGCTCACATGCAGATGAGTTTCACTGAGAGTTTGCCTATGTGAGGACAGCAGGACTGGGCCTTAGCACAGGCTAGTCTTAAAATTCTATCATTCTTGCGGAAGATTCCCTGCTCTGTAGGCTTAATACCATAGCACTGAATTCCAAGACAATCCCTGAAGGGCTGAAGGACAAGGGGAATTTTAAAGTCTCCAAGGCTCTAGTTTTTAGAGGTCAAATATGTAGGGGAAAAATAATCAGGTACTTCCAGGCATAAGGTTCCAAGGTTGTGCTGGTAGGGCAGTGTTTTGTTCTTCATGTTTGTACATCAATTTCAGAAGGACAACCCTTCATAAAACAGTATTTCTATGAACAGCATTGCAGTGACAACTGCTCCAGTTGGCTCATTCTGATACAGGGTTGCCAACTTTTTAATTGCCCCAAACTGAACACCCTTGCCCTGCCCTTTGCCCTGCTCCTTCTCCTAGGCCCCTCACTCACTTTCACCATGCTGGGGTAGCAGGTTGGGGTGTGGGAGGGGGTGAGGCTCCAACTGGGGGTGTGGGCTCCAGGGTATGAGAGGGGGTTCTGGGCTGGGGCGGAGGGGGTGAGGGCTCTGGCTGGGGGTGTGGGCTCTGGGGCTGGGGATGAGGGGTTTGGGGTACTGAAGGGACTCAGGGCTGGGGCAGGGGTGCAGGAGGGGGTACAGGGTGCAGGCTCTGGAAGGTAGTTTGGGTGTGGGAGGGGGCTCCCATTGGCTGTGGTTCCCTAGGCCACCCCTGTGCTTAGGAACCACAGGGATATGCCGGCCACTTCCGGGAGCCGCGTGGAGCCAGGGCAGTCAGGGCAGCTTTTGCCCAGCTGTGCCGCTGACCAGACTTTTAGCAGCCCAGTCAGCTGTGCTGACCGGAGCCACCAGGGTCCCTTTTGGACCAGGCATTCCAGTCAAAAACTGGATATCTGGCAACCTTATTCTGATATTGCATATCTGTGAAGCTGAATTCTGGTAGGCAGTGCATTAGGTGCATGTAAACAACAGCTGTGGCCAGCAGGGACAGTATGGGATGGAATTCTGGCTTTATCAAGACTTACAGAGATTGCTTAGTAAACTCTGCACTTCAGTACCCACAGAGGTATTGCAGGATGTGGTGTAAAGGCCATGGAGCATGCCCATATGTCTATGCATATATAATCCCATACCTAGCAAGGGTCTTTAGATTCAGCTGTGATACAGATTATCTATATTCCTAGTAAAAATAACATTGGAGTGGAGCTGTGCGTGTGTAGCTACTACAAGGCAAAGTTCAAGCACACATTAAATGCACATATATATCAGTACAGGTCCAGAAGTTGGCCTTTGTTTCACAACAAAAGTGTTAACAGGGAGGAGTAAAGGGATTTTGATTGGCTTTGCTGTCTACCCTTGCCTGAGATCAAATATTATTTTCTTTTTTGTATGGTGTGTGTATATTAGGGTGACAAGATAACAAGTGTGAAAAATCAGGACGGGGGTGCGGGTAATTGGCACCTATATAAGAAAAAGCCCCAAATATCGGGACTGTCCCTATAAAATCAGGACATCTGATCACCCTAGTGTATATGTTGATGGATAGTGAGGAAAAAGTATAATGACTTGGGCCCTAGCCTGCAATGAGCATCACAAAGGCCTCATACCTGTGTAGGCCCCTATTGGAATCAGCCACCTTAACCCCTTCAGGCCTTAGCTTTGTTTGAGTTCTTTGTGTGCTGAAGTTTTCCATTGAATCATCACACAGCCATGCTGCAACTACCACTATTATGCTCTGTAGAAGATTAAACTGTGACAAATTAGGAATATTCCAGGACAAGTCCAAATATACAAACTTTATTATTTCTAGGGTCTTCAGCAAAAGGGAGTGATGCTCCAATATTTGAGAACCATTTCTTCAGACCTTTTTTTGATTATGTATGGTAGTTTTTAAAAAACTGTATATTCCCAAATGAGGATATTTTCTCTTTTCTCACTTTCTGGTTAGGTAGCAAAACTTTATATGTTTGATTTTTGTTTACTCTGACTTTTTCAGGTTTGCTTGGCATGTAGCCCTTTTATAATATTAGTAATATGTTTGGTCATTTTAGCTATGGTTATATCAGTTGGGCTGTAGGAATCCCTCTGATGATGATTTAATACAGGAAAATTCTCATAATTTTCTGTAGCCTGGTGGACAATTTTTTATGGTTTAGGCCTTGTTAAAAATCCTACGCAGTATTCTTAGCCTTGCCTGCTGCAGCTTTGCAGCACCTCAGAAACACAAAGCAACCAAAATGCTGCTGTAAAGGGGATCTGAAGATTCTCTTGACACAAGGACTTGCACTGAGCACAGCTCAGAATCTTGCCCACTGTGTTTGGCATCCAGATTTCCCTCACTGTGGCATGAAAGAATAAAAATACCCCCACTTAATTCATTTCCTTATCACAGCAAAGAAATGCATTAGTGCAAAAGGTCAAGTTAGAAAAAATAAAGGTCAGATATATAGAAATGAGACTTTTTTTTTTTAAAGAACCACACTGAAAATAGCCACTCAAAAGGCCAACTTAAATAAGACACAATTGAGGGTAACTCCAGGGCCTACAAACTCTCATATATAGGAGCTTATTAAACTTTCTTTACTCTACTCTATATGGGTAGTACCTTAAATTCTTATCTTGAACACAATTCTTTAGTAAGGAAGGAAGAAATGCTAGTGGCATTTTGCTGTTAAGCAAGTGGAATTGCTTCGCTCAGGTTGGCAGACAGAAGTTACGTTGTGTTTTTCA
Source organism: Natator depressus (assembly GCF_965152275.1). Taxonomy (NCBI): domain Eukaryota; kingdom Metazoa; phylum Chordata; order Testudines; family Cheloniidae; genus Natator; species Natator depressus. Next base: position 39,470,905 of record NC_134239.1, on the reverse strand, counting down.
TCAGGAAATGTTAGTTTGATGGACAGAACAGCTGTTGCATCAACGGCGATGGCAGCATCAGTTTGCTTCCCAAAGGTGGGTTTGGGTTAATCACTGGAACAAGCTTTCAGAACTTGATGGAGCAGGACCTGTAGGAGTAGTTGCTGCTTTTTTTATTGCCTTTTCCCATTATGTTTGTTATCTGTGAGACTTACCTTTGTTGCAAACTCAAAGCCAAAAAGAATGTCCTGCAGGGATAAGTCTTCGGGGAACACACTCAAGCAAAAGCGTCAGATGCTGAAACTAGGAAGGGTTTTGCAGCTACCTAGGTTGTTGATAACTTAGCTGAGGCAGGGTACTGAGCTGTAATGTAGTCAAATGAAGTGTGCAATTGTACACAGGGAGGGAATGTAAATAACAAGTATGTTTCTAAATACAAAAAATATGCAGGCTTTTTCAGCTGATGCTAAGGGGATTTCACATGCCTGCTGTAGCTACTTGGGGTGTTGGAACATTGTGAAATAAGTACCCATTTTCTGTAAACAGGGGTGAAATTAAAACCACAAAAATCTATTACCTTTCTGATTATTCTTTTAAAATATGTAACTTTGCTGTTGCTACAGTGTCATTAAAATAAAACTGATGGCAATAGGCCTAGGCCAGAGTCAGAGTTTTAAAACAAGTTATTCTAAAATGTGTTGTCTCTTTTCTTTGTTCTTCTGGAACTATCCTCTGGAGTTGTGAAAGGAGGAGCTGCCAGAATTGCTAGTGGAATGGCCCCGTCCACCACTGCACTTGGTATGTCAGAACCTGAGGCCATGTCTACACTACAAAATTATGTTGACCTAACTTATGTCGGCCTAAAGCCACTGCAGTTATTCAATCGCTAGCTCCTTGCGTCGGCAGTGCACATCCTCACCAGGAGCACTTGTATTGATTGTATTGTGAGTGTGCAACATTGTGGGATGGCTCCTGAAAGCCAGTAACAGTGTCTACACTGACCTTGTGTTGGCCTGGTTACATCGACTGTGACTCTATGCTGCTCGGGGAGGTGATGTTACTAATTGGTATAGAGAGGCACTTACGTTATGAGAACCAAATTTAAGTGAAGACACTTCCACAGCTAGGTCAACACAAGGCACTTACGTTGACCTAACTGAATTGTGGAGACCAGGCCTAAGACTTACAGCACTGCAGCTCAGATACCTATGCTTGAGGTAAAGGATAACTCTTACTGGTGGTGGAAGTAGTAGTAGTAAGCTGTCATCAGACAGGCATGTGCCATGCACTGTGCTAATATGGATTATAAATGCTTGGATCTCCAGCTTAATGGCAAATAAAAGAGTTCAGAAGGAAAAGTTTTTCTTAAAATTCTCAGGGCTTTCTTGTAGGATTTCAGATAGTTCCTGCTTTCTGCTGAGCCAGAAATATTGCAGGTACAACCCATCTGACAGATGCGTGTAACAGGAATTACAATGCTTTAAAAGAAATCAACAATGAATATATTAAAGGTGAATGCAAGATATGGGCAAGACAGGTCAGATAAAATAAAAACCTTCTGTCACGTTGCCTTGTGCGCTTGTGCAATGAAGAGAGTGATAGATAAATCTTCTATCCAGACTTGCAGCACTTGTGTGGTTTTATTAAAACAGGAATGCTTTCTCTGTCATTTATTGTATCTATATATTCTTCCATTAAGGAATATATTAGGTGCACAAACACAGCTGAAATACATCCAGAAATAGCAAATTAATAAAGGAGAGAACATGAACAGACAGAGCAGGCAGACTGAGACAACAAATGCTGGAACAATAGGCCAGATTCTCTGGTCTAGTCAGGCTATGTAGTCAGCACAAGACTGTGTTGCAGGAACTGGGAAAGAGGCTTCAAGTTGTGTTTGTGACTCTCAAATCCTGGGGCCAATATCTGCTGGCCTGGATACCAGTTCCAATTTAGAGCAGCCTGAAAAAGTTGAACCAAAGCCTCTTTTGAAATTAGATAAAATTTAGCTATTTTTCACCTCCAGTATTTTTCAGTTTCTTGTGCTCCAGCCCTGCCAAGAAGTAGGAGCACTTGCTACAAGTGGGCAAAGTCTCGGTGCAAATAATTGGTGGATTTAATGTATATTTGTGATTGTTTGTGATTTGTTGATCCAGCAATCTAAGGCCTGATCCACAGCTCATTGAAGTCCACATGATTCTTTCCACTGACGTCAGTGGGCTTTGAATTGGCCCTAAACCATTATAAAAATAATTGTTGAAAATATTTCAAAATGTGGTGACTTATTCAATGTATAATATTTATCCAGCTCAAAGATATTGTAAGAGCCCATTCTTGGGATATTTTCTGGCCTCACTGGAGATAGGAAGGAATGGAAATGTTGTAAGAGAACTTGTACCGACAAACATCTCATCTAAAGCACATTCAACTAAACAGGAGTCTTTCCATTGACTTCAGTTGGTGTTGGGCTAGAGCCAGAATTTTCAGTCCAACTTTACAGGCCCATAAGGATTTTGTTAGTTGAGGAAAACATCTCTTAAGCAGCCAACTTTTGGGTCCATTTCTGAATCCAAACTCTGAATCTTTTCCAATTTGTCCATCACTAATATGTACTAACATTATGGATTCAGTGTGGCAGGTTTTTATATTGTATATAAAAAAACTCTGATTCCTCATCTTGTGCTCACAGGGTACACAATGTGTATACAGACAGGACTTGGTATTCACTGTTGTGCCAAGGTATTTATTATAAAATTCAGCTCAGGGGTAGCCAGCAACACCCACCAAGCATTGAGATTTAAAACAAAATAATAAAAATATGCTAAACTAACTGAAGGTGGTTTAGTTTTTGTGTGTTCTTGGTATTTTTATAAAAACCTTCTCCTCTTTCCTTTTGCTGTCTTATTGCCATCTTCTCTGCCTTGTTCACCAGCTTCTAAGCAGCCTGGATGAGAACTAATTGTAACAAATGCCTAGAATTTTCCCTAAATCTGTTACCAATGAAAATATTGGACTACATTGGTCTCATTGTATTATATGATTTGTTATGTGGCCTCAGAGGGATTTAATCCTGGCCCCACTGAGTGGCAAAACTCATATTGACTTCAGTGGGACCTGGATTTGTCTTGAAATCCCTTCAAGGAGAGTTGCAAATCACACAACATTCCTGAATGAATCATTTTGCTTTATTTGGATTTCTCATTTAGCTGACAGATGTCTTAAAAACACATGTAGTCAAACATCTTCCTATAAACTACAGTGCACCACTGCAGATATTAGAGTACAAGTTATTTCAATTAAGGTTGGCAACCTGGCACTAATTTAGGCTCCAAATATTGTTTGTTTACGCTACGCTTTAAGTGTGCATAGTGTTTCACAGACAAATAAAATACCATGTCTATGTTCTAAGTTCCTGACCCAGCAAAATATTGTTCAGATAAGGTAGGTTTGAGTATCAGATAAGTAGTTCTAGGGGCTACTATTGTAAATTGACTTCAGTGAGACTGCTTGTTTACTTCTGCATTGACAAATTTTAAGTGTAAATTGAATGGATTGAGACTGTTCATGTGTATAGGAACTATAACCATATTAATACATGATGCAGTGTAAGATGGTAATGCACACTTGTGGGGATAGGTTAGGAAGGACAGGGGTTATATGTTGAATTTTGAAGCTACTTTGGTAAGTAAAGATCAAATGCCATTAAAGGTCTTAAAGTTTTGACATTTTATTTGTATTGATACCAGTGCTTACAGGGGAAGTTTAGGATTTCTAGGCGTCATGTAAGAATATTGTTAGAGGAGCTTAGAGGAGAATTTTCCGTCTAGATCCAAACCCTTATATAGTAACAACCGCCTCTGCAGGGAGTTGTTGTGGTACTCCAGTCCCAGAGGTGTCTGGCGGTATCTGAGTGTACACGTGTTTGAAGCCAAGTACTGTAGGTTTTCCCAGTGCTAGGCCCTCATGCTCTAGTTCTATATGAGTTCCTGTAATACTCAGAGTCTGATGAATAACACAAGATGGTAAACACAAAACAAATAGGTAGGATGACCAGGTGTCTGGTTTTCAACTGGAACACCCGATTGAAAAGGGACCCTGGCGGCTCTGGTCAGCACTGCCGACTGGGCCATTAAAAGTCCAGTCAGTAGTGCTGCAGAGCTAAGGCAGACTAGTCCCTACCTGTCCTGGCTCCATGCTGAGCCCCAGAAGCAGCCAGCAGCAGGTCCAGCTCCTAGGCGGGGAGGTCACGGGGCTCCACCCGAAGCACTGGTCTGCACTCGCATTGACCAGGAACCATGGCCAATGGGAGCTGCGGGGGCAGTGCCTGTGGGCGAGAGCAGTGCGTGGAGCTGCCTGCACTGCCTCCACTTAGGAGCTGGACCTGCTGCTGGCTACTTCTGGGGCGCAGCGCGGTGCCAGGGCAGGTAGGAAGGAAGCCTGCCTTAGCCCTGCTGTGCCGCTGATTGGGAGCCACCAGAGGTAAAACTGCGCTGCAATCCTGAACCCCCACACACACCTTAACCCCCTAATTTCTGGCCCCACCCCAGAGCCTGCACCCCCAGTTAGAACCCTCACCTCCTCCCGCAGCCCAGTGAAAGTGAGTGAGGGTGGGGGAGAGTGAGCCACTGAGGGAGGGGTAATGTAGTGAGCAAGGGTGGGGCAGGGGGAGTGGCCTTGGGGAAGGGGCGAGGCTAGGGTGTTCGATTTTATGCAATTAGAAAGTTGGCAACCCTACAAAGAGGGCCTTGCCCAGCCCCTAAAGGCAGTTCAGGTTACAGATATGAATCTGGGGCTCCACAGGACTGGTGCCAGTGAGGGATACTCACTCCAAGCCACCCTTCTCCCAGGGACAATCACAGATGTGCTCCAGCGATCAGATCCCACAGCCAGAGTCCTGTTCTTTTATCCAGCACCTCTAGCCTCATTCTGCCTTGTCCACATGGCTCCCTTGTTTGTAGGCTATTCCTGGCTATCCGTTACCCATGGCTACCACTGATCTCCTTACCAGCAACAGGATGCTCCCTAGCTTGGCTCTCGGCCCCTCAATACCAGCTACTTAACTACCCAGCTTTCTCTTCATAGCCAGATACCACTTTGCTATCTCTGACTTTATGCTCCAGCTCTCTTTTGACCACTGTCCTCTCTGACTTCTGGCTCAGGTTGCTACTACCTGTCCAGGTTTTCACAGGATCATCCCCTTTTTAAAATAGCTGTATCAGGAAATCTGAAAGGGTGCTCAGCAGACACCTGCCAGCTGTTCCTTTTTTGAGGTAGCTGTCCTGGGAAATCTGCAAGTGTGCTTAATATACACTGCCAGCTTTCCAGTTCTGTGGGCTCAGGAGGATCTCAGCGGTCCCATTTTTGTGAACCTCAGAAGTTGTGATTCTCCTTCTGGCAGTACTTCCTTTTTCCATGCTGGAGGATTATAGAGCACTCTTCTGGCTGTGTGTTGCGTGAGGGGTTAACACAGTGCCAATTATAATGTCCTCCCTTAGTGAAAGTAGATCCATTTCTGATCTGTTCCAGCCCCTTTGCTGAAATGGGTGGATCTATCATGTTTGGAGAATTAGACCATACTAAGGGATCCATCACAAAAGTTGCTGTTGTCCCATTATGTTCTTTTTTAAAAAGCCACATTTTGAGGCTCCTTGGTGCAGATGTAATGGTAGGTGACTTGATTTCTATTGAATTTGGCTTCATTGAGATAGCAATGTTTAAGGTGCAAACTGAAGACTACTTCCTACAGGAAAGAATTAGCACATTCCTTTCTTATAAAATATGGCTTGTACAATTTGCTTCAGCTTTCCAGAAAATATCAATCCTGGCATAAGATCCGGTCTGAAATTTAATGATGATCAATACTTGGCAAAGTTAGAGGAGAGGAATGCAAAATATTATGTAAGGTTGAAGCAAATCCTTCATTATAGCTACAGTATGGAGAGACTAGCATCCCTCCATCCTGTGGAATAGAATAATTTAGAGCTCTTCTTGTAATGAAGTGTGGTGTAACAGGTTCCTCCCTCCTTAGTATCAAGGAAGTCTCACCTTCCCACTACTGAGAGCTCCAGCCTTGGGCAGTCCTGTGGTTCAGGCTCTAATTTCTTTGTCCTATCTTCTTCAAAGCCACTACCTTCTCCTCCTCATCAGAGCACAATTGCTTATGTATGCTGTTTCTCTCTTGGCACAGTGGAATTTGTCAGGGTTCAAATGTAGACCAACTCAGAGCCACATTTCAGAAGACATTTCTTCCTAGCTACTGTTGATTTCCTACTCCAGCCACTCCTTGTAACCGGGAACTTCCCAGCTTGTGTGCCTGTGATTATACAATTGTCCCAGCAGCCACCAGCTGTCTTCCGCTTTCTCTTCTCGTATCATCCAGGTTGGTCTTTTGAGGAGCTAATGTGCTGTAGCTGTCTTCAGTCTTTGTCCCTTAGCATTTGCCTCACTACTCAGAGGTCAGACCTAAAACTCTGATCTCCCTCCTGAGCCCCAGGGTGTAGTTCTGGATGATCATAAGAGAACACTGCAGTTGGTAATAAAAGTATAAACCCTTTTATTACCTGGGATAATATTTTTGTCATTTTTTTTAATATGGAGTGTCCTTTGCTACGTGGTATGTTGGCATTTCTTAAAGCGCTGCTGCATACTGTGGTTATACTAAAAGAAAACTGGTACAAGGAGTAGGCTGTCTAATATTTTTAGGCTTTTTCTGTATTAGCATATCTTCATATACATCACTGTGTGTATGAGAGAGAGAGAGATTAATTAGAAGTGTTCTAAGGAATTTAAATACAACATCACATCCTAGAAGGAGAAAAGTGATTACTTGGGAGAACATTCACCTGATCTCCAAATTTATATCCAATTCTCCTATTAACTTCCTAAACATCCTTGAACCATTGCCTCAGTGGCTTTAAAAAACAAACAAACCATGAATAAATATGATTAAATGGAGTAGAATAGCAGGAGACAATTAGGTCAAAGGTTCAAAGAATTTACAGTTTGACTTTACATTTGTATTCTACCAGAACATCCCATTTTGTTAACCTTATGACAATCAGATGTTATGCAGTTAAAGCAGGTAGAAAATCTTTGAACCCCATGTTCAGGGGCCATTAGCAACAGCTCCTTGTTCAGTATCCCTGGTGGGTAAGCAGTAGAGAGTGGGTAATGTGCCATTATCTTCACAGCTTTCATTTTTACCTAGGCAGTGTGCTACTGGGTTTGTTCTGCTGTCTGTCTTTTGATCCATATTATCTGAAGCTATTTGAATCAGTGTAGCTCCTAGAGCTGTATTCTAATTATGGGGGTTCTTTTAGGATGCAGTTTGGGTGGCCCACATTTCCAATGGAACCTTCTGCTGTGTTCTGGCTTGGCTGAGTACCACAGGGTGGTAATGTTTTTTTTCCTGCTGCGCTCTGGGGGCTGCAAATTCACTTCCTGTCATGATGAATGCTGTAATTAGCAGCATGTGCTGAAATTTGAGAAGCCGGGCAAAGGTGTCATTCTGCAGAGCAATTGTTGCTCTTGAGAAAAGGAAACAAAAGGAGAAAATAAAACTAAAATTAATGGTACATGAGAAAGCATGGATTTTTGTAAGGACTCGACTTTCGATAGTTACAGTGACATTACAACACAGCCATTACTAGGGGTCATTAGGAAGGCGGACTAAGAAAGGGTATAGAAATGGTTAAAAAATGACCACTTTATACAGATTTAACAAATCTCATTTCAGGTTAAATAATTATTTGTTTCTCAGTTTGTAGTTTTCAACTGCACCAGTGGATAAAATTTTTTCTTCTGGCGTCATTAAAACCATATGTCTGCCAAATTAGCAATTACAATGCCATTTAGCTGACAAGATCTTGCATTTAGAGTGACATTCTCTTTGAGGTCTCCTCTTTTGTACAAGACACAGTGTGTTTATTTACAAATTAGGTAAAACTAGTGATCAGGCCAATTTTTCCTATTTTCATCTACTTGGCTGAATCCATCCTTTATACCTACCACCAAAAAAGACAATCTACTGATGAGGAAATTAAAGAAAATATATGTGCTTATATTTGCACATAAACATCATGGGCTAGCTCTAAGGTGAGTAACGAAATAGCCATGAAAGAATAAGCTCCTGATCTTGTAACGGATCTTGGGTGATCTAAACACCTCATCTCTTTTTGGTTTGTGGATCTGTTGTGGTGAAAATAAGTGTGGCCTAATAAATGGCCTTGAGTGCAGGGGACTGGACTAGATGACCTCTCAAGGTCCCTTCCAGTTCTATGATTCTATGACTACCAGATGACTCAAGCACAATCTGAAAAGCCAGCAGTCGTTCATTCTTTCAATTTGCCTGAGAACTGCACTGGCACTTTCTGTAGCCTCGGAGTAGCTTTTAGTTGTACCTCTGTTTTGAAACTACTTTCAGATAGAATATTGTTTTTTCTAGCTGCTTCTGCTGTAATTTTTTTGCTGTGGGCATGTGTGTGTGATAAAAGACCTGCACATCTCAGGGAAGGAGAATTAGAGACTGTTCTGTATGTGGACACACTAATTACACTCATTAATTTCACAACATGTCTTTCTCTTTATTTTTCTACTCCTGATCTGAATGCACTTGATCAGAGCAGGGGCAATTTATTGTAAAAATGCAAGGCACAAAACAGTTACTGCATATGCCATCTAGGTGCTTTCATCTGTGCGAAAAGTAATTGTACTATACATATTCTTCTCCTGAATCTATTTTTGGTTAAGCAGTCTTTGTTTGGTAACTGTTTTCCCTTCGTCGGTAATAGAAAGGTTTGCACAAGTCACATTAACTGACCAATATAGGAAGTTAGAAATAGATCAGACTTCAAATGAATGCAAAATAAAGTGTTGAGCCAGCAATTTAGGATGTAAGACGTAAGCTGTTAGATTCAAACTTTGATACATTGTCAGAATTTTAAGAACAATAATTTAATATGTCAGACTGCAGCTTTACAAACTAATAAAGATAATAAGGCTCAGCAATTGGATTCTCTATTAAAGTATCAGTAATTTAAATGGCATAGATGTGAGTTCTAATTTGAATTCATGGAATATTATAAAATGTAATGTTTTCTGCTGATAATGCCAAGCTATTTAAATGAGTGTGGATTCCTTTGCAGAAAAGCGGTACCTGGGTGGCTAGCAATGGAAAGGGGGTCGGTGTAGAGGCATGCTGGTATGGTGTATAGGGAAGCTTAGATTGCCACTGCCTGAGCTGTGTTGGTCCTGTGGATGGAGAGAGAACGCCATCCTGCAGGGCATAAATTTGGTATCTTTCACAAGTACTGAATTCACTTTTAAAAGTTTTTTTTTTTTGTGAGAGAAAAGGAAAGATGTGCTTAAACACGAAGTTCCGTGGTAACCGAGTGTATTTACCTGACTTTTTAGTTGTTAAGAGTTTCCTTTAGATGCATTGGAATGGCGCTTTTTAAAAAAAGCCTGTTCTTTCAAATGGGGTTTCCAATGTCATTTGTGTCTGTCCTTCCTGCTGGTTGGTGTTGAGAACGAAACAGATACTTTCTGAAAGCTCTTCTCTTAGACTGAGCTTCTCTGCTAGCTGGCTTTCACTCTCCCGCTGCGGTAGGTGTTGACATTTATTAAAACACAAGTATATTTAACGTTAAATGTTTGTGTGTCGATATTACGTTCTCATGACTGTGGTTTGTCATTTCTCTTTTCTGCTATAGTGTCTGGTGTTCCTCTCATTCTTCAGCGTTTTGGGATATTTACTGTTGCCTGTGGGAGGCTTCGCTATTTATTTAGATCCTGATTCCACCATCCTTGTTCATGTTAGATTGTACCTTAACAGTCCCATTGTAGGCCACTTCCATAGTAAGGTGCAATATGCAACATGAGGGAGGGTGGTGGAATTGGGAACTTAAATTATAAATTGGGATTCTTGTAATTCGTTTGCCATTCTGTATATTTGTCATCTGGAAAAATCATTTAAATCTGAATAGTTATGGTTTTAAACCTATATTCTGTGCAGCTGTGCCTGATGTTCAGCTACCCAGCCTAGTTGTCGGTAAATGCTGAAGGATGCCACCTTTTAAAAAGACATCTGTCCATATCTGGCTTCAAAGCTAGTTTTTCTCCTCCGTCCCTGCTAGATGTTGGCACTGTGTATAAAAAGCATTACATACAGTAGTTCTCAGTATATATTTCATATCTCTTTTCTTTCTGATGCATGCTTCATGGCTTTCTCTAATGTGTGCTATTACATTATTACGGGACAATGGATTATGGTGGCTGCATTTTTGTCACTACTATCAAGGAATCTGATTTTCTTGTATTTTTTTTTAAAGTTTATTTATGATTTTTGCAGAGGGTTATGATGGTAAATGGGAGAACCATTTTCAATGTCAACCTTAAGAGCTGCCAAGTTAAATACACGAGACTAAAAGACTGAGAGCTCAGCAACAGCACTGTGACAATATACAGAGCCAATTTATTGATTTCTCAGAGTTATAATTCCTCCCAGAATGTGCAGGTGTCTTCCTTCTATTGTTGCTTTTAAAAGAAGTGTATGGTTAAGTTCTTTGTCTAAAAATGATAATAGATATTAGGCCTATGACAGTGGACATCTTGGGGTATATTCACCTTGTAACGCTAAAAAGAACCATGCTTGGAAAGAGCACGAAAAGTTATAGAAAACAATGTGGCAACAATTTACTGTTGTGGCATATGTCTCAAGAGATCAATGATCTTGAAAGATTTTCACCATTTCATGCCAACATCTCATAAGATTCTGGCCCAGCTGAGCTCGAATAACATTGGCTTCTGCTGCTGTAATTCTTACTGTTTGCAGTTGGGATCATGGCATGTGACATAACTGCTTCCCTGAGAGACAAGCTGCAGAACCATGCTGAGTTGCTGAGGAAGATCATTTAAAACTAGACTGGTCACAGTAGTAGAAAAAAGATTAAGGACAATCCCACTCTGACAGAGTCATAGAGAATCAGAAGTTAGAACTGGAAAATGCCTGACTCCCAGAAAAGGAAGTGGAAAAAGCCATAGAGCCATCAATTATTTCTTATGCTCCTTTTATTCTCCTTTGCTCATTCCCGTGCCTCTTAGAAGACAGAAGTATAGATGCCTTAGAAACTACTTTGAAATCAGCATCTTTAGCTGGTACTGAAGAGAGGATAGATATTTACACAACTACTCAATATAACATAAGTGTAGGGAGATGCAGTGACCATTTACACCCAGCAGATTCAAAAAGGAAATTGGTGGCATTAAACTAGAAAATGAAAAGGAAAGACTTTGTGGGAAATGGAGCATAAAAAGGGGGAGAAAAACAGCTGTGAAAGTACTTAAGTGAAGGAAAATGATTATTAAATTAGATTTGGAGATTATGGGGGACAGTAAGGCTTCCTAAAGAAAGGAGCAAGTATATGTGAGGTGGTAAGGAAACCATTACAGGGAGACTTACAGTTGTAAAGAAACTATCCCAAAGTGTTATATATTTATGGAAGCTAATGAAGTTGATAGTACAAAGAAGATCCCAAGAAACTTCCAGAAAACACAATGATGTTCATTATCAAAAGAAGAAAGAGACAATAGATATTGAATAATCTAGGGCAATTTATGTGCCAAGTAGTTACGGGGAATGCTATTTTTAATAGTGATGCTTCAAATTCACTATGTGTAGTAATTTTCATCTCAAATTTCTTTCCAAACATGAATGACTTTTTGAAGTGGGTAGTATTATATACTTTTGCAGATGGGAAAACTGGGGCAAAGGGAAGTTAAAAGCCAGATACTGTTTAGCTTAAGTCACCAAACAGCAAAGTTAGCAATAGAATCCAGGTTTCAGAGTAGCAGCCGTGTTAGTCTGTATTCACAAAAAGAAAAGGAGTACTAGTGGCACCTTAGAGACTAACCAATTTATTTGAGCATAAGCTTTCGTGAGCTACAGCTCACTTCATCGGATGCATTCAGTGGAAAATACAGTGAGGAGATTTATATACACACAGAACATGAAAAAATGGGTGTTATCATACACACTGTAAGGAGACCTCTCATAAAAAACCAACCTTCCACACAAACTTCCTCATGGTTGGACTTTACTAGAGTTTACTACAAAACTAGACAAGCCATTTAGAACACACACTTTTCTTTTCTACAAAAGAAAAAGGACAGTAAACTATCTAAACTACTACATGCCACAAGAAGCCACAGCAATGGTTCCCTTAACCCACCCAGCAATATTGTCAATCTATCCAACTATACTCCTAGCCCAGCAGAAGAATCTGTCTTATCTCGGGGCCTCTCCTTCTGCCCCTCCACCCCCACGAACACGATACAGTTCTGTGGTGACCTAGAATCCTATTTTCGACATCTCCGACTAAAGGTATATTTCCAACACACCTCTGAACAACATACTAATCCACAAAGACCTTCCTACCAACACTACAAAAAGAAGGATTCTAGGTGGACTCCTCCTGAAGGTCGAAACAACAGACTGGACTTCTACATAGAGTGCTTCCGCCGACGTACACGGGCTGAAATTGTGGAAAAGCAGCATCACTTGCTCCATAACCTCAGCCGTGCAGAACACAATGCCATCCACAGCCTCAGAAACAACTCTGACATCATAATCAAAAAGGCTGACAAAGGAGGTGCTGTCGTCATCATGAATAGGTCGGAATATGAACAAGAGGCTGCTAGGCAGCTCTCCAACACCACTTTCTACAAGCCATTACCCTCTGATCCCAAAAGAAACTACAGCATTTTCTCAAGAAACTCCCTGAAAAAGCACAAGAACAAATCCGCACAGACACACCCCTGGAACCCCGACCTGGGGTATTCTATCTGAGATCCATAAACCTGGAAATCCTGGACGCCCCATCATCTCAGGCATTGGCACCCTGACAGCAGGATGGTCTGGCTATGTAGACTCCCTCCTCAGGCCCTATGCTACCAGAACTCCCAGCTATCTTCGAGATACCACTGACTTCCTGAGGAAACTACAATCCATCGGTGATCTTCCTGATAACACCACCCTGGCCACTATGGATGTAGAAGCCCTCTACACCAACATTCCACACAAAGATGGATTACAAGCCGTCAGGAACACTATCCCCGATAATGTCACGGCTAACCTGGTGGCTGAACTTTGTGACTTTGTCCTCACCCATAACTATTTCACATTTGGGGACAATGTATACCTTCAAATCAGCGGCACTGCTATGGGTACCCGCATGGCCCCACAGTATGCCAACATTTTTATGGCTGACTTAGAACAGCGCTTCCTCAGCTCTTGTCTCCTAATGCCCCTACTCTACTTGCACTACATTGATGACATCTTCATCATCTGGACCCATGGAAAAGAAGCCCTTGAGGAATTCCACCATGATTTCAACAATTTCCATCCCACCATCAACCTCAGCCTGGACCAGTCCACACAAGAGATCCACTTCCTGGACACTACAGTGCTAATAAGCGATGGTCACATAAACACCACCCTATACCGGAAACCTACTGACCGCTATTCCCACCTACATGCCTCCAGCTTTCACCCAGACCACACCACATGATTCATCGTCTACAGCCAAGCTCTACGATACAACTGCATTTGCTCCAACACCTCAGATAGAGAAAAACACCTACAAGATCTCTATCAAGCATTCTTACAACTACAATACCCACCTGCGGAAGTGAAGAAACAGATTGATAGAGCCAGAAGAGTACCCAGAAGTCACCTACTACAGGACAGGCCTAACAAAGAAAATAACAGAACGCCACTAGCCGTCACCTTCAGCCCCCCAACTAAAACCTCTCCAACGCATCATCAAGGATCTACAAACTATCCTGAGGGACGACCCATCACTTTCACAAATCTTGGGAGACAGACCAGTCCCTGCCTATAGACAGCCCCCCAACCTGAAGCAAATACTCACCAGCAACCACACAACAGACCCACTAACCCAGGAACCTATCCTTGCAACAAAGCCCATTGCCAACTGTGTCCACATATCTATTCAGGGGACACCATCACAGGGCCTAATCACATCAGCCACACTATCAGAGGCTCGTTCACCTGCACATCTACCAATGTGATATATGCCATCATGTGCCAGCAATGCCCCTCTGCCATGTACATTGGCCAAACAGGACAGTCTCTACGTAAAAGAATAAATGGACACAAATCAGATGTCAAGAATTATAACATTCATAAACCAGTCGGAGAACACTTCAATCTCTCTGGTCACTATTACAGACCGAAAAGTGGCAATTCTTCAACAAAAAAACTTCAAAAAACAGACTCCCAACGAGAGACTGCTGAATTGGGATTAATTTGCAAACTGAATACAATTAACTTAGGCTTGAATAGAGACTGGGAGTGGATGGGTCATTACACAAAGTAAAACTATTTCCCCATGTTTACTCCCCTCTCCCCCTTCCTCCCCCCCCCCCCCCCACTGTTCCTCAGACGTTCCTGTTAACTGCTGGAAATGGCCCACCTTGATTATCACTACAAAAGGTTTTCTCTCCCCCCCCCCCCCCCCCGCTCTCCTGCTGGTAATAGCTCATCTTAAGTGATCACTCTCCTTACAGTGTGTATGATAACACCCATTTTTTCATGTTCTGTGTGTATATAAATCTCCTCACTGTATTTTCCACTGAATGCATCCGATGAAGTGAGCTGTAGCTCACGAAAGCTTATGCTCAAATAAATTGGTTCGTCTCTAAGGTGCCACTAGTACTCCTTTTCAATAGAATCCAGGAGTTCTAAATACCAGTACATGTACTAGCCACTAAACACACTGCCACTCCTGGATAAAAGATTAATGAAAAGTGTTGCAGTGGTTAGAATCTTACGAAGTTGAAAGCATTAGTGAAAATAAATGAGTTTATGATGCTAATGAACAATTTAGATGTAACGTGGCTGATGGTTACAGCTCTATCCTTTATACCTTCACAAAACTTACACTACATAACAAATACATGATCCTGAAAAGATTTGGTCACTAATTAGAAAATATTGTACTCCAGCTCTTTCATTAAGTGCCTTCAAGTGGAAGAAAGTCACACAGTGGTAAAAGCTTCAGAAATATATTATAACAAGATGCACAATCTCTAGAACGTTATTTATATCAACAGTGAACATGCTAGTTAAATTCAATTGAAAAAGAGCCCCAAATGAGAGCATTTTCCAGGCAACCACCATGTAAAACACAGACTGATTTTAATAATTACAGCTAGAACACTAGTAGAAACCAGGTGGAAAGTGTCTGCATGGAAGAACTTGGGAACTCAGGAGGAATACATCTAAGAAATAGCAACATTTGTTTGTCTTGGGGGCAGGGGAAGTATTATTGTAACCTTTTTTATACTGAATTTTCTAAGCCTGAAACCAGTTAATGGGTCTAGTGGCACAGTTGCCAACTTTCACGCAGTAAATAAGAACCCCAACTTTCACAATAAGCCAAAAATCAAGCTAATCTCATTTCAAAACAAGCCAATCCCTAAGAACCCCAACACTCTATGTGACTAGATCCCCATGACGTGCGGTCTGGGACTGTGGTGGGCCCGCTGTGGTGCACCCCTGACTCTCTCCCCCCTTCCCTCTGCTTGGCCCCCCTTGCCCTGCTTGCCGGGAGCTGATAAAAAAAAAAAAGCAACAAACTACAAACCAAAAGCTAGCCAACAAGCAACTCGCAAGCCAATTAAGCCAAAAACAAACCCAATGTCTGCATTTTTTCCGTGGGTTTGGCATTTCTGGCGGTATAAAATGGCAAATGGTATGATGTGAAGTTTCTGGTACTAAAGATGCAGTATGCTCTGAGTTGAGTTGCAAGCACCAATAAATACATACCCTCCAAGCTCATAAGGTTCAGCTGGAAAACTTCTGGATGCTTCTGGGAGAAGTGTAATACTGATTTAAGATTTAAGACACCTTAAAATTAGACTTGAATAAACACTGGGAGTGGATGGGTCATTACACAAAGTAGAAACCATTTCCCCATGCTAATTTTTTCCCTTACTGTTACTCTCACCTTCTTGTCAACTGTTTGAAATGGGCCATCCTGATTATCACTACAAAAGTTTTTTTTCTCCTGCTGATAATAGTCCACCTTAATTAAGGTCTCGTTACAGTCGGTATGGTAACACCCATTTTTTCATGTTCTCTGTGTGTATATATATCTTCCTACTGTATTTTCCACTGGATGCATCCGATGAAGTGGGTTCTAGCCCACGAAAGCTTATGCCCAAATAAATTTGTTAGTCTCTAAGGTGCCACAAGTACTTCTCGTTTTTTTACTCAGAAGATGGTAGCTCAACTTCTCATATTATTTTTAGCCCAACTTAGAAGCAACAAGAATTGGAAATATCACAGAAAAGTTTGTTTTTTATCAGATATCTAATCACATTTTTTGGGCTTGAGAGGGTCAGTGAAGTGGCAGTTTTTCAGTGAAGTGATTGGATAAGAATTTTAGCTGAACCTAAAACTCTAATTCAGAGCCAAAGTGATTCCCAAGTATTTTTGTTGACAAATGAGGTGGGGCCGCCCTGTGACAGTTCCATACCTTGCCTAATAATACCCCTCTTTGGGGCTAGCTTATTACAAAAACATAGTACCAAGTATCAGGGGGTAGCCGTGTTAGTCTGTATCCACAAAAACAACGAGGAGTCTGGTGGCTCCATAAAGGCTAACAGTTTTATTTGGGCATAAGCTTTCGTGGGTAAACAACCCACTTCACCCAGTGTTCACAGTCCTTAAAATCCCCAAACAGCTTATCCCTAGCTGCCCCACATACCACAATCCGGCATTTTCCACCACATCTGCGCTTTTCTTTGGTCCTCTCCTGTCCTTTTACCAGGAGAGCACACCCCCCGCCCCCCAGCCCTTTCAGGCAGAGTGCAACCCTGCTCTTGCCAGCAGGAATCCACAGAGCCTCTCTGCTGGGAATTCATCCTCATTAGGGCAGCGTCCCTCACTCTCTATGGTCTGTTAACCTTTTGACAGGGAGGCCCTTGCACTACTGCCCTGGCTCCAGCTCTCCAGCGTGGACTGGGTAAGCCTCTTTGCTGTTCTCCTGCCTCTAGCCCTCAGCTTCAGCTCTCCAGCTTAGAAGTCAGCAGGCAACTTCCTTTTCTGCTCTCTGGCCTTCAGCCTTCCGGCTCTGGATCTACAGCTCAGGGAGCTCACCTGTTAAAACTCTCTTGCTGTTCTCCTGCCATCAGCCTTCCCCCAGGAGCCACCTATAGCTTATTTCAGGGACCTCCTACAGTCTCCTAGTCTCTGGCAGCTCTCACCTGTTGATTTCTTGCTCCCAGACATTCTTATCTGCCCTTTTCCTGACTGATCCTCCACTGGCTCAGTCTCTCTCCCCTCTAGGGCCCATTTGGGGTCAGCTAACCAGTGACAGTTGCACTGGCCTCTTGACTCTTACAGGGCCAGTGTCACTCTGAGAGAGTACCTTTCACGGCTGCTGGTGAAGTCATCTTATTCATCTACTTCAAGTACTTGGAGAACGGCTGGTTTTTCAACTCCAAGAGTTTTACACTAGTCCTAATATACATACCCCAAACATGTAATTTATTTTCTATTTATACCATTATTGTTTGTTTATACATAGTGTAGGAACACTCAGAGGTCTCAATCAAGATCAGGGTCCTGTTGTACTAGGCACTATGCACACACAGATGATCTCTGGCCCAAAGGGCTTACAGTCTAATTCTCCCACTTAAAAGCTTTGCAATCCAATCAGGGAGAAAAAACAATACCATGTGATATAGATGATCAGTCACATGCCAATAACACTGAAAAGCAAATAGTCAAATGTGCAGCTTTCATATAGGCTGAACTTTGTGACTATGAATAGGTGACAAACAAAAAATGTTTTATTTACAAAAAGAAAATAAGGGATCAGATTATTTTAATCCTATGAAAAAATTTATAGAACTGAATTGGGATGAAGCCCATAGGATACTACAGAAGCTACCTAAAAAGTCTGTGAAACTGAATAGCTTTCATGGTTTTTTGGACCCATCCTATAGAATTCTGTATCAATATTCTCTATAAAATTCAATAGGATGGATCAAAAATTGTAAAATAATAACCACTTTTAGTATTTTCTCAGTGTCTTTTTCATGATTTATTCTTAAGACTTTGATCCACTGTGCTCCAAATCTTTGGCAGTTCACCCAATACTAGTCTATAAACATAAAAGAATTCCCTGACTTGTACTTCTCATACTCAAATAAGAACAGCAGTCTGAAGCCAAGATGAAATACATTTGCCTTCTTCACAATATAAAAAATAACACATTGAACAGCAGCCCAACAGCTACATTACAATGCATTCCACTTATAACAGATTGAATAGATTTCCCAGAACAAACACATTGCATTCACTTTATATTTATCCAGGTGCAACTGACAGAAACTTTCATTTTAACAGGTAACTAGGTATTTCTTCTCCACACACTTTACCAGTAAGCTTTATTCCAAAAGCATTTGTGCTCCCTAACTTCAAAGAAAATGTAAACATACATAAACGGAGGAAGCAAGATTGCAAGTCAGAATTTTTAGTAGACTTCAGCTTCAACAAGTTTATCCTTCAGTTAGTCCTTTGCTTATGTGCATGTGCTCGCATGCTCGCTCTCTCTCTCCTCTGCTGTCACACTTGCTTTGCTGCCTCAAGACATAATGGACTCTGGATATGTCCCATATAACTGGCATGCACTATAGTTTTGTTCTTAGACTCTGCTTTCTAGGTCTGGGCATATTGATGCAGATCTATCACAGAGGCACAGAATAACAGGTGCTTTTATTTTTCCACAGTAAATGTATAAAATTACCACATAAGTGAGAATTTCTGTGTCAGGTAATCAGGGAGAAAAAATGGGTTTATGCATCTAACCATTGACATATTGACCAGGAATGCAACTATTGCTAATTGCCTTTTTCCCTCTCTTTGCTTCTTCTCCTATCAGCACTATCAAAGCTTTAAAGAAAAATACCAGCACAATGCCTGAAAATATTTGGGGAAAATCTCATACATTTTTCCAATCTGCTAGGAGAACAAAAGCAAGAAATTAAAGAACTATAGCTATCGATGAAGATTTTTACCCATGGGATCTACTTCGTACATACTTCCAGTCATTCTTTCATGAAGGGGAAAGATGCCATGATTATTTAAATTATTACCTTTAAGATTTTAAATCTCTTATTGATTTAGTGTGGAGAAAAAGTGGAATTAACTCTAGATGTTTCATCAATTTGAACAGAACAGGGAAAAAGCCAATAACTGAATATGGCTTTAAAAGGCAGCTATGAGGTATATTTTTTCTGAATCTATGTCAGTAGAAGTCATTTGCAGTGAGAGGAAAATAAACCTCTGAGATGGTGTATTATTTTCATATGATTGAAAACTGGTTGAAGAGGAATGGAATAGGTTTGGGGGAAGCTTATGGTTTTCACTTTTTGTAACAGCAGATCTAATACATTTTGTGAAATCTTTGCCTGTATGAAATGTTACTAATTGAATGATTGATTTTTCCCCCCCAAGCACCCTATGTTCTAACATATGGGTGCTATACATAGATTAAATACAAGCAGCACATTATGTTAAACTGCCCACAGTGGATAGAACATGCAGCTCACCTTCTTGAAACTGACCCTCGCAAACAAAAATTAATCAGCAATTATAGACAATCAAGCAAAAGCAAATGCTTGACCAAAAAAGCATGGAGCCATGAAACTAGCATCAAAAAATGCCTTCACTGATTTTAGATGGCCCAGTGGTGCTCGGAGAGGGTGGTCATCAATAAAGTAAGCAGGTCTCAAACCAGCTGGAACTTTTTAGGTGAAAACCGTTACCTTGAATTCAAAATTTGATATGTCTCAGCAAAATATGCTCTGGTTCAGCTAACCGTTTTAGGCTTGATAGCGGAATCACTGGGTGAAATTCTATGATCCGTATTTGAAGGAGTCAGAGTAGGTGATCATAATGGTCCCTTCTGCCTTAAAATCTGCAACTTTATGAATTACACAGTTGTCTTCCTGATCTCTTACACATTGTAAAATTATGATCTAGCCTACAAGGGAGTACAATGAAAACAGAGAGCCATTCAGAAAAAGAAACATGCATCCCACGGGAAGTTTAGACATTTCAAAAAAATATTTGTCCCAAATTGGGATAAAAAGTCAAAAACTTAAAACCTTTTTTGTGGAATGGAAATTCTGAAAAATTTGGATATGGAAACATCCGAACAACCTGAGTGAAACACTTTGTTTCAGTAAGTTTAAATATTAATTTTGGTAATACTGAAACATTACAATATGAAATAGTAAATATAATATAAAAGTTGAAACAAAATGAGAATGTCAAAATGAAATATTCCATCTCAATCCTGATTAAGTTAAAAAAAAATCCTTCAAAAATTTTGTTGAAATTGATACATTCCCTTGAGAATCCCAGGTGGGTGAGCCAATGTCTTTTATTAGATTAACTTCTGTTGATAAGAGAGACAAGCTTTTGAGCTTATATGGAGGTAATAGGAGCTGGCAACACTCTTGTACTGGTGGATAAGTGATTAGGGCAATGGGCTAATAACCTTGGGGGCTCTCTCATGGTGGTTCGAGTCCCACACACAACTGGTTTAGGGTGAAGGTTTCCTGGTGGCTGATCTACCCTTTGTCCCAAATGGGATCAGATATTGCAATGAGTAGAAATATACTCTGCATCTCATAGCTAAATACAAGATGGAACAGATTGTTAGTATACATAGTGAACACATATTTCAAGGGACTATTCAAGATGCAGTGGCCCATTAATTAAAATGTACAGTTACAAAAGTGGAAATGCGTGCAAACTTCATGGACGCTTCTTAAAAGCACAATAATAGAGGCTCAATGAAATGTATACCCCAAAATTAAAAAAACACTGTAAGCGAACAAAAAAGTGCTACCATGGTTAAACAGCAAATCAAAAGAAGTGGTTAGAGGCAAAAAGGCATCCTTTAAACATTGTAAGGTAATTCCTACTGAGAAACTAGAAAGGAGCATAAACTCTGGCAAGTCAAGTGTAAAAGTATAATTATGAAGGCCAAAGAAGAATTTGCAACTATCCATAGACTCAAAAACTAACAGCAAAAATAATTAAGTACATCAGAAGCAGAAAGCCTGCCAAACAATGAGTGGAGCCACTGGATGATCGAGCTGCTAAAGGAGCACTCAAGGAAGATAAGGTTTTGCAGAGAAGCTAAATGAATTCTTTGCATGGGTCTTTACAGGAGAGAATATGGAGGAGATCCCCACACCTGAGCCATTCTTTTTAGGTGAGAAATCTGAGGAACTGTCCCAGATTGAGCTGTCAATAGAGCAGGTTTGGAACAAATTGATAAATTAAACAGTAATAAGTCACCAGGCCCTGATGGCATTCACCCAAAAAGTTCTGAAGGAGCTCAAATAGGAAATTACACAACTATTAACTGTGGTTAATCGGCTTCTGTACCAGATGGCTGGAGGATAGCTAATTGTTGTAACAACCAGGCAAGGTACTAACAAACTTCAACAGGACTTTATTCTTAAAGTGAAAACCTCTTTACCAAGCTGCTGCTGCACCCTTGGTAGCTCTCACTCAGCCTCCTCAACTCCTCTCCCCCCCCTTCCTGTTTCCTGTCCTTTCAGACTCCCAACAGCCAGTG
Source organism: Natator depressus (assembly GCF_965152275.1). Classification (NCBI taxonomy): domain Eukaryota; kingdom Metazoa; phylum Chordata; order Testudines; family Cheloniidae; genus Natator; species Natator depressus. The sequence continues at coordinate 39,449,240 of NC_134239.1, read as the reverse complement.
CTCCTAGTTCTAATAATTACAAGCAGCATCTAAACACCACATTCCCTCCTCTCTTAAGAAACTCTCCCAATTAAAATAAACATTGTTGTTCTAACCACAGGAACGAATATGAAACAAGACACTATACTGTTGGCAGAAATATTACACTGAAAACACTGTAGATACTACATAACATAGTCTGTAGTCCAGACAGGTGGTTGTCTGGGTCCGACAGACCATCTCTCAAGACCCGGTTCCAGTGCAATGTCTTGTTGTGTTGATACTACGGTGAAGTCATCCAATGCAGACTGAGTGTTGCATAATCTCCTCTTGGTGCATAGGCAGGTGCCAGATAAGAAGCATTCCATACCCACCCATCAGAAAGTCGATAGGTGTAAGGTCCCTTCTTCTCTATGATTTTAAGAGGACCTGTGAATTTATGGTCCCCTTTTCATAAAATTCCAGGTTTTCGTATTCTAATGAAGGAACGAAACTTTGGTTCCTTAGCACCCCACTACTTGTCTGTGAAAGCCTTATACTTTGCTTGGTTCTGTTCAGCTGTTTTTCTCACATCATCCTCGGTTGGGGCATCAGGTGGTACCTGTAACAATCCAGCAATGTTCAGTTTAGTATTCATCTGTTTCCCATGCAGTAACTCTGCAGGTCATCTTTGTGTTGTGGCATGTCGTGTAGCCCGGTATGCTGGCAAGAAATCAGTAGTGAAGGTTATCCACAATCGCCCTTCCAGTTTAGCCGTTTGCAAACTCTCTTTCAAACTTCTGTTAAACCGTTCGATTTCCCCATTGGCTTGAGGGTAATATAGGGATGACCTTCTGTGTAAAATGTTCCTCTGTGCTAGAAAAGTTTCAAACTCCAGGGAAGTAAATTGACTGCCATTATCTGAAACCAGGTCTTTGGGGTTACCTTCCCTGCTAAAAACTGAAGAGAGGAACTTAATTACTGTAGCAGAAGAGATTTGCTATGTAAACACTACCTCAGGCCATTTATTGAAATAGTCTATTAAAGTGATGGCATAATGGCAGTCACTTGGAGCAGTATCAAAGGGTCCTACAATATCAGTCACCGCTTTTTCCCATGCAGATTCAGGAAGAGGAACAGGCTGTAATGGAGGAGTACATGTCACTGCTGTCTTATCATGTATTTGGCAAGTGACAAAGGATTTTGAGTGTTTCAGTTTGAGAGTCCATCCCTGGCCACCAATACAGATCCCGTAGTCATTGTTTGGTCCTGACAATTCCTTGATGAGTATCGTGTGCCAGATGTATGAGTTTTGACTGTAATTCTTCTGGCACAAGTAGCCCATGTGTACCTTGTAGCACACAGCCATCAAGCAAAGAAAGTTCATCTTGAACTCTAAAATAAGGCAGCAAAACTGGGTCAAGGTTTTTATGGTTAATGACCATCTCTTTGTCAGAAATTCCTGTCGTTTTTGTTGTATTGGACACGCTGAACAAGCAGCTTGAAATTGTTCTCTTGTAACTGCATAAGAGTGCTTGTAATAAGCGCAACTACTACATCCTCATCCTTTGGTGGACCATCTGGTGAAGGCAAAGACAGGCAAGAAAGGCAATCAGCTACCACATTTTGGTTTCCAGGCTTATATTCCAGTTCATAATTGAAAGAGAGTAGTTTTGCAGACCATCTAGCAATACAATATCCTGCTCTTCCCAGTCCTTTAGTGGTGAGCAACGTCATCAAAGGGCTGTGGTCTGTGCGCAACTTGAACGTGTGGCCCCACAGGTAAGTTCTCCATTTTCCAGTAGCCCAGACACAACCAAGTGCTTCTTTTTTGACTGTAGAATATTTTCTCTCCGCATTACTTAGTGTCCTTGAAGCAAATGCAACAGTCCTCTCTGTGTTGTCCTCATGCAGTTGTGTGAGAACAGCCCCAAGTCCACAATCAGAAGCATCAGTAGTTACAATTGTGGGCAATGCAGGATTGAATAGTGTAAGTACTGGACTATGTACAATCAAGTTTTTCACCGTTTCAAAACTAGCTTGTGCATCCATTGTCCACACTAAGGTTGAACTTCTCCGTAGTAATTCTCGTAACGGTTCAATGACAGAAGCATAATTGGGAATGAGGTTTGCAAATCTGTTGGAGGAGAAGCATTTGAAATTGCCAGGATATGATCTGGATCAGGTTTTAGTCCAGCCTATGAAATTGTGTGCTCCAGAAAGGAGAGTTCAGTTTGTCTAAATTTGCATTTGGACCTATTGAGCTTGAGGCCTGCTTTACTGATGCAGTTTAGTACAGACTGCAGGTTATTGTCATGCTCCTCAGAAGTATTTGCAAACATGATAATCTCATCCAGATAGCACTGAACTCCATGTTGATTCTTCAGAATCAATGACATCATTTTTTGAAAGGCACTTGGGGCAGATGCGAGCCCATATGGAACACATTTAAAACGAAATAGTCCCTCGTGTAATAAAAGCTGTGAGGTCTCTGCTATCTTCATGCAACATAACCCGGTAGTGTGCGCTCTGCAAATCAAGAATAGAAAACATCTTTGCTCCATGGAGTTCTGCAAATACTTCCTCTATGAGAGGAAGAGGATGGCTGTCAATCACAATAGCTTTATTTGGCTCCCTTAAATCCACACAAAGGCGAATGCCTCCACCCTTCTTCTGCGTCACTACTATAGGTGAAACCCATTCCGAGGAGTTAATCTCTTCAATAATGTCCTTTTGAACAAGTTTTCTAAGTTCCTCTGAAATAGCTTCCCTGACTGAAAATGGCAACGCCACAACTTCTGTTGTACAGGCATCACATTATTCCACATTTTAACTTTATGCAGAAACCCATAAGCACAGCCAGATTTCTGATCAACCTGGTGTTGGGTCCCAGCTGAAACTGGTACCACAAGAGTGCTTTGCTGAGGAAGATCAATTCATCCATTAACTACCCTGAGATTTAAAGCAGCCAATAAATCTCTGCCAAGGATAGGAGTGCCTTTGTGGACAATGTAGAACTCTGCAGTTACACAGCAATCACCAAAAGTAACTATTGCTGGCAGGCAGCCATGTACTGGAATATGGTTTTTCAGATAGCACAACAAGTGAAGTTTGGGTTCGGTAAGAGGCACATCTTTAAAGTAATGCAAATAGATGGAATCAGGTAGTATAGATACTGCTGAGCCAGTGTCCAACATTAGCTGAATAGAGTGTGGTTTGCCTGAGGGTATGGCGGAAACATTTACAGTGCACTTTATTTGTTCTGGAATATGTGCAGTAGTGATTTTGTCCACGCTCAGCACAGTAACATCTGGTATTGTAACTGCATGCACCTGTTGATTGAACTGTCCGCTGCGACATACTTTAGCAAAAAAAAGTGCCCAATCTTTTTGCAATGATTGCACTGAGCTACTTTTGCTGGACAGCCTGTGTGGCTTGTAAGGTGTTGTGGGGATCCACAGTGAAAACATGCTTTTACTGTATTTTGAATTTGCTGATTCAGTGGTTTTTCATTAGTTTTCCTTTTGGAATTGTTTGTCTGCAGTGGTCGTGAACTTTTCTGCAAAGGAGTCACAGCCTGGACTGTGCCTCCTGTATCCATGCTCATTATTTTGGCTTCAGCTGTAGCTGACTCAATCTGAGTAGCAATGGTTATTGCTTTTTCTACTGTAAGTTGTGGTTCTAGAAGTAAGCGTTCTCTTACACGAAGCCTGGTTGTTTTCTCAATGAGCTGGTCTCTAATCATCTCATCTGCCATATTCCCAAAGTCACAAGTTACAATCAGACTTCTCAGGGAAGCAATATACTGCATTATGGTCTCCCCTGTTTTCTGATCATGCTGGCGAAATCTGTAGCGATTAGCTACTACATTCACTTTTGGCACAAAAAAGTTCTTTAATGCAGTGAGTGCAGTCTCATATTTATCATCTGCAAGGGGAAAAGTATAAAATATATGCTGCCCTTCTGCTCCAAGGCAGTGGAATAGCAGAGCATGCTTTCTTACTTCAGAAATCTCTGTAGCACTGATTGCAAGCAGATAAGTCTCTCGAACATATGGATCCAGGCAGTAAAAGCAATTGGAGGCTCACCTGGGCTTTGCAGAAAGGATGCAGGTGGGTTCAGAGGCAGAAGATCCATCCTCATTGCCAAAACATTGTAACAACCAGGCAAGGTACTAACAAACTTCAACGGGACTTTATTCTTAAAGTGTAAACCTCTTTACCAAGCTGCTGCTGCACCCTCGGTAGGTCTCACTCATCCTCCTCAACTCCCCCCGCCTTCCTGTTTCCTGTCCTTTCAGACTCCCAACAGCCAGTGCTCCCAGTTCTAATAATTACAAGCAGCATCTAAACACCATACTAATGTGACACAATTTTTTAAAAAAGGCTCCAGAGGCAATCCTAGCAATTACAGGCCAGTAAGCCTAACTTCAGTACCAGGTAAATTGGTTAAAACTATGGTAAAGAACAGAATTATCAGACACATAGATAAACATGATTTGTTGGAGAAGAGTCAACATGGCTTTTGTAAGTGGAAATCATGCCTCACCAATCTATTACAATTCTTTGAGGGGGTCAACAAAAATGTGGACAGAGGTGATCCAGTAGATATAGTATACTTGGACTTTCAGAAAGCCTTTGACAGGGTCCCTCACCAAAGGCTCTTAAGTAAAGTAAGCAGTCATGTGATAAGAGGGAAGGTCTTCTCATGGATCAGCAAGTGGCTAAAAGATGGGAAACAATGGGTAGCAATAAATGGTCAGAATGGAGTGAGGTAAATAGTGGTGTCCCCCAGGGGTCTGTACTGGGACCAGTCCTATTCAACATATTCATAAATGATCTGGAAAAAGAGGTAAAAAAAGTGAGATGGCCAAATTTTCAGATGATACAAAACTATTCAAGATAGTTAAGTCCAAAGCAGACTGTGAAGAGTTACGAAGGGATTTCACAAAACTGGTTGACTGGGCAACAAAATGGCAGATGAAAGTCAATGCTGATAAATGCAAAATAATGCACATTGGAAAACAAAATCCCAACTTTACATACAAAATGATGAGATCTAAATTAGCTGTTGCCACTCAAGAACAATATCTTGGAGTCATTGTGGATAGTTTTCTGAAATCATGTGCTCAACATGCAGCAGCAGTCAAAAAAGCGAACAGAATGTTAAGAACCATTAGGGAAAGGGACAGATAATAAGACAGAAAATATCATAATGCCACTATATTAATTCATGGTACTCCCACATCTTGAATATTGCATGTAGTTCTGGTTGTCCCATCTCCATAAAGGTATACTAAAATTGGAAAAGGCCAGAGGAGGGCAACAAAAATGATTAGGGGTATTGAACAGCTTCCATATGAGAAGAGATTAAAGACTGGAACTTTTCAGCTTGGAAAAGAGATGACTAAGAGGGGATATTATAGAGATCTATAAAATTGTGACTCGTGTGGAGAAAGTAAATAAGAAAGTGTTATTTACTACTTCACATAACACAAGACCCAGGGGTCACCCAATGAAATTAGTAGAAAGCACGTTTAAAACAAACAAAAGGAAGTACTTCTTCACACAACACACAGTAAACATGCGGAAGTTGTTGCCAGGGGATGTTGTGAAGGCCAAAACTATAATGGGGCTAAAAAAAAATTAGATAAGTTCATAGAGGATAGGTCCATCAGTGGTTATTAGCCAAGATGGTCAGAGATGCCACCGAAAGCTCTGGGTTTCCCTAGCCTCTGATTGCCAAAAGCTGGGAGTGGATGGCAGGGAATGGATCATGTGATGATTGCCTGTTCTGTTCGTTCCCTCATTGTCGGAAGACAGGATACTGGGCTAGACGGACCATTGGCCTGACCCTGTACAGCTGTTCTTATGTTCATTAGCATCTCTCCAGTCATGGGTGGTGGTGTGGGAGGTTGTTCCCTTGAAACATTTTGATTTAGATTTAATGGAATTTTCTGTTGGAAAACTGTTCTGTCAAAAAAAAAATTGACCTGCTCTGGATGATAGAAGGAATAGTTCTTTTTATAACAGTGTATCTAGCTATAGTTTTGGAAACAACTTGCTTTTATTTCCCTGTCTATAAACAGTTTCCTAATCAGTAGCACACAGAGATTTCTGAAATCTGGTCATGTACTGTTAGGACCTTTTCCTTTGCCTTATTATACATTAATTTTCACTGTGGGGGTGGGGGGGAAAGTACACATAGAAATTTATGTTTATGAGAAATAGCAGTGTTCTCTTCTGGAGGGATAACCTAGAGAAGCCATCTTTGGGTCTTAATTTTTTTTTCATGTTGTTTAAAGTTCTTTTCAGTGGTGTTTTCTATTAGCATTGTTTCATTTTAGGGCATTTTAAAACATTTTGGGCCAAAATTGATCATATTGGTTGAAATGTTTACATAAGGGATGAATTTGACCCTTTTTGTGGTCATACTTTACAAGAAAAATAAAAATGGCCTCCCTTATTATTTTAGCTGGAAATCTGTATAGATTCATAGATACTAAGGTCAGAAGGGACCATTATGATCATCTAGTCCAACCTCCTGCACAACGCAGGCCACAGAATCTCACCCACCCACCCCTGCAAAAAACCTCTCACCTATGTCTGAGCTATTGAAGTCCTCAAATCGTGGTTTAAAGACTTCAAGGAGCAGAGAATCCTCCAGCAAGTGACCCGTGCCCCATGGTACAGAGGAAGGCGAAAAACCTCCAGGGCCTCTTCCAATCTGCCCTGGAGGAAAATTCCTTCCCGACCCCAAATATGGCGATCAGCTAAACCCTGAGCATATGGGCAAGATTCATCAGCCAGATACTACAGAAAATTCTTTCCTGGGTAACTCAGATCCCACCCCATCTAACATTCCATCACAGGCCATTAGGCCTATTTACCATTAATATTTAAAGATCAATTAATTACCAAAATCATGTTATCCCATCATACCATCTCCTACATAAACTTATCGAGTTTAGTCTTAAAGCCAAATAGATCTTTTGCCCCCACTGCTTCCCTTGGAAGGCTATTCCAAAACTTCACTCCTCTAATGGTTAGAAACCTTCATCTAATTTCAAGTCTAAACTTCCCAATGACTAGTTTATATCCATTTGTTCTTGTGTCCACATTGGTACTGAGCTTAAATAATTCCTCTCCCTCTCCGGTATTTATCCCTCTGATATATTTATAGAGAGCAATCATATCTTCCCTCAACCTTCTTTTAGTTAGGCTAAACAAGCCAAGCTCCTTGTATAGCCTAAGTGACTTGCAAAAATCCATGGCCAGGTGTTGCGTGGGCTCTGAATAGACTTTGAAGGGTTACTTTTCCATGCAGAGAACAGTTTTACTGTAGGTGTGAAACATGGAACTACTGATAATAGCAGTTTTGTGACTAATTCCCCACATCCCTTGCTGAAAATGTACTCCTAGAAATCTGGGGCAGTTGAATAACCAATTAGAGAAAACCTTAGTGACATAACCCACAGACTGCTGGGGATAACATGTGCGGTCCACTTTTATAATGATGCAGCTGCCACTGCTGCCTCATACTTGCTTTTCATACTACTAATGTGATCTGAAGCTATATGGTCATAATTTATGGTTAGACTGAAAATACCACAACTTAGCAAAGGGATAGCAAACAACATACGACATTTATAAAAAGACAGAGCTATGTTCTGTCTTATTTACTCCAGTGCAAATCTGGCATAATTCCACTGTAGCCAATGTTGTTACTTTAGTATCATGCCATTGTATATTGAGACAAGAATCTTCTCCAACATCTTCCATAGCGCGCTTACACAGCATATCATATCAACAGCAATGGTCCTGATTTCTTCAGGGAGAAAAGTTCACTAAAATGGACAGGTTTCCTTCTGTTGTCATGGATCCACAGGATCAGAGCTTTGCCCCCAACTTGGAACAGTCTCTTGGAGGAACCTCTTCCATATGCCAGAACTCCAATGGGTCTCACTCATCCTTCAGGGTAGGCAATGCAGCCTCACCACCTCCTGAAACTCAGCCTGCTGTCAGGCTTCAGTACTCCTGCTTTGTGCTATGAACTCTCTTCAGTGAGTCCAAATGAGACAGACTCCTGGCAGAGACTTGTACACTCTTCAGGGATTAAATTAATGCACCTCTCTAAGTATTTACAGTAACTCTTAACCAGCATTTTCAGACCAGTAGGGTTTATTAGTCAACTGGAACATAGCATTGGAAGGACTTAGGTTAACACAGAGAAATGAAGGTTAAAGCATAATCCATTCTGATCATTTTAGAGTGGTCCAGCAGCCAAGCTGTAGTGAACTCCATTTTCAAGCTCTCTCTGTCTCTCTCTGACTTCCTTCCTTAGTCAGTTCCTTGGTGACAGAAGCCAACTTTTATCCCCTCACCTTTTATACTTTGTTCTCGAGCTGTGGTCTCTACTCCACTTCCCTGTAGGGAGGTGGGGAAATCATTCTCCCTCTGGGTCCTTGGTCGCTAGGTGTCCTGGTGGTTGGACTTTCCTACGTCTTCTCCGATTTTCCATTATATGGGTTGGCCTCAGCCAGTCCTTCTTTAATGACACATTGAGTCCACTCAGACAGCTAAGTGACACATACACACCTATGTGTCTAGGTCTGCCCTGAAGGCAGACATAGTCCTGTTTTCCCCCTGGGTAGCCATGCAAATTATAGGGGAAACTGAGGCACACATAGGATTCATTAAAAACATTATAAAAAACTCCCACTTCATCTCACCTGCATATAGTGTTGGAAGATAATTATTAATTTAAATGGTGTCCTAAATGCACAGGGGTCTATACGTAAATAAATGTCCTTTCCCTGAAGAGCTTCCAGTGTAAGGTCAGGGGAATCTTTTGTGTTCTTTTATTGAAAACCTGTGAAATGTGTACATTCTGTTCCTGTGTAGCAAAGGTGATCAGGACACCCCAATACTATTTAAAAACAGGAAGGTGAAGAAATTCAAATGCTGACATCTCAGCTGCATGCAAGGGTGAGGGCTGGGATTAATACTTCTCTGCTGGTTGTGCTCATTGTATGTTGTGTTTTCAGTATTGTACAAGAGATAACAGAAAAGGTAATGCATGCTGAAGAGGAGGTACCAGCCACAGGATATAGTGTATAGTTTAATCATCCTGAAGTTATAGTAGCTTGAGGCTTTATAAAGGTGTAGGAAAAGTTTTGAGGATCTCCTCTTAAAGACGGGGTAGAGAATGCTGGTATTTGTACTCATTTACCTTCCTCTTTATAAGATTCCACAAGGCTCCAAGGCCAATTCCATGTAATAGAAACCTGTAAGGGGTTATTGGTACTTTTTGGCACAATAATGTTTTACTTGGCCTATATTTTTAAACAAGAATGTAAAAGGAATCTGCTGTTTTATGAAATATTATGGATTGTATATACAAATCTCAAATTGGATTTACTACTGCAGGCAACCTGAGAAAGTGCTAAGATTAAAGATAGCCTTGCGGGGAATACCGTAGCATCTCACTGAAATGGTTGTGCAGTATTATGCTGAACAAAAAACATTGACAACTTAGAGTTACAGTTCCTGATGTAATTAATATAATCTGTTTGCACACTACCCTATTTACAGCATTATATTAATAATTTCCACATACAAAAATTATGCTTGCAATTTTGTGTCCACAGTTTAATAGTGGACTTAGATTTCATAGCTTCTTCGATTTTAAGGCCAGAAGGGACCATTATGATAATCTAATCTGACCTCCTGCATAACACAGGCTATACATTTTTACAACTGATTCCTGAATCAAGCCTATAACTTCTGGATGAGCTAGAGCATATCTTTTAGACACAGCATATGTTCATTTCAAGAATCCAGCATATCCCTAGGTGTGTTGTTCCAGTGGTTAACCGCCTTCACTGTTAAAAAATGTACACTGTTATTCCTAGTCTGAATTTGTCTAGCTTCTGCTTCAATCCATTGCTTTTTACTGCTAGATTAAAGAGCCCTCAATATCAGAAATTTATTCATAGGGTGGAAAACGTTTTCAGCCATACCCCAGGCCCCTTCACCCCCATTGGCTGAGCAAAAAGCCTCCCAAAAACCAAATAGGTGGCCAATCAGCTTAACAAAAGACGATCCCAACAACAGCCAGTCAGCTCAGTGGTATGAACAAACCAGCAATCAACTGAGTGGTGCAGAAGTCCAGGAAGTTGTTGTCCAGGGTGCTTGCCCTGCTGTCCCGCCCTAGAGCTAGCCCGCCCCATGTAGGTACTTGCCTGTGATCAAGCTACTTAACCTTTTCTTTGATAAACTAAATAGATTGATCTTCGTTAGTATCAGACTGGAAGGCAGATTTTCCAGACCTTGCATCTAGGTACTTGCTTGTCGGGCTAATCGGTTGTGTGGGCAAATATTCTGATACCTTTTGTTGCTGCAAAAAGAGAGACTGAGCTTCAGTCCCTTAAAAAGTTTATACCTTTGTGTGCATCATTTTTTTCCCAGGAAATGTGATGAACTGTTCACTGGAGCAACAGAAATGGTTTTAGTGCATGTGCTCATCCTGTTGAACACTTAAAGATTTTCCTTGGGAAATTGTTAACATTGATTTGTATTTGTTCAGCACTTTGAAGATGTGAAGTGCAATATGAATGCAGTATTATTTCATTATTAAATACAGTCAGAGCACTTCCTTTGTTTACTATCCCTGATGGCTGGTCCAACAATAATATCACAGACTGCAGGATATATTCCTATTATAATAGACAGAATTCTGTGGTGATTTACACTCTGTGCTTCCACAACGAAGTACAAGCTGCTTGGGCTTCAAATTGGTTTTTAATTTGCCCTTTATATTTTTAAGTTTCTGCTTTATGAATTACTGGGCCCTGCTCCGCCCTAGGATACATGGGTGTCAGTTTTATTGAAGTAAATGGGAGCTGCACTTATGTAAATGTAGGCAGAATTAGTCCCCTCTCTATCAGCAAACACATTAAAGGCAAATTTTATATTATTACTCTTTCTTATTCACATGGTGTGATAGGATGTGCATGGCACTTTACAGACTGATAAGAAGATAAGATCCCTGCACAAAGGAGCTCACAAATATGAGTTAGACATGACATAAATCAAAACTGGCAGAGGGGGGAGGTAGGGAAAAAGTGGGGGGACAAAACAAAGGAAGCGGAGTGCAGCTTTTGAGGGAGCAACGTTTTCTTTGTTTTGGGTCCAGATCCTTTCAGCTGATTAGTTTCATATGCCACACCATTTGCTGCCCGTCTGTCTTTGTTAAGGTTCAGGAGTTGTGGCAGAGTGTGTCTATGAAGAGATTGCTTGCGGAAAGAAGTGCTGAAAGAAATGAAAGTTGAGGTTGTGGAATTCCGCCTCCTTCGTTTGTGCTCCTGGATTCTAGAGGTATCTCATTTCCTGTTGTCAAACATACCATAATTTCATGTGTGTTGAAGTAGCTGGTATAAAAGTAAGTGTATTGTGTATTGGGTAGTTTGTCATGTTTTTGGCATTCTTCTAGGGAAGACTGTGCAAGGCCTGAGAAGTTGTTTGACAGAGAAAGAGGGAGAAGATGCACTCAAAGATGACAAAAAGTATATGCTAAAATTATCTTCTAAACTGGGACAGAACTATCTTGTGGGTATGTCTTTCATTGCAACATTTCTTTGTCCAAAAGTCTTTATGTCATGTTGAAAGTACTACTGATGACTGAGAGAGTCATGAATCAGTGAGTAGAGAGGGTTCTGTTTTCAGTTCATTCTTTGACTTCCTATCAATAAATTTTCAAAATATCAGAAGTAACAGAGGGAAATCGCTAGGGGAGAGTAGATTTTTCTTCATAGGGATAGTTAGCTTTTCATTTCTAGGACTAAAAATCATTTACATAAATGATGCTAGCATTTCTAGATCTGTACCCTGCCTATATACTGTCCATGGGATCACCACAAATGCCGTAGACAGATAGATCTGTCTGTCCTCGGGACCCTTTGTAGGTGGGTTTTTAAACCATAATTATGCTGAAACATATTTTAGCTTGATTGCAACCAAACTGGTTTCTAACACAATTTGATCAGCCAACATGAATCGAGCTGGTTAATTTTAGAACAAGTTTTTCTTTTAAAAAAAAACCCACATGTTCATATCTAGGTAGAAATCTTCAGTTATAGTGGACAGCTATAACTTAAGAGTAGAAATGTATTTTAGGCACTATTATTAATAAGAAGCTGCTCTGCAAATATGCATACTCCATTTGTTAAAAGCCAAAGTTTAATTCCAGGCTTGACTATTAAAGTTAGGGATCCGTTCTAGAGGAAGGTTTATGACCGCCCACATAGACCTGCCAAACCATGTTAGAAACTGGTTTTGACAGCAATCAACTTTAAACTGTACTTAAGAACCATTATTAAACATGATTTAAAAACAGTTTAGATGGGCATGAAGAGATCACAGCAGATATAATAAGAGCTGGGTCACACCCTGAGAATTTAATAGCAAATTAAGCTCACTGTTGTCATGACAGCTGTTGGGGGGAAAAAACAGCCAGTGAAATGAATTGCAGTGGCAAAATGTAAGTCCTGAAGGATCAGAGATACAGAACTGTGAGAAAATAGGGTTAGTCCCTCCTAAATAAATGTTCCCCTTATTGTATTGATGGCAGATATAGTAAAATGTCTTTAATGATGAATGCATATAATTTAAATGCCCAATAGCTGTAAAAAGGGCATGAGGATTCCTTGCCTCTGCCCCAAAATGAAAAATATCTTTTAGTAGAAGACAATAGGGACAGGGATTTTCTGCTCCAACTCATTTTATATTGCATGTAATCATGTAACTCTTGGTGTACTCTTAACACTGTATCATTTGGTAGCTTTTTTGGTCACAGTGTGTTCACACAACCTTGTGTGACATGGTAGCAACATAGGGGCATTGTGAAGTGCAGAGGACTGCCTGGTCTGGAATTGTTTAAACAAATCACTGAGTTGACTAGAGAAGTGGGGAATGTCTCTACTCCTTTGGTTTGGGATATTCAGTGACATACTTAAGAGTGAGTTAAGAGATGTGAGTAGCCCTTTTGGAAAAGTAAAATATTTTTCATATATGGGTTATTAGTTACATATTATACAGATGTAGAAAATATATTGAAATTTGAAATGGGCAATATTTCATATACAAGTTATTCAGCAGTACATGCCAAGTCAAATTCTGCTCTAAGTCTGTGCAACTCCACTGACTTCCAGCTTAAGACCAGAATTTTGCCCAATATATTTGGTGTGTGTGATGTGAAACATATTGTCATACTATGTATTTTAAATATCCTGAAAATCGGAAATTGAAAACACCCAGTATTTACTATGTCACTATATATTTTAGGCAACAAACCTTATATGAAAAAAAATAGGAAAAGCTAACAGTAGATATAGACACTCTATATTTAATAATATGGAGATATACCTATCTCATAGAACTGGAAGGGACCTTGAAAGGTCATCGACTGCAGTCCCCTGCCTTCACAGCAGGACCAAGTACTGTCCCTTATTTTTGCCCCAGATCCCTAAATGGCCCCCTCAAGGATTGAACTCACAACTCTGGGTTTAGCAGGCCAATGCTCAAACCACTTAGTGCACATCTCCAGGCAAATCCTCAGCTGTCAATTGTCACAGCTCCAGTGACTTCAATGGAGCTATGACAATATGCATCAGCTAAGGGTTCGTCTCAAGAGTGCAGCTAGTAGACTGAGGGACCCTGCTTAACTCAGCCAGAACTGAGGACCTTATTTGAAATAAACTCTGTAAATAGATCTAAAATACAATACAGTTTATATATCTGCCCCTCTAATTTATACCTCACGGGATGAGTTTGATGAGGAAGGCAGAATGAGGAGTAATAAATGAACAGATGATGAATTATTCTCTATGATTTTGCCCCCACCCTCTTCCCATTTGATTTTCTCCTAAAATTGGTTGCTGTCTGGCAAGCAAGTCGCTTCAGCATCATGCATTCTTGTGCCGGAAATACTTGACTATATATCTATATCTGCAGAATGTAGTATGCTATCTCCAACTGCTTGACTTACCACATTGGGAAGAAGATCCAGTGAGAAGAGCACCCACAACACAACAGAGAAGCATGTTTTATTTCACGCTATTCATCTTTCAACTGCTTATATCATCTTGTTTAATTTTTATCTGTCATTCTCTGGCCAAGAAAAAAGTTCTTACACAAGGATGCCAAGTCCCATAGAGCTACATGAAAAGGAATGGGAGTCAGGAGGAGGAAAAGTGGGGGGGGATAAGACAAATACAAGGGCAGCTCCTCAGCTGATGTAAATTGACTTCAATGGAGTCATTACATTACACACTGCTCCACATTTTATATCCAAAAGGTTTGTCCATCTTATGTTTGTATTGTTTATGCCCCTGTGGAGTTTTTTTCTTATTGCTTCCTTAGAGTTTTTCACTGTTCCTTTTCTATTCCTCCTCTGTAGTTTGTCCCTTTCCTGCACTCCTCCGTTTGCTTTTATTGAACACGTGGGGAAGGCACATGAATGCACCAACATTGTTGGCACACTGTGATGTGTGTGTTTGCTGCATGTGGATGGGGCATGAGTGCATATGGGTGAGGCACAGGTGCTCATTTTCTCAAGTGTGAATATGTGTCAAGATGCACTTTTCAGAGCTATTGGACTGAGGTCAGGTCTGGTCTCCCTCATGGCATTTGCACACTGCCTCAAAGGAGGAATCAACACATAGAGGCCGTAATCACACCATGGAGTCAATCAACCCTATTTAATTTGGTTGGGACTCCTATTAAAATATTTCTTAAGTGGGACTTCAGTTTCTTCTCGATATTGTGACTTTATTCTAATCTATGCCCAGGAAAATATGAAAACAGCAAAAAAATATAGTGGCTCCAACCTATGAATGGGTTTTTTTTTTTGTACTTTTGTTTCATAGAGGAATTTGTTGAACCAGTGATAATCACTTGATTCAACCACTAGTGTTTCTAGATGTTGTGGGTGAAATTCCCTGAATGCAAGGGGCCAGCACAAGCTTTACGTGCCACTTAAGCTCTATTTTTAGGGTGTAATTGGCACTTTGGCTTATAGCCTCTTATTTGACCTCTGGATAGGAGTAAATTTCAATCTACATACTTCAGATTTTGTGTTGGCACAGATACCCTGGCTCCTGTCTCAATACAGTTAGGATCTGTTCATATTGTCAGATCAGTGAGAAGAAAGGAGGGAGGAGAGGGTAGCAATATTGCTTCAGGGAGCAGAATTCTACCAGCAGTGTCCATTAGTCCAATGTGTTACCAGCAAAGCACTGCAGAATTTTGCCGTAGGCTTCACTGGAGCTGGGATATCACCGTGCAACCGTATTCCAATTTTCTTTAGGTTTCTTATTCTTTTCATAATAAGTGGGGCTTTAGAGCAGCTAATTACTGTAGATGCCATTCCTAACTTCAGCACTGATGCCTTGAATTAAACTTCTGCTTTTTAATTTCAGCAAAGTCTGTAAACCAAGCCTTTAAATGTCCACTCACAATAATATAGCCATTTTTAAGATTCTCAACTCCTGGTACTTATAAGCTAACTATAAATGAGCCATTGGTGGTTATGCAGTTTGTCTTAAAGCATCTGCATTTAATTACACATTGATTTTTATCTATGATTGTTCATTCTGAAAGCCCACATAGGCTTTTGATAGAAACACCAACATACTATTCAATTTCAAAAGCATATTAGCCACACTTTGTTTTATTCTAGATTTTAACTGATTATTTCATACTATTATGAGAGAGAGACAAATTCGTAATCCGGTTGGTGGCCATACAATGAATCTCCAAATGTAAAGAGGTTCTTGCAGATGTTGATATTGGAACTGTGTAAAACTTCCTTCACTAAATTCAAATCTTTATGAAACTCGATTGATCTCACATTTTATCACTAAGTCAGGACTCAGACCAGGTTTGTCCAAAGGTTTTGCTGAAAGTTTACAAGCTTTTTTAACCAAGCAGGATCCAGTGTTGAGTGAAATGAGTAAAACTTGGTTGAGTTACAGTTTTATGTTGACCCATGTTAAACATGTAACTCTGTATAGTTTTCTGCACAGAACCACATGGAACTTAGCAGTTTCCTTGACTGAGTTTCACGTTGAATTCTTTGAGATTCCTTCAGACCTGAAACTCACGAGGAGCAAACCAAAGCATGAAGAGATTTGTTTTTACAAACTTAGCACATATATATAACAATTGGAATGATACAGAGAAGAGTAGTCTGGCCTTTGTGCAAGGATAACATGCAAATTTGTGATGTGTTTCCCAAACTTCTGAATTTCATGCAGCTCTGAGTCTAAGCAATCAGCTGTACCGTTTTGCACATCTAAAAAGAAAGGGTATATCGAAGTGGCAGCAAGAATAAATCAGCATAGCTTGTCTACACTACCTCACGGGGTCGAGCTAAGATACGCAACCTCAGCTACATGAATAGCTTAGCTGAAGTTGATGTACTTAGATGTACTTACTGCGGTGTCTTCACTGTGGTAAGTCGATAGCTGACTCTCTCCCGTCAACTCCGCTTGCGCTTCTCGTTCTGGTGGAGTACCAGAATCTATGGGAGAGCGCTCAGTGGTCGATTTATTGCATCTATACTAGACGTGATAAATCGACCCCTGCTGGATCGATTGCTGCCCGCTGATTTGGCAGGTGGTATAGACAAGCCCTAAGTCAGTGGAGTTGTGCTGATTTATACCAGCTAGGGATCTGGTCAAGTATTATTTATTGAGTATCAGCAGGTTATTTACACTTTTATATGTACATATATGTATGCTGTGTGTACAGCTCCTGCTCTGAGGATTTAGAATTTCAGACATAGACAAAACAGATCAGATGCCAACAGCATCTGTGGTGTGCTGGCGAAAGATTGAGGTTGTGGAATGATCTAGCAGGGTCATTTTCAAAAGATTTCATGGAATCAGTGGTGTATGAGAGGAAGAATACTTTCGTACTCAGAGAAGAAATACAGGAGAACTTCACTAATTTGCTTGGCTAATATGAAATTCATCCCAGTGCAGCGAGCCAGCATGAGGCCTAAATGCCTCTTAAACTTTATTTTGAAAGTGTAAATGGAAATTAAGTGGTTCCTGGAGCTAGCCCTCCACACTGGGATTAATACCTTCCATTAGAGATTACCAAACCTTTCATGCTAGTAAGTATATGAACAAATATGACTTTTTAAATAAAAGGATCAAGAATTTTAAAAGCTCAAGATTAAAAAAAGAGACTGCTTCACGGGATATTTTTTCATTTCTCCTGACCAGCAACATTTGTGCATCTTCATAATATACTATTATAATGTACAATTTGAAAAAGAAATGAAGACAGAGGGCTGGATTATTTATTCCAGTCTGTCTTGCGGTACCACGCGAGGGACAAAGGGGTAGGGAGCTGGCCACAGTTGGCCCACAGAAACTTGCCCTATTGGAGGAGAACTCCTTGCTTGGAGCAGTTGTGCTGGCTCCAGGTCCTACAATTGCCGTGCCCCCTTGACGCTGGATAGGGGAAACAATGGGGAGAGGATATGATAAGAGTACCATTTTGCCTCACACCTCTTTTGTTTGTGTAATGGCTTCTACATCAGTGGCATCAGTTAGAGCTACCTGGAATGGCTCTGATTTATCATGGCTTTGGCTTGCCTTGAGAATCAGGAAGGTATTCTGGCTCCCTGGCATTTCCCCCGCATGCTGAGCTGACCTTTGAAGGAGAGAATGAAGCATAGAGTAGTAATATAAGACTTCACTCCAGCTTTCTGCTAGTAAAACTTCCCTAAGGAGAATAGGATGTGAGAGCACGGGCTGTTTTGATTTTTGTTTTTGTGAGGAACCACTGGATTTCTAGGGTTAGCTCAGTGACAACTAGTGAAGGGTTGTACTGCTGATAGTCACAAATGCCTCCACTTTAATTTTGTTTTTTAATATTTATTCACCATATAAATATAGAAGGTGGGAGTCAAAGCAAAATTTAAAAACAGTAAAAGAAATGTAGCATTTCACACATCATTGATTTAACTGTAGTATCAAGTAAATTATGTGACCAAAACTGCTATTTTTTTAGGCGTTCAGCAGCCCATCTCTATTGAGCATCCCTAAAGGTGAACCTATGCTTAACTTTAGGGATGTGCTAAAGTCCCATTGACTCAGATGGGATTTAAGCATATGCAGACGTGCTTTGCTGAAGGGGCATGGATTAAAGCATGTGCTTAAAAACTTTGCTGGGGTCTCCATTCTGAAAGGACAGGATGAGTTGAGATGGGAATAAGATTTTTAAATCAGTTTATTGTCATGCTTTGTAGTTTTGTTTTTGAAGTATAAAGTGGAGCTCCAGTGGCATTGGTATAGTAGGTTGATTGAGGTTTCCCCTGAAGGGCCACCCTGGTTGGAGATGTTTAACTAGAAGATGCTTGAAGTGAGAAAAGTAAGAATTCATTAGTAAAACAAGACATGAATGAAATCTCAGAAGTACTGGCTACAATATTGCTCTTCTTTCGTCCATGTGGAATATTGATCTGAGAAATGAATGTTTGCATCATCTCTGCAGCATAAGGGAGGAAATAGCATGCCTGACACTTGCTCTGTTTGACTATGCAAAACAGACATTTAACTGTGTTTGCCTTTTTCTTTCCGTTTAAATGACTCATTATTTTCAGACTGAATAAAATAATGTATTTTCTAGTTATTTTTATGTATCAAAAGGATTCAAAGTAAATCTGATATGAACCTGAAATATTAGAGGCAAGCAGCAAATCTTTTCTTTAAAAAAATTGGTAATTTAAGAAGCAAATCCTATGTTTTAATGCAATCATTTTAAAAGGAGGATTCACACTATTTCCTCCCACATGTGTCTAAGCTATCCACTTTTATTTCAAAGGGTTAGTTCACACCAGAAAGTTTAGATTGCAAATTATTTTGTTGAAGGCATAATAGAGAGTGTGAAACTAAATTTATTCAAAAGCAACATATAAATTGATGGAAGTTAAATCTAATAATATATGTGTGTGTGGGCGGAGATGAAAACAGCTAACCCACTGTCTTTTGAAGCTGAAGACTTATGGCCCAAGAATGAAAAGTTTCCTCTATAAATTGAAAAGGCCAGTCACTATGGATGAAATTTTCAGACAGTAGTCTCTAATTATGTATGTGCTAAATTACAGATGCATCTGTTTGCTCACACTGTTACCTCATTTGAGCATGCAAGTAAGCAGTTACACTCAGATCCAGTAACAAAGTGACGGGATGCCCAGCATTTGCCTGTGCAAATGGGTACATGCAAAATTGGATTTACAATCGCTGAAAATTAAGCCCTTGGTTTAACTGCATCTTTTAAAAATTGGACACTAAGGAATTCTGTGATCACACCTGTTGAAGGTTGCAGTCTTGGTACTTTCCAGGATCTGAGCACTTCTAATTGTGCTATAAGTTTCTTCTTACTAGTGGATATAAATTAAAGCAACCAAGTCAGAGTAGCATTGTTCTGCACTGTTTCATTTAAGCATCTAGTTTTGCTTGAGTCAGTAATTTAGCAAGAAATATAGGCAAATAAGCAGTCTTGGGGATGCAGGTAATTTAAAATAGATCTAAATTTTGCTTATTGCTTTGCTTGCATGCTAGGTGGGCATGTATTGATTTTATGGTATTGTGTGATATAAATAGATTAGTGAATGGAGAAGAGGTTGACATTTTTCAGGCATGAAAGCTTGGTAAATAGACTTTTGTGGGATATTCATATAAAAATATTAATGGGAACTTGTCTTAGCCAGTTTCAGAGGACAGTCATTCTGTCATATTACTGACTTCCAGGGAAGTAGTGTAAAACTAATATAGATAATAAAATCTCATCTCAGCCAGCAGAACTGTCAGGCTATCCAAGGGCCCAGTTCTGCAAAGCCACTGTTCACAAAACAGAGAGGGGCCTTGGTGTCAGGGATGGGCCCTTTGTCATCCTGTTGAAAATCTACCCAAATCTGGCCAAGTTATAAATCTTAAAAAAATTGTAGTTTTCACATGTGCATTACAGACTTCTTAGATTTTAGCCACTAAATTTGCCAAAGTTTGCCCACACTGAGCATGCTCCAGACTGGGGTTGAGCAGGACTTTTACTGCAATTGCCACTCTGTCCGCTGTTGGCAATGCTAGGTCAGGATCTGGGCATCTGAGCTGTGAGCAGGGAGCTTCTCTCCTGTGCACTGTGACCCATGCTGTTGGGACCATGCAGCCTGGAGGAGGAACTTCTTGATTTAAATGGAAAGGAGATAAGAGCCAGAGCTATGGGAGGAGTAGATGGGGACAAAGAGTCGGAGCTAGACTGAAACCAAATTTCAAAATTTTTGAATTTCCCATGAACTGGAAATTCTGAGTTTCAGCCAGCCCTATTGACATCCCATGGACTGGGCCTACGGAACCAGTTAGTTGCAGAGATAGTGGATATGTGAATGCATCATATGCTAAACAAATGCTAAACAAAGCCAGAAGATTTTATACCAGCTTATGTTACTTTGTTTTCTTGATTATTCCACTTATTGTACAAAGCAGTACAAATTGAACAGGTTGCAAGCATGAAATGTGAGATAATATTACCGGCTGAGATGCCACTTTCACTTAACTGATCTTTTTTAAATACAGTTCCTCTGGTGGATACATATAAACTGGCATTTAAGTTAATACAATTAAATACCCCACTGTACGGATAAACTGCAACTTAATTGGCAAATTTATATTGTGTTCCATTTCAGAAATATGGAATACTTTATATACAATATTAATATAATGCCAGATATACTGGATTTTAAGAAGAGTTTATTTAGATATTTAAGTTATCATGATGAATGCTAAAACATTTTTACTTAAGAATTATAGCTTAACTATACATACCATTTGATCAGCTTTCCTAAGTGACATAAGTATAATGTTATGATGTATTTTAAAAAGAGCAAAATCCATTAAGTGCTTAAATGTGCTTCAGTAGGCTTTGTATATTAAGGATGGAATAACACAATTTTACAGTTGTGCTACTGCAGCTGGAAATATTGCACTATGCACATTTTTAAATTTAATTTTCAAAATGAGTATTAAAAATTCCTATTAAGATTTAATGGAATGTAATACTAGCTGAATAGACATGCTTTCCCAGTATTCTCTTGTAAATAATATTTTTCTCCATGTAGGAGAGCTCCCCCTTGATATGAGTCATGTCTCTGATACTAGTGCAATTCTTGTTAAGAGCTTAGATTTTTTTGCAAGGTTCTGTTCATGTTCCATTAAAAAGAAAAGTACGTATTTGGTCCCATTTTTCACCCTCAAAGTTGTTAATAGGCTCTAGAATATGGGAATGGGTTAGGGAAGCATATAGGTCACCTCCAATTTTGCTATTGTATTTTTATCATTCTTTCTATCTGAAAAATAAATACTCTGGGACCATTATTGACCCTAGAAGTTGAAACTCGAGAAGCTGTCTGAGGGAACAACATTGATTTCTTTTCTGAGTGAGAAATGGGATTAATATAAGATTTTGAAGACATGGGTTCTTCCCTAATACAGAAGTCTGTTGTCTCACTTGTTCCCCAATAGCACATTAATGGCAAATAGAATGTTTGTTTTCCCACCAAAGCTGATATACAGTTTCAGAGTTCAAGCACGGTCTGATACTGCATTTACTGGCTTAAGCTTCTCTTTTCCCACAGAGGATGGATTTGTATAAGAATTACCCCAGCTGCTTTTCCATTAGCTGCGAATGTTTCTCAAATGACTGTCCAGCCCTCCTTGCTTCAGTTCAGAAGCCTAGCGTAGTGCATGTTGGGGAATTACAATTAGCCTGGCACATGATACATCTCCACACTGCATGGGTGAGTGGGGCAGAGGCAGATAAGCTCTAAGTCAGCAATTCAGCACTTAAAGGGGTTTTTAATTCAATGTTTCCATCCTCACAGACCGACCACGTCATGGAGAGTGAGAAAGAGACTTGACAGGGAGATATTTGACATTGAGTTTCCTTTTATGCTGTGTTAAACAATTCAGTCAGCCCAGAAAAACCTTCCAGCACATGTTGAAATGGAAGGGTTTTGTAGAAACATGCGAGGGGAGTGAAGGGGTGCTGTTTAAGACTTTTGAGGTGTGTCAGAGGAATTATTTTGGGCCAGCTATTGCCCCCACATCACACAGTAGCTGCTGAAAGGATGTTTCTCCTAGCTAACTTCCTTCCTCCCATACACAGCAGGCACTAGCTCTGGCTGAGCACTTTATGCATCAGTCACATAGGGAGCTTCTTATCCATGGCAAGCAGTAAGATTATGTGCTTTTGTATTCAGGCAAGACCAAACTCAGTGAAGCATAAAATCAGTTATTTCCAACTAGCTCACTTTTGATGGAAGGAACAGCTTCCAATCTCACAGCAAGAGGACTAACTTGTCACTCACTGAAGCAATTTGCCCATTCCAAAGGGAGCAGCAATTGTTTTAAAGATTGGGAGCAATCACTGTTAAAACAGAAGCTACAAACGGTATCAAGGATCAGTTTAAATTAATGTTGGTCAGGCACAGATCACTTTCCTTCTCTCATTTGTTTGGAAGTGAGCACTATTTACATCTTGGTTAAGAAAGTATTTAGTTAAGGGGTTTGAGGGAGAAAAAATGGTGCTTAATCATTTGTTATAACCATAGCCCAAAGCTACTTAGGGGTAGGGTTTCAAGCAGCTAATGTGTTGCCAGTGTTCCTTTGGAAAGGTTTTTCAGTCAGGAAGGTGAAATTATAGTGCTTTTAAAAAATGATTTTTGTACCAGTGAAATGGTGTGTCATTGACCCTTCCTTACAATACTGTTCCTGGTGCTAGCTCAAGAGCAATAATTGCTTTTCCTCACAAACTGACTGAGGCACCGGCCTGTGAAGTATGAGTTAAAGTTCAGATTACGCAATCTTTGTTCTTTGCTTAGGACTACCTGCTCTGAATAGTTAACCAAACTAGGAAAAGAACAAATGAGCTACACTAAAAAAAGTTCTATGGCTGGGAGTGGGAGGAAAATCTGCTTACAGCGCTGTTGCTTTTTAAAAGATAAATACGGAACATTACGATGAGTGAGTATTAGTGCTCCTGCTGTACAGGAGCCTGTCTTACAGCCTCTCTTCTCTTCTCTCTCCAGATTAGTTTCAGTGCTGTACTACAGTACGTGCCCTTTACTGTACTTTCCATTATAGCAAAACATATGGCAGCAAGAACCACTTTAGCACATCATTTGATTTAACACTGTACTTTATGTGGAATGCTTTATAGCCAGTGGGTTAAGATAGTAAATGTTAAAAAATAGGGCTGTCACAGACATAAGAATTAACTGTCGCATTAAAGGTCAGCATTATGTGTATTATTTTTTTTCTCTCCCTTTCTTTAGGAATGTTGCATTCGTCATTACAGCCAGACTGCAGAATGTAATAAAACAGATAGATGGGACTGGACATTAAAAAATGTAATGGCTGGGAAGGGGGGAAGTTTCATTTGTGTCAGTGTAATACAGTGAAACACCCACAAACACTTCATTAACATTGACAGCCTATCACACCTTTCCTTCTCTCATTACTAGTAGATCAGTCAGACTACCTATTGAAGAGTGGAGCTTTATTTACAACACCACAAGATAATCAGGTTAAATATTTAGCAGCATCAGGACCTCCCTAGACATCAAAACATTACCATGTAAGACACATTATTTCCAAATTATTATTTGTTCTTAATCATGTATATGGCAAAGAAAAAAACCTCAGAAATGAGTGTATGTTGGCAGAGTGATTTCTAAATAGAATACTTTACAAAGTTTTCCTAAGAGGCAATGAAGGAGACTATAAAATTACTTTCCAGCTTGTATGGCAGAGGTGGGCAAACTACGGCCCGCGGGCCACATCCGTCCTGCGGGACCGCCCTGCTCAGACTTTGAGCTCCCGGCCGGGGAGGCTAGCCCCAAGCGCCTCCCCTGCTGCCTCAACTCTCCGTGCCGCCAGCGCTCTGGGCGGCGGTGCTGTGAGCTCCTGCTGGGCAGCATGGCTGCGAGAGCCGCCGGCCTGCTCCAATGCTGTGCGGCGGTGTGGCTGGCTCTGACCGGGCCACGTGGCTGCCGGTCCTGGTGTCCTGAGCGACATGGTAAAGGGGCCGGGAGCAGGGGGGTTGGATAAGGGACAGGAGGTTCCGGGGGGCAGTCAGGGGACAGGGAGCTGGGGGCAGTTAGATAGACGTGGGAGTCCTGGGGGGCCTGTCAGAGGGCAGGGGTGTGGATAGGGGGTCGGGTCCGGGGTGCGGTTAGTGGTGGGGGATCCCGAGAGGGGGCGGTCAGGGGACAAGGAGCTGGGGGGGGGGAGGTTGGATAGGTCGGGGGTTCTGAGGGGGACAGGAAGTGGGAGGGGGCAGATAGGGGGCGGGGGCCAGGCTGTTTGGGGAGGCACAGCCTTCCCTACCCGGCCCTTCATACAGTTTTGGAACCCTGATGTGGCCCTTAGGCCAGAGAGTTTGCCCACCTGTTGCCTAATGCAGGGCATTCTGCGTGAAGAGCCCAACATACGGAACACCCTTTGGCCATGTCTACGCTGTAAAAATGTGTCACTTTCTAATATGATGCATTTTTCCCAGTGTGGACACACAGAATATCAGCTAAACTGAAATCTCACTATCTCTACAGCACTCTTCATATAGAGCTGTTTAAACAAGAAACTGGCTAGAAAGAGAGTGCAGGCAAAGTGTGATCTTGGAAAGAGTGATCTTGGAAAGTGGATCTTAAATGTATCATTGAGATGCTGCAGTGATGAACACAATAGCAATGTCTATGAGTAAATAAGCCAAACTCTCTGGACATCAGTGTACTGTCACTTAAAAATCTCTGGAAGAAAAGCTACCTGAAGTCATGGATATTGAGAAAAAGTATTGAAAAGCTTGCATTTTCCCTTATTTTTTCAGCAACTTTTCCAAAATGTTTGATAACAAAAATGGCTACTGTCTTCTTAATAAGCAACTGAAGCAGGGATATAATTACTGAATTCAAGCCACCTGGAAGTAACAAAGTGTTTTCAGTGCTAGTGCTCATTAGGATTTACAGCCCTCTGGTGAGGATTAAGGCACTGGGTAGACAAGGCCTGTGATATCGAATATCTGTATCTGAAGAAGTGGGTATTCACCCACGACCACTTATGCTGCAATACGTCTGTTAGTCTATAAGGTGCCACAAGACTCTTTGCCGCTTGAATATATGTATGTATTCTATATAATGCACATGTTAGGATGTTTGATAGATCATTATTTATTATTCTATGTATTGTGGTAGCACCTAGAAGTCACCTATAAAGAACAGTGGTGTCATGGTGCTAGGTGCTGTACATATGTGACAAAAAGCCAGTCCCTGCCTAAAGACCCTAAAGTCTAAGGGTATGTATGTATGTATGCATACTGCCTACGCATAAGTCTTCTGCCCCCATTGACTTCAGTGGATGTTGCATACATATATTGCAGAGAAGTTCACTCTGAGACTATTGTCTCAAATTTCTCAGTGTTCTCCCCTCTCCCCTCCATACCTGGTTAGTCACCTTCAGGGAGCCAAATATCTTTAGGCAGTTTTCACATTCCATCTCGTGCAGAATGGTATCCCAAACTCTTGAGTCAGAAGTCTTCTAATCCACCTTTACATTAAGGTTATTACCTATTAAAATTAGATAGATTGATTACATCATCAACCTAAGCTGCAAAAAAGAAAGGCCAGCCCATTCATTCTCCCGTACCCAACTAGCTGACAGTCCCTATTATATCCCACCAGATTGAAGTGGCTCTTGACTGGTGTTTGTCTATAGTTGCTGGGAGAAACCATTCTGTGTGCAGGCAACAGGAATCCTTACATTGCAGGCATTATAATATTGCTCCGTATCTGCATGTTCAAGGCACTGTACAAACTAATCCTCACAATACTCCTGTCAGTGTGGGGGTGGTGGTATTATTATCCCCATTTTACAGGTTAGGAACTAGAGAGGCAAAGGGCTATGTGGGAAGTAAGTATCAGAGCTTGGATTTCAACAAGATTTCCTAATTACACCATCTCTCATGTCTTTTGGAGCAAAGCAGAGAGCAGTCCTACCTTGTGATTGCAAACAGCTCCTCATCCTCCTCTTCAGGGCTCCAATGATCCATTGCAAATGTAATAAGAAAAGGAGTACTGGTGGCACCTTAGAGACTAACCAATTTATTTGAGCATAAGCTTTCGTGAGCTGTAGCTGTAGCTCACGAAAGCTTATGCTCAAATAAATTGGTTAGTCTCTAAGGTGCCACAAGTCCTCCTTTTCTTTTTGCGAATACAGACTAACACGGCTGCTACTCTGAAACCTGCAAATGTAATGAAATTGACAAATGCATTGTCACCTTCCCAGCATCTCAGCACCATGGTAAGTTTCAAGATCGTGTGATATTCATTCCAAAGAATGGCATTGTAACATGTCCTGTTACTGCACTTTACCTTTGTGTAAGAACACTGAAGAACTAACACTTAGAACTGTAATAAAATAATCTAACATTGCCAACAAATCTAACATTATGGCTTTTGATCATGTCAGCAGAACAATTTGATTTTCCTCTCAGGCTAATAAGAAAGTGCCATATAAGAACACATCGAATGCCTAGCTAAAATAAATGTTTCTTGCTTTATAACATTGGATCTGAATTAATTAGCCAAATCATATCAAAACAAATGCAAAGACTCATGTTACTCTCGAAATGTCTACAGAGAATATTACATGATTTATATCTCAAAACAGTATAACCCCAAGCTGAAATATGCTTGTCAAAGAGTTTGTAATATATTTTCTTTCTTTCATTTTCATTTTATCATGAAGGGAATAAACTCTACAGCCAGGTTACCTTTACTATAAAGATACCAAGTCACCTGGTGTTACTAGATTCAAATGTAAATCTGAATCTTGAAATTTCTATTGGCATGTGCTGATTTCCTAAGACACAGTTGAATGCGAGGAGCATATTATATTTCATCTATTTGGTTATCCTGTGGAGCTATAATGTAGTCAATAAATTAAAATCGGTAAGCTCATGCAAGCATTCCTTCAACAGAATTTGCGCTCTAATGCAGTGTGACAGATAATTCTACTGGATTGATAAATAAAACAATAGGCTTTCACAACAGCTACAATTCTAATGAATGAATGTGTGTGTACTGCTAGTCAGTCACCCTCTAAATGAGAACCAAGCATTTACATTATTATATCAGGCAGGTAAGTTTAACAGGTGGGAGGTTAAGGTTCCATGGGGAGTCAAATTTTAATTTACATTTTTAATAAAGGGCTGCACTGGGGAAGCCTGGTGGATATTATTTTCCCAATGTGATTTGCTTTGCTACTGAAACACGTACAGTGAAGTTTTGTGATGTGAAAGTACAGGAAAAAAGACTCCCTTTTTTCCCTTATAGTTTTAGGCCTCAATCCTGCAAAGACTTAGGCATATGCTTAACTCTTATGCACAGTGAATAGTCCCTTTAACTTTAGGGTCAAGAC
Source organism: Natator depressus (assembly GCF_965152275.1). Classification (NCBI taxonomy): domain Eukaryota; kingdom Metazoa; phylum Chordata; order Testudines; family Cheloniidae; genus Natator; species Natator depressus. The sequence continues at coordinate 39,421,741 of NC_134239.1, read as the reverse complement.
AGGACAGTGGGTGAAGTTAAGCACAAGCCTTCAACGTGCAGGTGGCATTGTTAGTAATATAAAAGCTAATACTGTTAATTGATACACTACTCATTATGTCAATTACAGGTTTGATCAGTTTTAAAATTAACTAAGTCAATTACTACACAATCATCTAAATTAGATTCCAGTGAGAAATTTTTAGAGCTGACAATAGCCTCAACATTGGGTACCACAGAAACATTTTAAAATACACCTACATAGTTATGTCACATAAAATAGAAAGTCCATTGCACCTCATCAGCCTTTATCCTTTATGTGAGTTGTGGCTCTCAAAAAGTTCTGGCAGATACAGATTTTTCAGAGGAGTTATAGAGATGGCAACAGTATTCTGTAGATTATTTTCAAGGTACAAATTTAGAGCCAGTTGATATAGGAATGATGTTATTGATTCAGGAAATAAGTACACAATGTTTAATGAAACAGGGCTTTGGTCAGGCAATGTACTTCAGCAAAGTGGTGTTTCCTGTTGGTCTATGGATTTAACAAACAGGTGTTGGATAGTCTTCTGCTGCTTAGCAGCGTTTTCCTTAAAATTTGAAAACTGGACCCAGCTAAATTTGCTGTACGAGATGTTTCTCACAAACCCTTTCCTGGTATGCTTCGGAGGAGTACAGCCAGCTGAGCAACAAGGTTTTCTTTTCTTTTCACCACTGACCTGAAAACCCCCTATTCTTATACTTCTCTTCTTGTTGCGCTGATGTCATGAGTAAGGCCTTACAGTAGCAGTAGCAGTAAAGAAGCCCTTCTGTAGCAGAAAGGGTAAAGTGCACAGAGTTTTGATAAAAAGCCACTTCTGTCAGAATCCTCAAAGAACAATGGGAGAGTTGAATATGAAAAAGAGTGTCGCCATGGATCCTTGCCCAGCTTCTTGGTCCCCAGAAATCACAGTGATGGAAACACTTCACTAAATACTGGGAGGTTGGTCACAACTTATACAGTTCATCAAGGTCTTGATCCTGAAAACTGCTGAGCAATGCCTAGAGGTGCCAAACGCCTTCTGTTCCCACTGATTTCAGTGTGGTTTGTTGATGTTCACGACCTCCTACAGATCTTTAGCTCCTTGTAGAATAAAGTCCCAGATTAGCACAATTAAAGTGCATGTGAGTAAGAAACTCCAGTTCTTTTAGGGCTTGTCGACACAGTGCTTTAGTTCACACCAGGGGGGTGTAAATTTTAGTCCACATTAGCATATCACACACTAATGGCCCGTATGCACCCTGCTGGCATGCATTTAAAGTTCTCTACTGCACATTAACGTAACCCTGGTTTAAACAAGACTACGTTAACGCGCACTAGGAAACTTGTAGTGTATGCCGGGGGATCTGCGTGGGACAGTTAGTGTGCAATACGCTAGTGTGGACTAGAATTTATACCCCTCAAGTGCACTCTAAAGCACCATGTAGACAAGGCCTTAGAATCAAAGAAGAAAAATAGAAGTTCTACCTGTTAAGTCTCTTGAATCTCCTCCATGCGCAGACACCATGTTGCCAAGCCCCTGACCAGCTCAAAGACAATTCACTTCTGCTGAAGAGGAGAGTAACTGGCAAGCAGCTGCAGCTCTCTGAGTTCCTTAGACTACCTTCCCCCTTGGCGTGATCCACTGCCCCTTGAAGTCAATGGAAATCTTTTAACTGACTTTAGTTGGCTTTCAGTGAGGCCCCTTATCAGCTTTAAGAGGCCCACATGAGCATAGCTACAAGGGAACCTTTTCCTGTGCACTGAAGAGCTATAAGAGCCTCACAAAGTCCACCAGTAAGAAGCAGAGACCCTCAAACTTGCCAGACATTGCTCACAGACAGTCTGCTCTCTTGCCTTCCCCAGCTCTACAAACTTCCTAAAATCCCCTTTATTAATTATTTTGTGTGTGCTGCAGATGTCCAGGAGATGGTCAGGGACATCCAGTTGTCAGGGGCAGCGAGTTATATGGGCCCATGGTGCCTGTGCGCCAGGAATATTCAGGGCCTGGGAGCCCAGCTCCACCAATGTTCAGGGCCGGGTCATTCCCCCAGCCCCGCCTGCTGCCCCCGTGTGCCTCCCCCGGAGAGTCTCGCGGCTCTGCCTGCAGCCTCCACGTGATTTAAAAGGGCCCTGAGGCCCCCAGCCGCTGCTACCACCACTGGCAGCGAAGCGGGGCTAAGGCGGCTTCCTGCCTGCGCTCGCTCCATGCCACTCCTGGAAGCTCCTGGCATATCCCTGCGGCCCTGGGGGGGGGCGGGGGGGCGGGAGTGTTTCCGTGCTGCCCCCGCCTGAAGCGCCAACTAAGCAGCTCCCATTGGCTGGGAACTGCAGCTAATGGGAACTGTGGGATGATGCCTGCGGGCAGCAGTGTGCAGAGACCCCCCGCCTAGAACCCGTTGCCAGGGGGGTGTGCGGGTCGCTTTTGGGAGCTGCCCAACATAAGCGCCGCACCCCTCACCCTCTCCTGCACCCCAACCCCCTGCCCCAGCCCAGAGCCCACACCCCAAATCCCTCCCAGAGCTGACTCCTTACCCCTTCCACACCCAAACCTCCTGCCCCAGCCCAGAGCCCACACTCCAAACCCCTTCCCACACCCAAACTCCCTCCCAGAGCCTGAACCCCCTCCTGCACCGAAACTCCCTCCCAAAGCCTGCACCCCTTACCCTCGCCTGCACCCCAAACCTCCTCCCACATCCAAACTCCCTCCCAGAGCTCGCACCCCTCCTGCACGCAAACTCCCTCCCAGAGCCTTAGGCAGGTGTGTGTGTGTTTGGGGGTGGGGTGGGGACTTGGACCCGTTCTGGGCACCACCAAAATTCTACAAACCTTCTGCCTCTGCCAGTTGTAACAGGAAAGCCAGAGACATAAGCACAAGTGCCAGGATCACTGCAGGAGTATTCATTAGGAGGGTCTTTGTGTTTGGTGAGTGCTTTCCGAGCTGATTGCAAATGATGATAACTGAGAATGTTTCTAGACAACAGTTTCTGGAATGGCTGCTGTTATTACACTGGTAACAAAACAATGAGCCTGAAAAAAATGTTTATACAGGGGGATTGCTTAAGTAACATAATGAATGAAGGGCCATTTCTGGATTTCAGAGTTGGGGGAGTTAAATTTATTTTATTGTCCATTGGTAGATTTCCAAAATGCATTTATTTATGCACTTCAGGGTTCATGCATTTTATATAATAAAATCCACATGATTTGAACAATAAAAAACCGCATCTTCCAATGTACATTCAAGCACCCTACACTCATTACACTCTCAAGCAGAAGCCTGGGAAAATATCTAGATTTTACACTGTGATCTAAGAACGATCAAATTTATGTTCTGTCAGTTTGCAAGGTCTGTTCAGCTACTAGCCTTTTGGAGATAGAGACTGTTAACACAAGAATTTTAGTTGACCTCATCTGTACTGGTGGCTCATGGGGGGAAAAGCAGACTCTCAGGTAGTGAGAACCAGTGCAGTGAAATATATTTTATAGATCACAGTCAATGCCTTGAATTGCACACAATAGCAAATAGTGCAGTTTACAGACAAGTCTAATCTGTTCCCTATGGTTAAAACTCCTATGCAGACATGCAGCTGTATTCTATACCCCCTGTAGCTTCCATGGGATCTTCAAGTATAGGCCCATGGTGAATGCAGTGCATTAATCCAAGTGATCTGTCATAAGGCCTGAACACATGTCTCAAACAAAAGATTCGAGGGTGCTGTCCAAAGCTGTGATAATTTAGGAGAAAAATATATTACTGGGGATTGATGGGAATCTACTTTATTCAGACGTTTGAGCCCAGATTGTGAGCAGGCTCTGCTTGGCTACACAGGGGAAACAAAATGTTTCCTCATCATGAGAAGCCTTGGACTACCTGTGTTCAGGGGAGTACAGGGGCTGCTTGATCTTGCTGCTCCCTGGAAAGCAGGACTCTGAGTAGAGAGAGGGAAGGGAGATGGTCCCTCTTATCCTCCACCCTTGCTTTTGTGCTCCTGCATGAGCATTGAGAAGCACCAAAGAGATCTACTGCTGAGGACAATCGTGTCCGTGTAGTGTGATACAGCATGGCCAGAAGGCAGCAGGAGAGTGATATAGGAGAGATATGTAAGCCCCAGAATG